>NC_090936.1:986909663-987216001 GCF_040938575.1 Ambystoma mexicanum
CAGAAGGAATGGGAAGAAGCAGATGAACAAGATATTTTGATTGTCCGGTTGAAACAATTAATCCAAATTCAGTGCTCTCTGAGGAAGACAAGGTTTGAAGAACTTGGTCTCCTAGATTATTGGAGAATTTCTAATGAACTGAATGTGGAGAATGGCAGAGTCATAAGAGGCGACAGAATCATTCTGCCTGCAGGACTGCACCAAAGACTATCGAATTGAGTCATGAAGGGCATTAAGGGATTGTGAAAACTAAACAAAGAATACATGATGACTTTTGGTGGCCAGGATGTGACCTGCAAATTAAGAGATTTGTTCAAAATTGTATCCGTTGTAATGAAAGTTATAGAGCATGCATGAGTGCGAAATATCCTATGGTAGTGAAGGAAATTCCAGGGAAAGTCTTGGATGAACTGGGCATGGATATTTTAGGACCAATTTATAGTGACTGCAAACAACAGTTTTGTTTAGTGGTTATTGATCTACTGACTAGGTGGGTGGAGGTGTTGATTAAGCCATGTATAACTGTGAAAATAGTTACTGCTTTTTATCTCAAATCTGTGGGAGAGAAGGGTTTCCGAAAAGCATTATGACTGACAATGGTGTTCAGCTCCGCTCAAGAGAAATGCAAAATTTCTGTGTGAGAAATTCTATTGAGCACAAAAGAAGTGCCATTTACCACCCTCAGACGAATGGAGTAGTTGAGCGTTTCAACAAAATACTCAAAGACGCCATTCGATGGGCCTGGTCAAATGGATTAAAATGGGAGGAAGCGGTTAGAGAAAAAATTGTTGCTCACCGTTTCACTCCGCACAGTACGACGGGGTTATCCCTGTTTGAGTTAAGTAGAGGACGAAAAGCGAACACCAAATTAACACCACCATGGATGGAAAGGGGAACCACTGTAAAGAAAGACGTTAGATCTGTGTGTTAGAGGATTAGGAACACCCAGTTTAGAAACTAGTGGGCTCATGACAGGTCGCTGCTTAATAACAAAAGAATGATATCTCCAGCGGCGGGGGGATTGTTGGTGAGGATCACACTTTCCCCCTGTTCTAAGGGATGGGCCGTGTAAGTGGTCAAAACCTGTGGGAGTGGTCGCAATTTTCAGACATGCAGTGAAGGTGGAAGACGGAAGAGTCTGGAACATGGAAAGGGTGTGTGTGGTAAAGCCACAAAGTGTAAAACCACCAAGTGCTTGCGTTCCTCAAGATTAAAGAAATACACGGGGTGGTGAGAGTACAAAAGGCAGCGAGAAGAGGAGAGTGGTGAGCGATGAAGGAGGCAGTGAGAAGAGTGTGAAGAGAGTGATGAGAGATAAAGAAATGTCAAATTTTTCCTTGCCAAAAATTTACCCAGATAATTCACACATGTCAAGATGGGGAAGAGTCAGTCGCAGACCCCACCACACGAAGGACTTTGTATAGGAGTGCAATGTGTGTGAAGAACTTCAAGGGAATATATCTGTTTGTCGGAAGGAGGCAAAGGAAGGGAGATGTGCAGTATTCTTCCCAGCTCGTGATTCCATGAGACACCAGCTCGAGAAGTTTATGAGCTCGCGTATGCCGTGTTGCATATGCACAACGACACGGAATGCGAATGCGGATTTGAAGAGCAACAGATTGTAGACGAGCTGGTGGTCGGTGGGGCTCATATGTTTCCCTGTCCTCTTATGTCCGTTATACAGAGTTATAAATATATAATAATAAATCTTCCCCTATCAGGATTGTCTCTCGCGGTCATTACACCTCACCCACTACATGCAGCAAGGAATTTAGCACATTAATTTAGCTGAAGAGAAGGAGGTGAGAGGAGAGAGAGCATTTCAAGGGGAAGCGCAAAACTATACCACCAAGAGAGGATATTCTCTCAAGATGGCGGAGGTGAAAGCTTGAAAGAATGGCGGTAGAGCTAGCTGGAGCCAAGGGATCAAACAACCATGTTTCTGTCAAGAATAGCAAGTCTAAAGTATCTTAGATGAGGAGATCCCAGATTGTGTCTGTGTGTCTGTATGTATAGGGATGTCAGCATCAAAATGAAGTGTTATAAAGTTCAGAGCTTCTTCCAGCTCTTGGCTTGTAATCAGCTTCACTTCCCCAAATTCAATTAAGTTCATAAGGCATAGGGGTTCCCTTCCCCAAGAGTTAAAATCGTCAAGCTTTTGAAAACAACACAATTCCTTGAGACACTTTTCAGGTCTTATGATATTGATATCTTTCACTAGTTTACATAAGCAGTTCTGTTTCTTGACTGCAAAACATATAAGAGCTTGCTGTATTATAAATACAAGCTTCTTTATGGGTGCCTTCAGTGACGTTTCCATACATGGGTGCACTTGGTCTAGGCGCAGTTTTCGGACCACACGGTACACCCATTACAGGTCACGCAACTGGTCCCCCTTCCTTGCTGCTGTTCCTTCAACACTAGGCCACTGTTTCAACTTGACAGTGCTACTTGCTGTATCCACCTGTTTCACACTCTCTTGACACTGTACTGTGGCTTGCTTGGTCACAATGCACTTGTTGCACTTTCTTGCATTATCCTGGTTGGCTCTTGCCAATGTGATTTCCTCATAACATACAGTTCTGTGCTTTCTCTTGGCTGTTGCCAATGCTTGCTTTCTCATATGATACAGTTCCTTTGAATTCTCTTGGCTTTTGACAAAGCTTGTTTCTTTTATAATGCAGTTCTTTGCATCTCGTAGATTCACAATCTTTCTTTCATTCTGATCAGTATTCAGAAGTGCTCAAAACTTGCTTTCACTCCGTCGGATAATCAAAAATATGTATATGGGGATTCCAAGATGGCCGCCATGACCACTCCACCGCAAGGAACGTGCTTCTCCCCGGCGACCCCAAAAAGGTGCATTAAGCAGCGAGAAAACATTCAACCCCAAGGCAGCAATTCTAAGGGGATTAACCAGGGAGTTGAGTGGTCCCCAGGACGACTCCAACCGGAGTGATTGTAAGCAAAGAGGGGCAGAGTGAGCGGATCAGTGACTAACACCAGCGGTGCCAACACGGGGGCCTGCGGCCGGCACTGAGCTCGAGGAGACAGGAAAGGAGATCCGATCCCCCACAACTCTCGCAGGAGGGCACGGGGTGCCCAGACGGCCGCTGACACCCCAACGTGTCAAGCAAAGGTGTTCGAGTTACCGCGGATACCCCCATGATCTGATCCTGGGGGAGACGGGACTGCCGGACCTGGGCGCCCATCGGGACCTCCAAGCACATACCCAACAGCGCAGCTCGCTGGCATAGCTCAAGCAGTCTTGGACACCTGGCTCTTCAAGTAAGGAGGGGGAGCGGGCAAGAAACCTCCGGCATTTGCCGCTTCAGTCCCCTGCAGCAAAGTCCCCGTCACGCGGCACAAGCTCCCATAAGTGGCAATGCACCCTATAAGGCTGAGGGCGAATCAGCATAATGAAAGTAGCCAGCCGCCTCAAAGTAGGCGCACACAAACTGCTCCCACCCTCCGGACATAGAGGTCTCTGTAAACCCTAATCCCAATGCACCAGAGCTGGCATAGAGAAGAGGACCCCCAACAGTGGGTGAGAATCGGTGTACCCGGACCCAGGCAGGGGGGCAGACCTACAGCACATAGCAGCAACAGAGGCTACAGAGGCAGCTGCATCCAATCCCTTGCAGCACCCTCCAGCATCTGCCCAGGAGGGACTCAGGAGGGGGCGGCGAGAGTTACCAAATCCCAGCATTGGACTTTCTCAGCTGAGCGCAGCTCCACGCCACTGCTCACCCCCATGAGAACTGAAACAGCCACACAAGGCAAGCAGGGAAGGAACCCCCAGGCGGGCAAAGACCTACACAGTGGCCCCGGAATGGTGAGAGCGTGGGGAGCACCCCGAGAATAATTATAAGACACTCCTAGCTAGGGGGTCATCGAGCCCCAGACCATATCAAGACCACCTTGGAGTGCACCCGGCCCACAGTCCCCCGGGGGGCAGTCAACCTAGGCGCTAAAGGGAAACCAAACTCTGCAGGGCCCAGTAGGGAGAGAGGAGTACCCCCCTTCCACGCAGTACAAGCAGCCAACACCCGGGGGTCAGGAGGAACATCAGAGGCTGGGGGAGAAGCCCTCCACATTAAGGTGCAAGCAGGCACTAACCACCACCCAGCAATGTCGCTTAATAAGCCCAATGAGCCCAACGAGGGCTCCACACGGGCCAAGTTTTCAAAAAAACAGGAAGGGGCCATCCAAAAGCTATGGAGAAAGGAGGGGGAAACCCTAGAAGAAGAGGACCCAGCAATGTCAGGGATGCAGCAGGGGGCGGAGGAACGCCCAGTGCTGCCACAGGGACAAGAGGTCACGAGCGAGGTGCTCCAACAATGTTTTAAGGCATTCAACGACCAAATGATGGCCACCCTTCAGGCGCAATTAAGCCCAATACGCACTGAGCTTCCACAATCTCTACAGGAAATCAAAGGCGACATAGTGGAATTGGGTGATAGAGGTGACACAAAGGAAAACGCCATCCAGACACTTACTGAGAACACCTGTAAGATAGATGCATTAGCGGAGCAGCCGGCGGTAGCGACACACAACCTGAAGCTCCAAGCAGAGTACTTGGAGAACCGTTTGAGAAGGTTGAACATCAGGGTTGCCCGGAAGTGTGAACGATGCCGACCTTAGAGAAACAATGCAGCACATGTTCAAAGACCTGCTGGACATAGAGTCCGGGGGAGAAATTCACATAGCTAGAATCCATCGTGTGGGCCCGCAGCGAGAAGAACCCGGGGCCAGGCCAAGGGAAGAGGTGATGGCTCTCCAGCGATATGACCAAAAAGAACTGATCCTCTAAGCGGCGAGGAAAGCAACCCCGATAAAGGTAAACAGCCCTGTCCTATAGCTCTTCCAGGGTCTGGCCAAGTCCACATTAACAAAGAGGAGGCAAATGGGCCCGGTGACCAAAGCCCTTATCAAAGCCCAGATACGATGCAGGTGGACATTCCCCTTCAGAATGGTATTTAAGTGGGAAGGACGTCAACACCACATTACCACGCTGGAGGAGGGGTTCAAGATCATGAATATCGAAGAAGAAGGGGGCGCAGGGAGAGGACAAAACAGGAGGCTAGAACACGTAGGTCCCCAAGAGAAACCATGGAAGTGGAGAAGAGTAGGGGAGTCAAAGACAAGATGTAAACATTTTCGGGTCCCAGGGGGGCAGCGACCTAAGTCTTCAGGCTAAATAGACTATGCACCCAACAGTTGCTATAGGGACCACAAGGTACTGGGACAAGACCCAGCACGGCTCCAAGGGGAATGGAAGCCGAAGGGTCTGCCTGTGGAGGCGGGGGATGGTAGCGGACCTTGAAAACGGGGCAGGGCAGAGGGTTGGCTCTCCCTGCTAAGTATTCTCTGGGAATGGAACGAGAACCAGCTTCCTAGGTCAACTGTGGGGCCACGGGAAATTGAACCGAGTCTAGCTGGAGGGGGAATAGGGGAGAGATGGGGGGGCTCGAGAGGGAGGAGGTTCACTGCAACGTGGCAACAAGCAAGGTGAATCAGAGTATGGGTAGTAAAAAAGGGATCCAAATACTCACACTGAATGTTAGAGGGCTGAACACACCTGCTAAGAGACGGAAGCTGGAGAATCTCCTCCAGGATACTAAGCCCAAAATTGTGACACTCCAGGAGACCCATATCTGCACGCAAGATAAACATAGATTGAAGCTGAGAGGGTACCCCCAGGTCCTTCAGGCCAACGACAAAAGCAAGGTCTGAGGGGTACTTAAAGCATTTAGACACCTACCTGACGTCCAAATAATAGGCACAAAAGCTGATAAAGAGGGTAGATTCCTCTTTGTCCAGCTTCAATGGGGAGAAAAACTTCTCTCACAATCGCCACGGTGTATGCCCCCAACTCAGGGCAAGATGGTTACATGCGGGGTCTATTGGAGAAACTAGATCAGTACACAACAGGCAGTTTATACTGACAGGGGATTTTAATCTGGCGTGGCACCCAACTACGGACAGAAGCGCGGACAGGGCGCCCACATCCAAAGGCCCATATAGAAACCTGCAGATTAGTATAAATAGATTGGTCTTAGTGGACACATGGCATGAATGAAAAAAGGGGATTCCAAGGGGTATACATACTACTCCCATGTGCACCAATCATTTTCAAGAATTGATTAATTATGGGTTTCGGTGACACTGCGCGGTCAAGTTCGGAACATAGAAATGGGGCCCAAAGCCTTGTCCAACCACGCTAGCCTACAGATAGAACTCCAATGTGAAAAGGGTGGGTCGGGGCTCTGGAGGCGCAATTTCCCCGCCATCTACTGAGAGACACAGTAATATGTGACGAGATACGCGAGTCCATCCGCGACTTCTTTGGGGAAAATAAGACCCCTGAGGTGCAGGAACAGGTGGTGTGGGACGCCTTTAAGGCAACCGAGCGGGGGGGCGCTCATAGAAAAGCAGGAATCATGAGCCAAACAGGAGAGAGCCCTCCAGGAGGACCTAGTACAGCGCTTAAAAGGGGTGATGGAGAGAATGGAAACCGATAAACTGATAACGATCAGAAAGGAGTATAGGCATCTCAAAGGGCAAATCAATACCGTCATAGCCAAGCAAGTAGAAACATTGCTCCTGTTCTTGAGGCAGAGCTACCTCCAGGCAAACAAGGCTGTCCAGCTTCTAGACAAGCAGGTGAAGCAAAAGGAGGCGGAAGGTACGATACGCTACATCCAGACAGCGGGGGATAGGAAGCCACACTAAGAGAGGAGATTCTGCAGGCGTTCACTGAGTTCTATATAACTCTTTACTCCCTGGAGATGCCTGACAAAGATCTCCAAAAGGCCTTTCTAAGATCTTGCCCACTAAAAAGGCTAGATCAGAGACAACGAGATGCCCTAGAGGGGGCGATCACCGAAGATGAGGTTCGGGCAGCGATCCGATCGCTACCTCCAAATAAGGCCCCAGGCCAGGACGGTTATGTTCCACAAGGCCTTCCAGACCACTTTAGTCCCGATAATGACATCCCTGTTCAACTCCTTCTCTGACATGGCGTTATCTCCCAATTCATGGAAGAAGCCAAGGTGGTCCTCTTCCCTAAACCAAATCAGAAAGAAACCCTCTGCACAAGTGCTTCAAGGCGCGACGAGGCAAATGAGGGGAACACAGGGAGGACAGACAACGATCCTACTAGGCCAGGTGTCATTAAGATCACGCAAGTGTGTGGGAAGGGGGCAGGGACAGTGCAGTACAAGATGATAACAATAAGTAACGCCAGCATGTGGCAAGTGCATGGGTAAGTGCATGGGTATCGCCCTATTGCCCTAATAAACCTTGATGCCAAATCTTTACAAAAATCTTAACATCTAGAATGGATAAAGTAATCCCAGACTTGGTCCATCCGGACCAAGTGCGCTTCGTCAAGGGGAGACAAACGTTGACAACATTAGGCGAATATCCCATCTGATAAAGAAATCAAACCAGGCAGGCCTGAGGTCGTGAGTGTTAGCTCTAGATGCTGAGAAGGCCTTCAACCAGGTTTCATGGTCATTCTAGTTCTCCACCATGGAGGCTATGGGGTTTGGCCAAGGCTTTCTCTGCCTGGTCAAAGCCAACTACAGAGCACCACTTATTAGGCTAGCCATTAAGGAGCACCTCTCCCAGGCGATAGAGGTGACCAGGGGTACTAAACAGGGCTGCCCCATGTCACCAGTTTTGTACGTGATTTCTCTCGAACCCTTCTGAGTTTGAATCAGGCAGGAGAGGGGAATAAAAGGGATCACCTCTGGAGGGGAAGAACACAAGGCAATGGCCTTTGCCGACAACCTCCTGGTCGTGCTCCCTTTGCCGACGACCTCCTGGTCGTGCTTACAGACATGAACTCTTCCCTCCCGAAGCTAATGGCCCTCCTAGGGGAATTTGGCAGAGTGGCAGGTCTGAAGACCCTCAACCAAAAATCTGAACTAATGATTTTGCAAGGAGGCACGCCCTCAGCCTCATCAGATACAACGCAGTTTGCGCGAGCGGAGGGATCTCTCTGGTACCTGAGGGGAACCATAACCAGCCCCATAGAGGATATGTACCAAGCAAACTACTCCCACCTGTTGGAAACAATCAAGACTTGGCTGGGAGAGAGGAGGTTCCTTGACATATCATGGATGGGTCGCATCAATGTCATTAAAATGATAATTCTCCACAGAGCAGTTTACTACTTCCAGGCTCTCCCCCTGGCAACCCCCCAAAAATTCTTCAAAAAACGAAATAAGATGGTACGTAACTACATCTGGCAAGGGAAAAGACTGAGGGTAGCATGGAAAGTCATGCCTACTCCCACGGGAGCGGGGGAATGGGAGTCCCGAACTTTCAAATATACTATCGAGCAGCCCAATAGAGGGTAATCCGAGAATGGTTCAATGAAAATCCTGATAGAATCTGGAAAAGGATGGACAGGGCAGTGGTGGGTAAACCCCTAGACATGGCTTTTTGGTGCCCCGGAGCTTACAGGCGCCTAACTTGTACATAAGCTGAATTACGGCCCTGGTAGGGGATACATGGGTTGCTATGGTTAATAGAGCAAAGGTCACATCCTATCCATCACCGTTCACTTATTCCGGAATCCGCAATTCACCCCGAGGTTGGAGAAGGGAGCATTTGCCAGGTGGGAAGAAGAGGGCTGCATTTGCGCAAGGGACATGATGGAGGGGCAGGAGGTTTAGTCATTCCGGCTCTGCAAACAAACTATGAGGATGGGGGAAGAAGATCGGTATTGCTATGCTCAATTGCGGCACTGGCTCTCTTCACTAGAGATGAACCAATCCACCACCAGAGAATTCACCCCGCTAGAAAAGTACATATTAACAAACTCGGCGATAGACAAATGATTAGCAACATGTACAAATTATTCACCATACCAGCGCCCCAGGCCCAGTGGCCCTACATGAAATAATGGGCGGACATACTGCCCCTGCCCATCTCTGAAGAACAGTGGTGCGAGGTGTGGCAGCGAATCCCCAAATTAATGCGAGCAATGCAAATCAGGGAGATGTGGATCAGGATATTGGTGCAGTGGCACCTAACCCTGGAGAAGCTATATACAATATATCCCTCAGCATCTCAGATGTGTTGGCGGGGATGCAAAGAGGTAGGCACATCGCTCCACATCTGGTGGTTCTGTCCTATTCTAAAACCATTCTGGGAAGTGGTTAACAAAGAAATGAAAGTCATCTTCGGCCTCCAAATATGGAGAGAATGTGGAGAGGCCATGCTGGGCCTGAGCGATGCGCTGGACACGCTCCTGACCAAACCACAGAGGAAAGCATACATGGTCCTAAGCGTGGCGGCCCTCTCCTTAATAGCACAAAAGTGGAAGAAATCCACAATCCCCAATGAACAGGAATGGTTAGCAAAAATATGGCACTACAACTCACTGGAATGGGTAACATACACTATCCAGGTGGATTATGCTAAATTCAAGAAGGAGTGGGACTTGGTCTTGGACTACCTGCACAAAGGCTAGCATGAACAATGGTGCCCTCAGAGACTAAGAATATTAGATATACTATAGACTCTGACTTGTTATACCCTGAATTTTCATCTCAGAAGATATGCAGCGCAGTGATCCATGGGTGGGGAAGGGGAGACTAGGGTAGGGTAGGGAGGGGGAGGTCTTTGGGGGAAGGGGATTGTTAATGTAATGTTTAAAACTCTAAAATGCCAATAAAAATGACTTTTTAAAAAAATATCAAAAAAGAATACGTACATTTGCTTTCACTCAAACCAGTATTCATCGAAACTCTTGTTTCGGTTTAAATCAATGTTCATTGCTTGGTTTGCAGAACCGCCAGCCAGCCCAGTGTTCCCCCTTCTTGGTACACTTACCGGTCAGAGCTTACGGCTTCTCTGCAAGGTCCTCTGCCGCCACGAGTTCTCTCCTTCCCGTGTAGTACCTCACCTGCTCTCCCAGCCCCTCTCTGTGGCTTCACTCACCCAACGATGCTCCTCCTGCAGCTCGGGACATTTGCAACCGCTTTACTCGATCACGCCGGTCTCCCTCTCGCATTCCGTCACCGGCCTCCTGCATCCCTTAGCTCTGCTTTACTCTGCATTCTTTATCGGCTTTCGAGCGCTCTGCTTGCTACACCGCTGATCCGGAGAGTTCTGGTTGCACCCACCAGTCCATAGCCCTGCTTCCACAGCTGCCTCCATTTCCATCACGATTCCAGCTTTTCCCGCCGCCATGATTGGTCCAAAAAGGACTAGACCGCTCACTGGTGAAAAGGTAGTCCTGCCTTACTCTTGCTGTCTTCCTCCTCGTCTCAGTATATTGTTGACGCCAACATGTGTTTGTGTTAATAAAATGAGGATGTGCTACTCTAGTTGGTCTCTTCCTTGTTCCAGTACTGAACCAGTGTTTCTTGGGGAATGTTTTACAGGAAGGACAGGGAAAGTGCAGACAAAAGCCTATAAATGCTTCTGGGATAGAGGGTTCATTATGAAAAGGAAATGGGGGATACCATGTCTCAACTAAGGACATCCTCTCCCACTCCCCAAGTTCCCTTTACCCATGTGAGCCTCCCTTGCATATCCGCCCCCAGGTTCAGGATCCAAGAGCGATGGCCTTTCCCTGGCCACCTGAGAGGAGGAAAAAGTGGGAAAAGAAGTGAGGACACCCTCAGGTTCCTCACATTAGACATTGATACAAGCATTGATAAGAGAATAAACCAGACGGTGAGACAGGGTGAAAGAAGGGGCAGCAGGCCCAAAGGATAGAGAAAAAGTCAGTATACCAAGCATTCAGATAAAAGGCAAGGATCGAGAAGGATAGGGAGGTATCACAGAAGGAGCAAAGGCTGGTTTCCAGAGAGCAAGACCCCTGCTATAATAGATGAGGGTGGAGGGGGACAGAAGAGCACTGTCCAGAGAAGTGTTCACGCTGTGTCGGACAAAGATCCAGGGCCCGTCCATGACCCAGGCGGGCCCAGACATATTTACTCTATGTGTGCTTCTGACTCTAGTGCTGCAACCCCACATGGTGCCTCTGCTGCCCATTCACGCAGTGGGTTGGCACATAAGGACTGACATGACAGTTGCGTTGAAAGAGTAGTCAATCAGCTGGCCATCTTAGATTGGAATCAATGAAAATAAAACAAAAGTAAAGCATATGTGTGTGTGGAGGCCAGGCAGCACCAAGGAACATAAATAAATGAAATAAGGGTAATATGTCCCAGAGGATGCACTAAACACTTTCAAAAATTAGGACCACCCAGACTCTTGGCCTAAACACTTCAAAGAAAAGGAGCTAAACTAAAACAATAAAATACAATGAAAACATGCTAAACAAGATAACAACTATAGTGAGACACTGCACAAGGAAGCTACCCAGTACTGCTGAAGAGTAATAGGCCCTGATTTAAAGGCCAAGTGTTGATGTTCATATGCAAAACTATACACTGTGAAATAATTAAACTCCATAATTGTATGTGCCTTGTGTACCCCTCCTCCTGTCACACCCCATTTGAAGGACCTTTTTAAGAAAAAAACATACAGTTACTGTGCTTTGCAACTTGTGAGCTACTTGTGAGCTACTTCACCTGCAGTATCCGCTGTACTATGCACTTTTCATGCACTGCACAGTTCCTAAAATGATCAGCCAGAAATAATTGGCAAGCTAAGCGAGATTTTTTCGCACTGGATATTCAGATGCAAGAATTCCGCAATGGCTCACCACACTCTGGATTTCCATCATGCGTTCTACAACCATACAAGAGGTAGCGCATCTACGGAAAAGGAGAATTAAATGCGAGTATGGGTAAGTGGTGTACTGTATACTGTATCTGGTGCGAGTGCTGTGAGGGTATTGTACTGTATACTTTAGGAAGGCGGAGGCTATACCAGACAACCATCACTCTTTAGGAGGTGAGTCTGCCGGATTCTTTAGACCAAAATGTTGTTAATTTTATATAGATTCTTTTTCTCTCCCTCCTTTTTTCCTCCTAAAATGTGACTTATCACAGTGAAAGTCAAAAGACATAGGGAGACTCCAGCAGTGTCTGTGTGCACTAGTAGAAGAACCTGAGAAGATACCCGTGATTGAGTGGCTGCGGCGTTCTTCTTGCCTTTCGGTTCCAATTATGTACGGAGTCCCGTAGAGTCCCAGTCTGCCCAGGATTTTCTGCTGAGAGGAGCTGCTGCTACAGTGTGCCTTGCATTTCTTCAACTTTACTGGCCCTTTAACTGGTAGACTCCACCTTTAAAAAGGTGTTGCTGGCGCGAAGCGCCACACAGAGTCCCGTAGAGTCCCAGTCTGCCCAGTCCGCCTCAGGACCGCCTCAAGACGGCGTAAGGAATGGCGAAAAAACGAAGAAAATTGTTATCAGTGGAAAAATGGCTGTGCGGGGGCCCCAAACACGGCTGAAGACGCTGTTTGAGCGCCAGCAGTCGAAACTGCCCGAGCCTTTGGACTCACGCCATCGTCTAAGACAAATGGTGAGGTAAGCGCTGAAATGTTATTAACAACTTGCACTCAGTTAGCTGTGCCCACGTTACAGTCTCTTGTCTCAGCGCATTTAAACATCATTGTGGAGGCTGCGATCACAACACAGGAACAAGAGCCACTTATGTTACATTCGTCACAATCATTACAGGTTGCTTTACCTGAAACTTTAACTTTATCTGGAGCAGAAACTGTAGCAGGAACAGTAACTGGATCTGGAGTCACTTCTCTGACTCTTTATGACAATGGCAGCGTCTTACGACGTGGGCTCTCAGACAATATAACCATTGACCCCACGCCGTTCCAATCGCCGTTTGATGTTACAGACATCGAATTAATGGAAATACAAGTTCCAACAAGCTCCCTCGAGCAAAGGGAAGTGTTGTTTGTTCCCCAGCTGAAAGACGATCAGATGAAGTGCATTATGGACTCTGAAGCACAGTGTTTGCCATCGCAGGTGAAACCAGTAGCTGGAGCTCAAGTGGCGAGCACTTCGGATACAGCTAGCTATGTTTCCGCATCACAATCAATAACCTCAGCGTTGCCCCGTACATGCGTGAGCACATATCCGCCATCTCAATCCAAGGAAACGGCGTCTGCTTTTCCAATTCGCCGTGACGAGGCATGCCTAATCGATCATGCTCCTGTCAACTCTAATGCTGACGTCGGCCCAAGCGGCGAGATAGACGATAGTCTGAAGTTTGTGAGACTTGGAGCGGTCAGCTCACATAGAGCCAGATCCTCTATACCTAATAGAGAGGAATTGTTCCGCTGCAAATCTGACTAACTGAATGCAAAATCCTTAGTTCTTGATGTCACTCAAAGAAGAACGTCAGATTCATTAAAATCGAGCTTTGACGCTGTTGAGCGGGAAGCATGTTTGTCTAAATGCCTAACTGAAGATTACTTACAAATCAAAGACAGACTGGTCCAAAGCTTTTCACACCAAGATAAAAGAAAATTTGCCTTGGCCCACGTGGACTCAAACTCACCTTTAAATAGTGTGCGTACCGCAGAGGCTCGCTGTCTCACAAATAATAGAGAAAGAACAAACACCCTGCAGCTGCACAACAAGAGATCAATTGCTTGCTCTCATGGTGCAAGAAGATCAGCAAACTTGTCGGCGAACCAATATAGCTTGGATTCAACATCTGAGAAGTCACAAACTAACGGTGACGATTCAGCAGTCTCCAATGAAGATCTATATAATCAACTACAAAAAGATCAGTCACATAAAGAGCAAGACACGGAAAGCACAATGAAGGCCAATATATCAGTGGCTGCCTCAATACAGATACACAACAATGTGTTAGCTGCTACGTCCGTGGCTCTGTTACCCTTTGTAAAACTGTATGAATCATTGAGTGAATCAATAAGAGCTCAAGGGGCTCTGATGGCCAACTTGGACAATAAATTGTCCGACCTGACACACAGCTTTGTGTTATTACAACAAAAGAGCGAAATGGAGGCAAATTTATCACTGCAATGGCAACATAGATTAAGCGACCTGGCAATGAAAGACCATACCAATTCTGCCAACTTTATGGATGCTATTTTGGAATGCATGAAATGGGTCCGCCATCTGGATTCAAATCGCTTGACGGGTCCATAGCTTTGTTCCAATCTACATGCGTGTCAGCATGCTAAGGATAGAGTAAAAGCAGCTAAAACAGCCACCGTACAAGAACAGATGAGTGCCACTGTTCCACCTTCATCTTCGTCTACTCTGGCTGCAGCTGTGAAGCCATCAGTAACAGTTGTGACAGCAGAAGTGTCAGCCAAGACGGGAGAAAAAAGCCAGGATCTGACTCCTTCCAGCGTAATAGTAGTGTCCAGTACCACTCCAGAGCCGCCAGAAGCGAATGTGCTAAAAACCACAAACGAAAACCATTGTAACACATTTGGGATCTTTATGGGATCCGCAAAGACACTAGAAATATCCATGAAAACAATTGATACAAATAAGAAGCAGAAGGCAGCTGCTAATAAACGTCGGCAAAATCAAAATCCTGCAAAAACTAAGCAGTTCATACTAAACCTATCAACACTGCAAATTAGGCCTCTTTCAGCGAGCGACCCCTGTAAAGAAACAAGTATCCAAAGGAAATAAAGTCAACCAACAGGGGAAGCCGAAGAAAGATAAACGGCCTATTGTTGGACAGGAAACAAACCCAAAAAAAGTCTAAGGTTAGATTCCGACTCAAACACAGGGGAGCCAACAAAAGAGTCAATAGATTTGTGTGAATGGTCAACGCACTCTGTTGATGCTGATGACGATTGCTCAAGAGAGGACAATGAGGGTGCCCTTGTGGCTTCCTTGCGAGAAGTGAGTCCCATGCCTGAACCATCAAATCAATCTCCTTGCGGTTGTAGAGCGAAAAAAAACAATAAATTGAAAGAAATCGCCAATTGAGGGGTGGATCAGACTTCGGTTCCGAAAACCGCTCTGAGGAATACAGATATGCAGTCAAAATGGGAAACTCAAAAAAGAAACCAGTCTAACCAAACTTTAAATCCAAGAC
Organism: Ambystoma mexicanum; assembly: GCF_040938575.1. Classification (NCBI taxonomy): domain Eukaryota; kingdom Metazoa; phylum Chordata; class Amphibia; order Caudata; family Ambystomatidae; genus Ambystoma; species Ambystoma mexicanum. The sequence goes on from NC_090936.1 coordinate 986,924,649, forward strand.
TAACTCATGCGCAAAGGTCAAAACAAACTGCTCAAGATCCTTAAGTGCGCTTTGAAAAAAACACAGTGGAAAAAAACCCGACTGGGAAAGTACAGATTGAAAATATCTTTCCCGACGGTAATGAAGTAAATTTAACCAGAAGTAATGTGATGCGCTTACTTCATGTAATACCATCATTGCATACAATCACTTCAGAAGACACCCGAATAGTAGAATATCTTTCAGAGACCTGTTCTGATCAGGTATTACTACACATTCAATCACAAGCAGTAGCAAAAACACTACTGTCAGCGAAAGACGAACTCCTTTCCTATGGATTTGAGGTTTCATACCAGAAAGAAGACTACAACAAACAGAAGACAGAGAGCACATCCTCGGTTGAAGACCTCCGTACAACGAACGAAAAGCAGAGAGATATTCTAAAGGAGGTATTTAAAATGCAGCCTACAGTGATGGAAGATATCCCCTCAGCCAAGGTAGGAGCAAAAAAGGACACGCAACGACGGAAGTAACTAGACCCGCAGAATGGAAAAGTACTTTGTGAGCTGATCTCATGGGACACACGCGGCTTCAGCCATCTGTTGCATGACCTTCCTTTTTGCTTAGATAATAACTTTGCATTGTGCTTACAAGAAATGTGGTTGCGAGTTCCACCGGTACGAGATGGATACTCCATAGTACTAAATCCTGCAGGGAAAAATCAGCTTGGTCGACCTTTTTCTGGGCTACTAACAATGCTTAACAACTCCTTTGGATGGGTAACAAGTAAAACATACATGCCTAACTTGTTTGTCCAAGGAATTCTGATGGAATTTAAGCCTACTGTCTTCGATGATCCAAAAAATTACTCCTGATCAATACATATTGGAACCCAAAGATGATCTCAACCAGCGCCTACTTGGAAGCAATAACATCAGTCATAGATGATAGTCTGCTGATATGCCATAAATTGCAGATAATCATATGTGGCGACCTAAATTGCTCGTGGTTTGACGGCACCAAGCTGACAAAATGGGTCACAAAAGAATCATTTGACGCTAATGCGGAGAGAAGACGGAAATGGCAGGGGGTTATGGAATCCCGAGACTGCGAAATGCTAAATGGAATGACGAAAAGTGATAATCCACCCAAGTCGACCTGGCATTGTGGACTTACGCATAAAACCTTGGACTATATATGGATCTCAAACAATGTGTGGCCCGACATTGAAGATCTTCAAATTGAAAGGTGTTCTACTAGTGACCACGATCCCTTGCATTTAACTTGGAGGTGTGACAAATATACGCCTGAGGAAACGTATGAGACCGCCGTCACAATCAATCACGGTGGGAATGGATTAAGTATCAATGCAGATCAACTAACTAAGTTCTCCCGAAACTTTAGGATGGAAAACTTGTCTCCAAGAAGCAAAATAAATTTTGCACCATTGTTATCAGAATTTCACCTCAAAAATGAACCAGGAACCAAACTGACTAAAGAACGGAAACATGTCTTTAGCTGTACAGTGCACAATGAAAAAAAGATTCTACGCAAGGACATAAGACAGCTCATGAGACAACAAGGACATAACGTAGAATCAAAAATTTAAAAAAAGGAAGTTGAAATACAGAAATTGGTTGAAGTCCTTTGTCTTGTTGAGGGATCAGGAAAGAGGAGAACAAATGCTAAAGTTGATCCTGAATCATAACTCAAGAGAAACTTGGAAGATCTTAAACCAAGGTTCCCTAAATCAAGACTTGATGCAGTCAAATGGAATATCGAGGATGAAATGGGAAGAACACTTTGACAAAGTATTCGGATCCACACCATCGAGTGCATTTGTTCAGTCAGCGGAATGCAGTGAATCTTGGGATGTCATCGAGAACACTGAAGATATTGCAGCCATAATTCTCCATCTAAAAAATTCAAGAGCGGCAGGGCCTGACGGCATAACAAACATCATGCTAAAGGAAAAAAAAGATAGTTGGTCCTGCTTCATTGCGTATCTGTTTGAACTAATTGCAACAGTGAAAGAAGTTCCGGACTCATGGCGAACAGCGGTTGTAGTACCAGTGTTTAAGAAGGGCAATCCCTATTGGCAAATTCTTCGCAACTTGCTTACAGCTTAAAATAACGAGATGGGCCAATAATGTGGATCTGTTGGATTGCAGACAAACAGGTTTTACCAAAGGTGTGGGGACTGAGGTAAACCTTCTAATACTGAACCTGCTAAAACTGGAGACGATAAAGAAAAAATCAAAGCTTTTTCTGGCATTCATTGATATGCGTCAAGCTTTTGACTCAATAAACCGAGCCAAATTATGGGAAAAGCTGGTTAAGTGGAAATGTCCATCATCGTTATTCCATCCAGTGATAGCCTTGCATTCAAATACCACAATGCGCGTACGCATGAATGCCCTGGGTGAGTTATCAAACAAAATACCCACAAATAGAGGTGTGAAACAGGGCTGCATTGGCAGCCCTACTGTTTAAATTATACATCTCTGACATTTCAATTGCACTTAAAGATGTCTTATGTTTTCCGCCAAAGATGAATGGGCAACACCTGAGTTGGGCCATCTACGCTGATGACATCGTGTTAGTGGAACTCACACAAATCGGTCTACAACGGCTCCTGATTAGATTTCAAGAGTACTGTGATGACAATGAGCTAACAATAAATGAAAAAAAACTAAGATTCTGACTGTTGGCAAGTGCTAACCAAGAAAGACCGTTCATTCAAGTGGTCCATTGGTCAGGAGAACATAGGAATAGTTTCCTCGATACGATATTTAGGAATTCTCTTCTGTTGCAAGACCTTCCTTTTTGCTTAGATAATAACTTTGCATTGTGCTTACAAGAGATAAGAGAAGCTGATTGGTTGCTCAATCTAAAAAATCGCATGGACGGCTTTGGATTGCAGGGAGCCCGCATACATGCGGATTATGGTAAATTTACATCAACACCAGTGTTGATATTTTACAAACAGAAAGTCGTAGCAGCGTTTACCTTCGGGTCAGAAGCAGGTTGGAACCTGATCTCACTCTGCTGGGACACCCTTGAGGGGAAGTTTTGGAGACGTGTCTTCAAGCTCCCATCATATGTCTCAATAAAAGCTATTAGACATGAACTTGGTCTTTATTCTTTATATACTACGGTGCTATGGAGATCAATTACAACTGTTAGGAAAATACATCTAAATGAACCTGTACCTGCATATAGAATCCTGTCAGCAACTACGCAAGGACCACAAGAAGGACTGCTGAGAAGTTGGGTCAATAAAATTAAAATAATTGTTGACGCCGCTGACATTAAGTGGGAAATGGTGATGGCTACACCACAACTAGCTAAAAAAAAACTACGCCAGTGGAGTTGGATACAGCACTCAGCAAATCGGGCAGACATGAATACTTCATTGGTTTTAAGGACAGCGGCAAACAGTTTAGATAATCTACCAAAATATCTAAAGCAATTTCCGTCCAGATACCATTGTAACAAATTCTTGAGATTACGCTTAAATGTTTACCAGACAAAGGATGTGCTCTGGACCAGACATGATATGAATACGACGGACAATATCTGCATATTCTGTCTGGCCTCTGAAGAAACCTTGAAACATGTAATAACAGAATATGAGGAGCTAGTAAGTGAGCGATCCTTGCTTTTAGGCCAATATGCTCCTCTCAATGGGAATTCTGATGAATGGTGGTTCAAGATGCTATCCAGCAAAATGTCCATCTAACTTGTCCGGTGATTCATTTTCTGGATTTTTTTTTTCCGGAGGATGTAACGACGTGCGAATCCGCCGCAACATGAAGCAAAACGTAGATGGTTGGGCTTCCGTCTTGGTTTTCTGTTTTTGTGGATCTTATTGCTGTGTTCTGTTTTGTTTTGTCTTGTAATAAAAAGTTTGATTAAACAAAAAAATTACAATAAAAAAAAATAAAAGACATCCAACTCTCCCAGTTTCCTGCCCAAAATCAAAAAAATATTTGCGTTAGTCTGAAGACTACATTTTTAGTATTTGTAGGCACCTGTATGAGGTCAATAATTCCCAAATTAAGAAAGGTGATCATTGAGCTGTGAACCAGCTCAAATCTCTGCTGTTCTCTCATCAGAATATTACAGTTAGAACCATCTACCATATTCAGTGAGTGTCTAGTAGTTTGTCTTGCTTGAACCACATACCTGGAGTATCACAGGAGTCCACGTTGGTAGCCTTGTTCTCTTCTCTTTGCCATGTGTAGTATGGTGTGTGTGAGAAGCCTGAAGGTGTCTCACACACACCATGATACACATATTCACACTGGGTACCATTCAGGGACAACTATATGCAATGCAAGTCCTCAACATCGTTTACTCCACAGCCCAAACACTCACAAGTGGACCTGTGTAACAGAACAAAAGGGGATCACATCATCACTTTAAACCAGGTAACGAACAGTGACCACAACCTAAAAACTTGCAGTAGGTCTCTTGATCACCAGAAATAGGAGGCCAATGTCCCATCACACATCCAGCAGTGTAGTGAAGGGCAAGGGAGGGTTGTTCACTTCGAGATGCAGGAAAGGGATACGCCGGCACAAAAACACAGACCCAACTGGGGGACAGTCATGAGAAGATGCCCTTGGAGTAGTAGCTGTCTATTGTTCTCCACCTGTCCAAAGCAAACACAACCACCCAAGCAAAGCATGCAGTAATGATGAAGGAAATATCCACAGCACAGGAGGCCCACTCATACCGGAGCAGCCACCAAGAACAGTCATAAGGCAATCAACACACTCAACTGAAAAATCAAAAGTCCATTATGTGAACTGTTGTCACCCCTAAATCAGAGCATATTTTCGTAGCTGACTATGCAACTATCTAATTCTATAGCTAACTACCAGAATAAAATCAGTGGAATTAACTGTATACCAACTTTGCATTCGTAATTGATACCCACACCCCAAAAGAAGATGAATGCTTGAATAACTGGCTAACTAGCCTGCCACTAGCTTGTATAAATCATTGTGCCGGAGTTTGAAACAACCATATGCCCTCCACGGCTCCCTTGCCCCCCCTCTTGTCTCCTCCTTGGCTACCTTACCCTCTCCTCCTTCCTCTTTTGTCCCCCCCCCTCAGACTTCTTCTACACCTCTGCAGGGCGTACCTCTGGTTGTACCCCTCCTCTGAACTTGTTCAAGAACGGCAACCTTCTCCATATTGCCACTCTAAACTCTTGCTCAGCCGTCAAACACTCCTCTGACATCTGCCACCTCCTTGAAGAACTCTACCTCGATGTCCTCGGTCTCACCGAGACATGATTCACGGCCAACTCAGTCACAAGCTTTGACACTCTCCTCCCTGATGGCTACAAGATACTCTCCACGCCCAGGTCCAACTGTTCCGAAGGGAGTGTCGCCCTGATCTTCCCCAAGTGGATCCCTGCCCCTGCCATTCCTGTACTGGCCTACTCTTCTTTCGAATGTTTCGTCTGCAGGATCTCTCTCTCTCTCCTAGCCATTCCCTTACTGTGGCTACCATCAATCGGCCACCTGGTCAGATCTCCTCCTTCCTCTCTGAGTGTGCAGACCTCTTCTCTTCCCTCCTGGTCTTGACCACTCAGATCCTCCTTCGTGGAGACTTTAACATCCACCTGGATGCTTCCTGTCATTCCTCTGGACTCTTCTGCGACCTCTGCAACTCTCTCTCACTCTTTATTCTTCCCTCTGGCCCGTCTCACTCTGCAGGGCACACTCTTGATGTTCTGATCTCTACAGACCTTCCCCTTTCTATCCCTCTCACCACTCCTGTCTCCTGGAGTGACCACTTTTTCCTTTCCTCTCAGCTCACTCTCTCCACCCCTCAGGCCACACTAACTCCAGCACTGTCACCTACCTTCTCGGTTATCCAACCCATTAAGTGTGTGTCAGTTGAGGCTTTCGCCACCACTTTCTCGCCCCCACATCCCCCTTTGGCTGACTCACACCCTGACACAGCCCTCTCCATGCTCCACTCTGCTATATCTGATACTCTCAGTGCTCTTGGCCCTGTCATGAGGATCGGCTTGAAGCCCAAATCCAAGTGCAACTCCTGGTACGACCCAGACCTTGCCACCCTTAAACACAAGTGCAGGGTGGCTGAGAGGAAATGGCGTGCTTCCTGCTCATCCTCTGACAAACTGGCCTGCCGACCTCCTCCAAAGGCAATACCGGCTCTCTGTCCGCATCAAGAAGAGACCCCACGTACAAGTCTGCGTCTCTGCAGCATCTAACAACTCGGCCGAACTCTTTAAAATCTGCAAGGAGCTGTCCAATCCTGCTGAGGTCTCTACCTCTCCTGTGCCCTCCCAGGCCCTCTGCACGGCCCTGGCTTCTCATTTCATCTCTAAAACTCAGGACATCTAGTCCTCTCTCTCTTCCTCTCCCCCTGCCACCTCTCCTCCCTCCTTCTCTGCCTTTCCCCTGTTCTCCCCAGATGAGCTTTCTAGACAAGTCCGATCTATGAAAGTCTCGTCAAAACAGGTTCACCCCTGTTTCTCCAAAACCATCAAAGACCAAATTGACACCCTGGCACCTGCCCTGGCTGACCTCTGCAATCACTCCATCGCCACTGGAGTTTTCCCTTCCCCCCTAGAGCCCTCCCTTGTGTACCCTCTTCTTATGAAACCCTCTGCTGACCCGTCCTCCCCGGCTAACTATCGCCCAATCTCCATCACTCCTTTCCTGGGTAAACTCCTGGAAAAGCTGGCCATCGCCCACCTTAATCTTCACACTGAATCTGTTGGCTGTCTCCATGACCATCAGTCTGGCTTCAGAGCTGCCAGAAGCATGGAAACTGCTCTCCTGAACATCCGTGAAGACCTGCTCTCCAACCTCGATTTCAACAGCCCCTGTGTCCTCATCTTACTTGATTTCTCTTCTGCCTTTGACACGTTCAACCATGCCATACTGCTCAACCGCCTCTGTGATAATCTGGGTATCACCGATCAGGCCCTGACCTAGCTGACCTCTTTCCTCTCCGATTGACCCTCCCATGTCGAACTTGGGTCCTTCCTCTCCTCTCCTCTATCTCTATATCTATTTGTGGTGTTCCCCAGGGGTCTAGCCTCTCTTCCTGACTGTTCAACCAATACCTGGCACTTCTTGCTCACTGCATTGCCACTCTCTGCCCCAACTTTCAGTGCTATGCGGATGACACGTAACTCATTTTCAGGCTCCCTTGTGCCACTTCTTCTCCTTCACTCATCTCTGTCTGTCTGCTATCCAGGAGAGGTGTGCCGCCAATGATCTCTGCCTTAATGCCAGTAAGACCTAGATTCTGCTCATGGGCACACCTGCTCCCTCCTTTCCTGACACTCTCTGGCCGGCCTCTCTTGGCCCTCTTCCTGCTTCCATCTGTGAGCCTAAAAACCTTGAGGTCATCTTTGACTCCACATTCTCCTTCTCTCTTCACATCTCTGACGTCTCTAAGAAGTCAAACTACCAGCTGCACCTCCCAGAGGTATTCTTTCTTTCCTCTCCTTCCCCCAGAAGCTCACCTTCTCCAGAGCTCTGGTTCTCTCTAGGTTGGACTACTGCAACAGCCTCTTTCTAAATCTGCCTACTTCTACTCTCCGCCCTCTGATACTCATCCAGAACAGGACTGCAAGACGTGTCCTTGGCCCAAGCCCAGGGATCGTATCTCTCCAGCACTGAAATCTCTGCACTGGCTCCCAGTGGCTGTGAGGATTAAGTTCAAAACCCTCTGCATTGTCCAAAAGGCCTTCTGGGTCTGGGGCCACAATACCTTCAACTCTCTCTTCCTAAATATCTTCCTTCTCAAGCTCTTCGCTCATCCGCCTCCAACTCCCTCAGGGTCAGTCGCTTCTCCAAGCAACACGTTGGTGGTAGATCTCTTTATTCGGCTGGTGCCTCCCTTTGGAACAGCCTCTCTGCGTCCCTGAAACTTGAGGAGAACCATCTCTGGTTCCGGGAGCACCTCAAAACCTTCCTCTCTGCTTCTGCTTTCACTCCTCCTCTCCCCTGCTGAACTCCTGGTTGAAACTGTAACTGCATTGATCACCTGGCTACCCTCTGATCTCGGGGCCACATCCCCTCCCCCGGCAGTTGCACACCTGCACTGCCTCCCTGGCAACCCCTGCACTTGGAGACTGTTTTCTATATACCTCCAGTCCCTACCAGCACGTGACACCTGCTGTCTGCACTTAGCCTTGCACTTGCCACCAGCTGGCCCCACTTTCACTTTTGTTTTTATTTATTCTATTTATTTTAACGTCGATCCCATGTACTGCACTGCCCCATCCCCCTTCCCCTCTGCACTTTGCCCCATCCCCCTTCCGCTGCACTTGGGTGATCTCAATGTCACCTGGCCTAGTGAGATTGTTGTCTCTGTCTTCCCTCTGTTCCCCCTCTCTTGCCTCATCGCGCCTTGAAACACTTGTGTATAGGCACGTTATAAATGCCATATCATATCATATTAAAACACAATAGAGTAGGATGCATATTTAGAAGGGCAAAATGGTAATGGCCACAACATACATATCAGCCAGGAAACATGGACAACTGTCCTAAAAAGAAGGTTCTTAATCACACTGATTTTAAGAGAATCCCAACAAGGAGTAGCAGCATTCGCATGTGTCACACATGACCATAAACGCCCCTTCAGAACCTAAGTAGATGAATAACCTAAGCTAGCTACTAAATGTCATGCCTGCGCCATGGGCGCACACATTGGCGACCATTATGGACTAGTTGTTATTCATTTATCTACAGAAAACTCTTGGAACAACCCCTATTCACTTTTTGGACTTTATTTCCCATTTGCGAGACTTTGGTGCTTTTTAATTTTACCCAACAAACTACACTTACCACAATGAACTTTGCTATAACTATCTATCTCTGGCCATTTCAATTTGTCATCATCGGAACTACAATCCCCAGAAGCCCTAGAGATCAGCGCTGCTTCCACCAGCTCAGGAACAGAGAGGGAGGAGGCAGATTGTATTCAGGTGTGCTGATCCAGGTGCGGCCAATTAGCGTGCCTCTGTACTGGGCAGGGCGGTATAAAGGCTGCTGCCTGCAGGGGCTCAGTCTCTTGCATTAAGAGTCCTCCCAGCACCTTTTTGCTTCGAATTACGACTTTTTGTATGCTGTTCCTGCTTACTCCTGCTTTTGATCCAGTGCCATTCCGGGCTCCTGCCTTGCAGCCGATCATGGTCTGCTTCCTTCTACCTTCCGCCCTTGTCTTCCAGGCTCCTGCCTTGCAGCCGATCACGCTCCACTGCCTTCTACCTACAGCCTTCGTCCGCTGGGCTTTCAGCCTAGCCTACTTCAGTCCTCTGCAGCCTTCTACAGTCATCGGTCCTGCTCCTCTGGGCTCACTCCTTGCTGCCCGGCCCTTCTGGCTCCTTGCTGTGCAGCCTGCTTCACTCCGCTGCCAACAGCCCTTGTCCTCTGGGCTTCCTGCCTTGCAGCCGATCACGCTCCGCTGCTTTCTACCCACAGCCTTTGTCCGCTGGGCTTCCAGCCTAGCAGCCCACTACAGTCCTCTGCAGCCTTCTACAGTCAGCGGCCCTGCTCCTTTGGGCTCACTCCTTGCTGCCCGGCCCTTCTGGGCTCCTTGCCGTGCAGCCTGCTTCACTCCGCTGCCCTAAGCCCTTCCCTCTGGGCAACCCCTTCCTTACAGCCCTGCTCCTTTGGGCTTGCTCTTTGCTGTCCTGCTCCTCCGAGCTCTCTACCTTGCACCCTACAGTCCTCTGCAATCCTCAACAGTTTATCTGCATGTATTACTTTCAGTTATTGCAGCCCCCCTGTTTTCTGACAGCTGCTCCCTTGCTTTCTTCTTTGTTTTCAACCCTCTGTTCTTTATCCCTGTCCAATTCAGTTATACTGATTTCCCTTCATTTCCTTCTGCTAGTTTGCTCATCGACTTCCTTTTTCCAGGATTTGTCTGTTACTGTCTTCTCTTGTATCGTTTGTAGACCCCTTTGTACATGGCTTGTCTGTTGGTTTCCGGCAGGCAACCTCTGCCCCTTCCCTTGTCTCGTTTCTGTGTTACAGACACCCACAGCGGTTGTTCCCAGCCATGAGCAAACAGCGTGGGCCTCTGTTATAGCAATCTGTGCAGAAGGCTGGAGTTTTTCCTAAGGTCCGTGGAACACTCTTTCCCATATCTGCGTACACCCCAAGAGGGAATCCAGTCTGTTGTACCTTTATTTCCTTGCTACACTTGCCTACTCTTTGTTCTCTTTTACTTTCAGCTGTGTGTGTACTTATCTGTCCACCTTACTTCGGCACAACCACCCAAACCCTACCTGGGTGCCCTGTGCCACTCTTAACAGAGTGCCATCCTTGATGCTAAAGGCTAATGAATGTACAAGCACTTCCTCCCAATAGAGTCCTCAAGACACACAGAAATCAAAATGCCCAGACATCCAAACCAAAGTACCACAAAGGGAGACGCAGTCCGGCACACCTCTTTTTGATGTGTGAGATGACGCTATCCAAGCAATATCACAGTCCTGCTCACAGCAGCAGACAAACATTTTCGTAGTCCTTACACAGCTGCCAGGATGTAGGCCATCAGGAGGACATTGAAAATGACTCATAAATATCTGAAACAAGATTCCACACAAGAGATTTTCTAGCCCGCTGCTTCCCCTTGGAGTAGGGAACACAGTGTAAGGGAGCACCCTCAAAGAATGTCTGTTGGCAACAAGGCCCACATCGGAAGACTTGTTGTTTTAGTCCCCAGGCACTGCAGCGGAAAGTGCTGCCGCACTATACCAGACGCGTGGCTCCACACCACCACAAGGTAGAACACTGATTAAAATGCCATGGTCTCATACATACTTATCCCACATGAATCCAGAGCCTGGAAGTAATACACATCACATAAAATGTTCCTAATGTCCAGTAGGCAAATCATTAAACATCAACACAAAGCCCATTAAGTGCTAAACAGCACATTACAGGACTCGCTTGAACATGAAGCATCTTGTATTTCAAATCAGCATCACAAATAGCGAAAGGATGAAGCCAGGAAGGCTGAGGCACAAAATGCAGGATCCTCTTGCATCATCATATGCAGAGCACAGCAGCAGCTTCCATGTGGATGGACGGAGAGCTTGTGGGGGTGGTGGGTGTGCCCTTCTGGCTCTGCCTTTTTTCTGGATCTACATATCATCCATGTTGAATTCAGGATATGTCCTTAAAATTGGAATCGGGCGGGAAGCCAGCACATAGAAAAGAGGTAGGTTTATTTTACATATTTTACAGCTTTCAGTTCCATGCAAATGAAGATGAATACCAGGGAGCACAGCCACCGGTCCATCCTTAGACATACAAATGGAGATCCAAGTGACCATCTTGGAATCGCACACGCATCACACTTGCCCGGTATTACCCAAATTGACCTTTTACAATTGACCTTCTGTCCGAATTGACCTAATTATAGTGGTCCTAATTGGCCTTCTGCACAATTGACCTTTATATTATTTTAGGTATGTTATACTTGTGTTGGGTTGGTTTTTGATTATAAATAATATAAGTAGATTGGGTGGGAGGTTGCGTTTTTTTTTTGGGTTGGGTGAGGGCTTGGGGTCCCCCCCCGCATATATGTCCTAATTGACCTTTTAAATTAGGTCAATTCTCCCGAGGTCAATTGTGAAAAGATCAATTAGTATACATCCCACTTGCCCAACATTCCGTGAGCTACTGCTCACCTACAGGCACCAACGTTATGCAACCATGCACGGAAGACCAGCAGGACAAACACACCGGGCAACTCATTCATGCATATCACTCATCTCAACGCCCAACACATAACTACAGGGCTGGGTCTGACTTCAATGGTATCACCTGCCAAAGAATGTTAATTTCAGAAGGTACAAAATATCTGCCGGCCTTACATTTTCAACTGAAGAAGATTAGCAGCGGTGTCTCTTTGGGGAAATAGTAGGGCCTGGGTGCACAAAAGTGGGTGGGTCTACAATTTTTGGGGGTAAATAAGAAGCCTTACATTTTGTGCAGTGTTACTATACATTGCTTGTGTCTTGATAGTGCAGTTACGATATGCTTCTCTCATGTGCTATGCTGTCACCTATGATCTGAGGCTTGAATAAGGAGAAGCAGGTGTTGTATGCATAATACTGGCTTGAGGCAGGCGAGGCCCTGGAAAACATGCAGTTCACATGCAAGACATCCAGCACATTTGATGGAAAAGAGGGAACCTGCGTGGTAAACCACAACTGAATCACCTCTTGAAAGTCTGTCTTGGGGTAGCTCCAAGAATTCCTGTACCCTACATTAATCTTTAAAGGGATAATGGACACAGCCTTCTTCAAGACCCACATTGAATGCAGGGGGTGGAATACATTTTCAAATCTCGTCTTGCATTTGGGTTAAGCAGTGTACAGCCTAACCACTGAAAAGTGAGTTTAACTGTCTGCCATACGTCTCTGTACCTGGCCTATGTGGTGAAGCAAGTTGGGTGTTCTTAAGACTCTTCTTCGTTTGATGCTATTAGTTGAGTAAGGGAATAGAGCTAGAAGCTGGAGATGAAGCAGAAGAGTAGAGGTCCTCTGTCATCAAGATCTATGTTAACGTTTTGACATGTGGACATTGATGGAGGATCTGATGCACACTGCCAAAAGCCTTCGTAGGGTGCTGCTCTTGTGTCTTGAGGCAAAGGGAACTTTTGTCGAACCAAGAGAAAAGTCTGTTTTTTTTCCCAAGCTTTTCAAATAGTTGAGGAATCTGATTAGAAGGATTTGGGCCATCGAGAAGAGAGGGAGGAAAGGAGGTAAAAGATAGCGTGTAATTTTCATTAGAGAAAACAAAATGATTGTTAAAGTTGCAGACAGGATACCTATTTTTAATTTTGGCTCATGATTGGAGCTATTGGGTATTTGGCCACCTTTAAAAAAGAGCAGAAAGGAAACAAGTGTGTGTGTGTGTGTGTAGAATTAAAATCCTGCTGGTAACTATAGGGGCTCCTTGGGGGGTTGAGGGGGGGGGGGGGGGGGGTGGGGAGGCGGGGTGCTGACATGTATGCTTTTGGCCGGGCAGGTGGGGATTGTGGGTGGGGGTAGTGTGAATAAGGGCTCTGGGGTGAAAACCTCTGATGTGCTTAAAATGCTGCATTTTGAAGTCCACTTCAGGATGGCCAAAACGGGCAGTCTTTTGGAGCAGCAGCCTCTAGTGGGCCGGATTAAGACCTACAACCACTCCTTTGCACTTTAGCACCACCTAGTGAGGGAAACATACATGAACAGAGAGAGGAATACAATTGCGGAGGCAGATAAAGTTCGAAGATGGCCTTAGACTCCTTAGTTTTGACTCACAGGTATTGCCTTAGTGCCACCATTAAGTCTGGCTCATAGGTGGTGCTTTAACAATCCTTAGTGAAACTGCACCAGTTGTTGCAGCCTATAGATGGCACTTCAGCGCCACACACTGATGCCACGCAGTTTTGGTTCATAGGTAGCACTTTAGTTTCACGCTGAGCTTTGGCACATGGGAGATTTTTCCGTCTCCACTTAATGATGCTGCATAGTTTTTGATTATGTGTCGCTCTTTATGACCAACAGAATCAACAAGAGAATCTCAAACCGACCCACCAGAACGACGAATGCCTACACATTAGTGGTGCCCAGATATAAAAAGAGCACAGCGGGCGGCTCCAGCTTCCCGGTCATAGCTGCTCAAACCTGGAACAGACTCCCCCTTGACCTCAGAATGGACCAACCCTACACTAGCTTCAGGCGGAAAGTCCTCACCTGGATTCGCTCTTTCGACACTTAGCCTGACCACCTTACCAACACGTATTCTAGAGACTGCGGATGAGCATAACTAGATTACTGGTCGCCAGACAACCTACTCTATCTACATTTCAGTATTTTCTGTACTGCCTGTATATGCTTCCTCTCATCTGTACAACCATTTCTTTTTTTTTGTATTGTAACTAAGTTCTCAAGTATCCTTGTACTGCCTGCGCCCAGTTACCCTTGCGGGTTTGGTCTTCTGCGCTATACCAAATAAATAAACAAACAAACAAACAAACAAACGATCATTCATTTTGGCCCCTTGGTGGTGCTTTAGATCTACTCGGAGGTTTTTCAGGATATGGTTATAGATAGGTTGGCTGTGTCATGGAAACACATCAGGGAGGCGGGTAGAGTTGGGCCTGGCAGTGATGTTGCATTCCTCCTTGTGGCGGTGCTCGTTCCGCCATACAGTTTAATTCAGTGAGGAGAAGACTGTTTTTCTTTGCCATTGTTTGTTAGATATAAGGGTGGGAACTTGATTGGACACGACTTCAGAAACAAAGATACGCAAAGAACAGGAATGTAAATGTAGAGAATATCATTCAGACCCTCTGGCTTATAGCGATTCTGCAATACCGCAAAATGTCCGTGAAAAACTGCAGTTTTTGCAAAAACACCCACAAAAATGTTTTTGCAAAAAAAAATACAAAAAATAGTCAAGGGCCCAGTTTCTCAACTCTTTTTTTGGACTCAAGAAATGAAATGCGTATGCACATCTCATCACTTGAGCAAAAAAAAGAGCAGTCCGATCCACAAAGGACATCTGAATGGACGCTTCTTATATGCGCCCATTCAGATGTCTTTTTTAACCCCTTTGCGCAAATCAGTGGGAGTTTCTGCGCATTTAAAAACGCATCCCAAATTGACAAGCAAGATGAGCTTTTAAATGTGCAGAAATTGTAGGCCACCATATGCGCCCACTTTAAATACGTGCACAAGGGCTGCCACTGCTTTGCAGGGTCTTTACTGACTCCACTGACCCATGCAAAACTTTAAAAAAAAATCATTTTTAAGTGGGGCAGCTGCTGTCTCACTTGCATTTCTGTACCCCAAGTGGGATAGAAATGTGTTTTTATGGGTTGCATTTTACAGTGGCAGGACCCTTAAGGGCCAGTCACAGTGAAATGCACGGGGAGCCTGTAGACCATTGTCTGTAGACCATTGTCGGGAGAGCGCTTCCAATACAAATGTATTCAAGGCGGCTGGCCAGCGCATCACTTGCGCTACAGCTCAGCCCCATGGAAATGTGCAGATCACCGTTGAGATTAAGGTGGCCTGCTCATTTCCAAAAATGAGTTATCTAAAAACTGCTCTATTTTTAGATGCCCCATTTTTTGAGGCCAAAATGTACAGATTTCTTCAAAAATTGAAAAATGGTCACAATATGTGAAAGGAGTGAGAGGGTGAGTGATGGGTGAGCTGTGGCGTCGTAGGAAAGAAAGCAAAGGGAGAGCAGTGGGTCAGAGGGGGAAGCGGTGGGCAAGAGAGCAGAGCGTATGCAGTGGGGTGGTGGGCCAGAAATTGGAGACAGAGCGGAGGTACAGAAAGTGGAAGCAATGTGGGCTCAGGGGTAGTAGTGGGCCAAAAGCAGAGAGGGGTTGGCCGGAAAGGGGCAGTAAACTGCAGATTGGGAGAAAGGATGAGGAAAGAGTGTGACAGAATGGGAGAAAGGATGAAAGATGCAGACGTAGCATGCAGGAATGAAAGACTGTATACTGCGGGAGGAATTGGCGAGCGTACAGTGTGAGTTGGGAGTATGATTTGGCGTTTGGCAGGGACTAGAGAGCGCAAATTGTGACTTGGCAGTGCAAGTATGACTGAGCGTGAGGTTCAAAAACACAAGTTGTGATGGGGAATTGGTGAGACGTGTGAGGTGTGTTGGGTGAGAGAGGTGTGTGGGTGTTTGCAGGATTGGGGAACATAGAAGGGGAATATTGTCAGAATTGCAAATGATAAAGATTAATAACATTAATAATATTAAATAGGCGCCCTCTCCCCCCCACCGAACATTCCTTAATTGCACTGTTAAGCAAAACTATGATAATTGCTGTTGATGTACTGTGTTGTGTATCTGCCATTACTTCTTGCCAATAAAGAAAAGTTTTTTTAAAAAAATAATATTAAATAGGCATGCCCATTAAACCAAAAAACATAGCCAAAACAAGCACTGTTCTGCCAAGCCAGAGACATCTAGGACTGTTCCTATTTTGATACAAAAGATACATGTATTGACACCCTGGTTCTCTTGTAGCCTTGCACACGGCCTCTTTCCTGCAATGTACCAATCTTGCACTCTCCAGTCAATAAAAATTGTGCTGCAAAAATGCCGCCATAAATAAAGGTTTGTGCTGCAAAATTTGCCATTTCATGCCGCAAAATCCTGGAGAGTCTGATTATTGGGTGAAATAAGTAAGAACAAAAATCATCAAAGTGTGTCTTCTCACCATTTGCTTGCATGACCCCCCATCCACTAACATGGCAGCGGGTCATGGCAGTGATGTTCATGGACTCCTTTGGGATACAGGCAGGCTGGATATAACTGCTGAATTCCACAGCGGCTTTCAGCCGGACCAGTGCGATGTCGTTTGTCTCCGATTCCTTGTCATATTGCTCATGCACAATGATTTCCGCTGGCTCACGCACCTCCACCCCCGTTTCTAGTTTCGAAAGTCGATTGGCTCCAAACACAAACCTCCAATTGTACATGTTTCTGTAGGTGATAGAAGAGAGGCAAGGGTCACAGAAATGTCACTGACACTGCTTATACAGTCACAGGTAGGCAACAGTCCCTAAGTTGAGGGGCCAAAGACAGGTGAATGCTCTAGTGTGCATGGACAACATGGAAACGGGTTAAAGGACATGTCAAGAGGCGAGCATCTTATGGAAGTAAGGGCTACACGGCCATCAGTATGGGGCACAAGGTGGATTGCACCCTGTGGAGGTGGATTGCACTCTGTGGAAGCTCTATGGAAGCAAGGGACGCAAACAAACAGCATGGAGCACAGTCATAGAGTGGCGTTCCAGAGGGAGCAGGTATCCTAAATTAATTCATGTTTATTTTTTTTTTTTAACTGCGTCAATTCACCACCACAGTGGCATCTAGGCTTGGATATATGTTCTGCTTACCATTTTTCAGGTGGTAGGGGTAATTTGACAGGTCCAGGGTAGAGTAGAATAAACAGGGTATGACTAACAGAACAAATATGTGATGCCAAATAAGAGCAACCAGGCCCATTTTATCTGGATGGCATCGGAGAAGGAGTCTCTGGCAGGGCCACTTTGCCGTATGAATAGACTTTCACATTTCATAGTAGGGTTGCAGGGATAGGCGGAAATAACCAGAGACACCTACTAGGGGTGCAGAGGCCACAGAGGGCTTTGGACCACAGACTGATCAGGGTTCAAGGGAGCTTGTGCAACAGTCAGATCAGTGGTCCAAGAAGAACACGACACATATCTGTTGCTTCCCTGGGAAGAGAAGTCCAAAATGTTAGAAATGATATGGCTCATTTGCAGCAACTGCTTCCCACCAAAGAACAGGGAATTATTTTCTGGGTGATTATATGAAGCCACCTTAATAAGCATATCATGACGGTGACCAGAGTAAAAGATTGTATGTGTCGATGTTTGCATCATCCTTCAGTGTGGACGCAGCATTTCCTTAACAGGAAATCATGTGAGCCAACAGCTGCAACCAATTCCCATGAAGGGCCACAGATTACAAGTAACAGATGTCGTGACCACTTCCCACCAAGGATCAGAAGATTGGAAACTAAAAGAATACACAAAACAACTGTAATGACCACATCCCCCCAAAGGTCAGAACATACAAACGAGCTCTTCCTTACTGGGTAATAGTAGTGGAGCCGCTGTTGTCACTACATCCCACCAAAGACCAGAAACGTTAGAGGAGCTCGTCCTTACTGTTCTTCGCCTTTGAAGCAGTGGGCGGCAGTCAGGACCCAGTCTTTGTTCAGGATGGATCCCCCGCAGAGGTGATGAAACTCATCCCTCGAGGGTGCCTGGATACTCACTAACCAAGGCCAGGAGCCAGGCTGCACGTCGTTTCCCCCTACAACATGGGGACTGCGTTCTTCCACTTCCATGGGACGGTTGCCACAAGCTGTCAGAGTTAAAAAACAGAACCTGATCAGTTGCAGAAAGAGAGTAAGGAACATCAATGGGGGCTGGGACTGTGTACATTAATGAATGCCACAGTGCTATCCCTCTAACAGGAAACCTTCCTGAAGAACAGACCATGCTGGGCCTGTATCACACTTATTAATTGAGTAATACAAGAGAGATTGTATAGGCATTAAATAAAAATAGTTGCTCAACTCTTAGCTTCAAATCAAAACAATTTGACACTACTCTTTCCTTTCACATGTTTTATTTGTACTATTCCATGTGCTTGCTTCTATGGGACCTCATCTTCTATGCCACTTTCCTGTAAAAGTATTTTTCATTGACACCTCAGATTCATATGTACCATAAATGCAGTGTTTGTTAATAAAAAAAGTTTCTGCTTTCAATTAGAAAATGATCACTGTTCTATTCTCTCGCTCACCTACTAGCTCAATTTCAATGACAAAACTGATAAGACTACCACAAATTAGTATAATAAAAAATGAATTAAAACATCTATCTACATGTCAGTGTGTATTTAATAAATTGCTAACAATATCATTCCTTGTAAAATTTGAGATCTGTGTCTACTCAATAATAAGCTATTATGTATTTAGTAATCTGCTAGCAATGACATTCATTTTAAAATGTAAGCTCTCTAAAAAATAACCAATTATACATTTAGTAATTTAGTAATTTACTAATGCTAAAATCCCTTGTGAAATGTAAGATTGGTGTCTAATTAATCAATAACAGGCAATATTTGGATGACCTTCGCCTGTCTGTGGTAAAATCCTTTTCCCAGGTTTAAAAGTCAGCTTCCAAAAATGTTCAAACGAAAAGAAAAGTCTCGAACCAGTTCTTATCAGTTCCAGGTCCAAACTAAAGTTCATGAAAGAAAAATCCACTGGTAACAATTATCTGGTTTGGTTGAACAGACCCATCAAAGAAGATAGCAACAATGGTAATCCTGCTTATCTTCTCTTTAAGATGATCTGTTACAGTTCAAAAGAATGATTTCTCCTGCTACAACTGTACAACAGGTTAGGACATCTGCAGTCCATTTGGTATATTTATCAGGATGCTTCTTCTTTGGGTTTCCAAATCCTTTTAACAACCACTCTTCTATTGTTGTTATTATGAATACTGTTACTTTTGTTTCACAGTATTCCACTCCAATGTGGCATCCACTGACAACTTTGTATACCACCACTGTCCAAGTACTTCTACCACTGCTTTGTACTTCAGATGTATCAGCAGAGTCCGACAAGACATTTTGAACTCTTCAGATAGGCAAGGCACTCTTCCCTTTAATGAATTTCTAAAAGGGGGCAGCCTCTTTGTCTCCCCCATCTCTCTAACTGCCGCAAGGAGAACCTGTCTCTGCCCACAAGACTTACTTCCTTTCAAATTCAGCAGTATTTAACATTACAGGTTAACGTCTGGAAAAACTTTACAAGCACCCAGCCCCCCTTCTTCAGCTATCTCACACCTTTTCTGCCAAAGCAATTACCAAAAAGCTGTACTGACACTCATTCAGCTTCAGGTAACATTGCCACACTTATATCTGAGTCCTCTGGACAGTTGACAACTTCACAGGTTAGGTGGAGGGGTTTAAACAGGTTTTGTTTCACTATAAAAAGGGGTCACCTCTTGGCTTGGGTATTACATGTTCTCTTCTTCAGCATAGTAAATTCTTGAAATAAAGAATGTAAATTCTGTATAATGCAAGGTTGAGTCTTCAAAGGGAAAACTTAATTAGGCACATGCAACCACTCTTAAAGGTAGATTTGTAAACTTAAAGTATTGATTGGAATTGTATTCCCGTGTAGTACCAAGGAGGTAACTTCTCACTTCCATCAGGAACTATGATTGGTCTCACACTGACTTTCCTTTGATGCTGTTTCACTTGTATGTCTGGTAAAACGTTAATGTCAGGTTTTCGGAATGGAATTGGTAAGCATTCCTTCTATACAATTAAGTACACGTGACCACTCTTTTAATATGAAAGAGTCCAACAATAGATGTAATGGATTTTACTTTCATGTGAACACTGCAGCCTTCAGAATAACTGCACGAGTTACATTCCCATTGTTAATAGTCATTTTAGAGTTAATGACCAACATCTACGCGCTTTCAATTCTACACGAGTCACTTTGGAGCTGGTTACAGTTATCGGCAAGGCTTGTTGAGTGAATCTGAAAGCGGAAACATGTTTGGGAATGCTTGTGGTCTCGTGCAGAAGGGATGTGACCAAGCAGTTCAGGCTGGGCTGCCCCTTTTGGGCTGGGACCAAACCTGATTTGCATATGGTCTTTCCCATGGAATGGCTTGGCAGGTAAAAAACTATGTTCTGGAGTGTAGTCCAGAGCAATGCCAGACGTTAAGATTTTTTCTCAAACTTCTAGCCATCACCCCTTTTGTTTTGCTATAGTCACCCCGATTGGTACATGTATGCCCAGACGTTAGTCCCGTGCCTTCTGGGCCTAGAGAACCAAGCAACTCCTCACTGATGAAGCCCACCATGGCCGAAACATGTTTGGGGATGCTTGTGGTCTCGTGCAGAAGGGATGTGACCAAGCAGTTTAGGCTGGACTGCCCCTTTTGGGGTGGGACCAAACCTGATTTGCATATGGTCTTTCCCTTTTGTTATGGCTTAGCAGGTGAAAAACGATGGTCTGGATTATTGCCCAGAGCAATGCCAGAAGTTAAGATTTATTCAAAACCTCCAACCATCACCCCTTTTGTTTCGCTATACACGAACACTGCAGCCTTCAAAATAACCGTGTGTGTTACATTGGCATTGCAAATAGTCAGTTTAGAATTAACAAACAACTTCTACTCGCTTTCAGTTCCACGCAAGCCACTATGGAGCTGGTTACAATTACCGGTAAGGCTTGTTGAGTGAATCGGAAAGCTGTGCTTCACTCACCGGCTTCAGGGACACTGACGTTGTGGGTTGCTCTGCTTCCCCAAATTCTTCAATCTCTACTACTACTTTGGGCTCACTTGGGACCCACACCCTTCTCCAGCACGGTTGTCTCCGGTCCGGCCACCTTAATTGGGAGTTTCTTTCTCTCTCTAAACCCTCGGCTTGCCATCTGTCTCTGGCCTTTGATTGCTGTATGGTCACATCTCTGCAATCAAAGCAACTCGACTCACATGGGGAAAACTTTACTTCCAGCACATCTTCGTCTGCGCAGCCTCTACAATACAGGTTTTGAGAACACAGGACCCTCTCAGAAATTGCAGGTGGAATTTGCGATCTCCACGTTCTGGCATCTCTTCTGTGCTCCCACATCCTCGTGAATTATGAGCCTTGTGCTTCTCCTCTTCTACTACTGGCAGCCTTCCAGATCCTGATCCAGCTCCTTCCTTCTCTCCTTTCCTGCTGGGACTTTTATGTTCCGCAGGTTTGACAATTGGTTTCAGTTGTGAGCCATCAGTCTCAAGTGCCTGACTCCTGGAATGACTATCAGGCTTAATTGCCTGACTACTACATCTACATGCCTTTTCAGCCCCCCTACCTGTTTTAGTCCCTCTAGGATTCTGGGATATGTAGTTTGTTTCACTTATTTGGTAAAAAGCCATCAGAAATCAGAAGGGTGGGATATTGGAAAGTTAAAAAGGGGTTTATTCCAGTCTTTCCGGTCTGTCCTCTCAACCCCCCATATGATCCTCCCGCAGTCTTTCTTTCCCTGGCTACATGAGTAAGGTTCCAGGTCCCAGCCCAGGTTTCTGGGGAGAATCCTATCAGATTCTTCACAGTATGTAACACATTGTTAGCTGGCTGCTGGAGAAAGGCTGTGGACTGAAAACGAAAATCAATTGCCTACTTATGGAAGCACTCAATCCTTAAGGCACTTAATTGAGTCATGAATACACCACACACATTGCAGCGCAATAAAAGCAAGCGCACACAATAAAGGGCACAACTAGACATTCATACATCCCAAAATGGTCAGAGGGTGCCTTAAGCAGATAAAGAACATACCCCCATCCCTGTGGTTTGAAAATGAATTATTTTGCCAATTAAAACTATATGGCAAAATGTGATGAAATGAAGTAATTGACAAAGGAATGCTGTATCATTGAATACATGTGATGCTGATTTCACTTGCGATAAAACAATTGGTTGTATGTGGTAATTCTGGCATGTGAATGCCACCAGTAAACATGCTAGCAGCTACAACCCTTTTTCCCCAGGGGGTACCCTCCATGTACCCTCCTTACTCTCCTCCCCCCACCATACAAACACCTTCCCCTTGTCCACCTGTATGGGGGGTTGAACGATAATGCCAGTGGTGACATTTGCATTGATTTCATATTGATGTAACATGGAACAAGTAGGGATAGTACTTACATAACAGTGTTGGCAGAGGCCTGCTGTCTTTAAAAACGAAATTACAGTATATCCCTGTCATGTGTTACATTGCAGCAGTGTACACTCACTTTGCAATGTAGTGTTTTCATTGTAACTATATCCACAACAGAATCCAGTTCCTCTGAGGTTCAGTGCCGTAATGTTTCAGTAGTGAACAAGTAGTGAACAAGTAAAATGATTCTGCACTGCTATCACAGCAGTTTACAATCATTTTGCCCCTCCCTACTATTCTACTAGAGGGAGCCCCCACCTCCCAGGAATTTGACTGAACCAGAGGAAGCACCGTCAACTCCAATTATTCTATACATTGGCCCTCATTAGGACTCCGGCGCTAAACCATGGTGCTATTAGCACCATGGTCCATGCCGGAGTCCGCCATGGAGAAAGGGGGAATTACCACCCCATTCCAAGGTTGGCGGGGCGGTAATTCCCCCTTTCTCCATGGCCCTTCCCCATTCCCATTTTTGCCCCATAGGGCTCAATGGGAATGGGGAAGGCGGCAATTACGGTACCGCAAATTGCGGTACCGTAATTGCCATCAAGGTCCCTTTGCGGGTCCCTACTTTAACGGCTGGTCCAGACCAGCCGTTCAGGTCGGGAGCCGTAAAGGGACCTCGTAGTAAGGCGTAAAGGGGTTAACGGCACCGCAGCCTTTTGTGGCCCTGTTAACCCCTTAACGCCTGGGTCGTAAAGAGGCCCATTGCCTCTGTCTCATCATACCCAAGGGAACCAGGGCTGACGGAAAGCGCATCTCCAGATGTTCTCCTCTCTATTACCTGATTCTGTACAAATCTTCAGGAATTTGCTCAACTCAGCTTTGTTCAGAAGGAGCTGTGACTGGGCCATGTGCCAAGTATGGTACTACTCGCAGTGCTGTGATAAGCGCAGCACTAGGTTGGCCAGGGAATCCATAAGTGTCTATACATGATGCTGGGCCTGGGGGTGTCATTGGTGGATCCTTTGTCTATCGCCACCTTGCCATGTGCAGAGTGTATGGGCATGTTACAGTTTTAATATAGAGGTTCCTGCTCTTTTAAAATAATAGAGGAGGTTCATTTCAGAAGTGCCAGCAGCACCTGCTTGCTTTTCACCCCTCGACCAGGTGAAGACACCTCTCCTGGATCTACCCAGAGAATCAGAAGGCCTCCACAGGGATGAAGAAGGCAAGAGTGATAGTAAAGAACCGCTACATTTAAGGTTTCAGAAGAGGTGAAGAAGGGGCCTGAAGGGTGAAGAAGGTGGGAAGGAGTGTAGGCGGTTGCAAGATAGATACAAGTGGACAGGAAAACAACGGGAGCAAATAGAAGCAGAGTCCCAGAAAGAGGTGGGGGAGGTTGTGATTGAAAGAGGAGAAGTGGAAACGTCGGGTAAAATCAAGGAGGGGGCAGAAGAAAGTAAAGATATAAAACTGAACACGTTTATAGGGCTAGGGTAGGAGTTAGTAGAGAGAGGTTTGGAGCAGAATATTGTCTAAGTCTAAAGGAGGTGGCAGGCCCTAAAACCAACAGAGGCACACCTAGGAAGATAAACAACCAAGTGCAGAGCTTTGCGGGAGTGAGATTTAAGGCAAGATTCTGGGCTAGTGAGATAGAGACGGGCAAGGTGGCTGGTGGAGCAGAACCCTGAGGGGAAAGGGGGACGGGGCGTGGGGGAGTGGAGAGTCAGTGAGGGACATAGTGAAAATCCTATTCCATTTTTAGGGCAGCCTCCTGTCCAACTGAAGCTCACTTCTTGCTGGAAGACCCATCAGTTTTGAGTCCACTTGCAGAGTCTGTCCAACAAGGTCCAATCCAGAGCTGATCCCTGGGAGGAGACTCCACATAGTGAAGGAAGGACTAACTGTGGGAAACAGGACCTAGGAACCTTTAAAGCCCTGGATTGAGAATCATGGAGAGAAAGCCCTGTGAACTGAGGGGAAAGGGTTCTGGATATCGACACAAACTAGCAGTGAGAAGGACAAACAAAAGTCTGGGATACCCTAATTGATTTATAGGGTTAGACCCGGTTCTGGATGTGCTAAGAACTCAGAGAAGTTTTGTTTGAGCATGTTCTACCTCCCTTAGAGACACAATTCTTCTCATATGGTCCCAGCGATCTACACCACCCTGAAGAAAAAGTACATCCTGACTAATTTCAGTTACATTCCAAACATACTCATTCGTTTCTTTCGACTAATTTTACACCATTTTTAATAAAGCATGTTTTAAGTATAATCTCATATCCAGTCCCCGTGTTGATCAAGGTTCACCGCGTGGCTTGGAGACAACAAGGAGGTGTTTCCAACTGGGGATTCAGAGGGAATTCTTGGACAACTCGAGCTTTAGTAGCATTGTCTTGTGTCAATGGAAAACCTCCCAGTTGTCGATACCTACTTATCTACATATTTATAGCCGGCATTATGTAAATGGCTGTCCTCTATCACTGGGTGGTTGTCCTACCTTCTGCCATATGAAGTCACCATTAAAGAAAAGCCTGCAAGGTCTCTTGTCAGCATGTAATCCCAGTTGGAAGTATTCACCACCATTACTGCTGATAAATGACCTGTGGTTAGGGACAGGGTGCAGGTCGTATATTGACTGTCTTAAATTGGTCATTTTCTGTGGGGAGCACTGGCATGTGGAGACCTTGCCCCTGTTGTGCCCAGATCTCTAGTGACTCAAGTAAGGAAAAGGGCAGGAAGGGGCAACGTGTGCTGTCACACTCCATGTCCTCAGCCTCCCTGCTGGGCGTCAGCAGCCCTTCAGGGCATGTAGAGCTTTACAAATGTGGAAATAAATACACAAATTAATAGAACAATGGAGCAAGGTCAGGTAATGTCAGTGCCACCAATTCCTCAGTTTTTCCAATTATCCCCCAGCACCTCTACCTCTCCCAGAAGGACGGGCTAAGATTGGTTAAGATAGAGAAAACAGAGTATGGTACTGTAAGTGATCTTACATAATGCCAGTCATGTTGCCCTTGTTGTGCATGGGAAAACAAATGGAAGTGGGAGTTAGTGGGTTACAGGGAACACAGATACAGAAGCGTGTGGTGTTCATGAGTCCAGGTCAGAAGAACTCACGATCTGTGTGGTTGTATGGAACTTTGTGCTTTTGGGGAAAAGAGTATAACTGGACAGCCTTCTGGTTGCTGTATCCCAGTGTTGATCAGTGGTCATTGGTGGGGTTGTTGATAGAAGATTGATAGGGTAGGCATCAGGTCGGTATACAAGACCTTGTTGGTTGCCAGAACAAGTGAGGTTTAAGGTTGCAAGAATTTAATTCATTAATAAACTTTTGCCCCAAGCTACCCTGCCAGTCCCTAATGGTAAGGAGTTAATTGAGGGATGATAAGGAGGGAGAACTGGGTGGTGGCAGGGTTCAATTGCTTTTTGTGTCTTGCTTCAAGAGTCATTCTTGGCTTAAGGTCTGGTCAGGTGTCAAGTGTCGGGGATATCAGCAACCCGGCAGGGTCCCATGATTTGAAGTCTTGAGCGATTAAGGAGTGTGTATGTTGCTTTTAACCAGCTTGTTCCAGTGAGGTAGCTGCCTGCAGCAGTGGACATGAAATCTATGTAGCAGGGTGTCACTTGACAATGCCAGACCCGGTGCCCCTTGATAATTACCTCTAGGGTCCTCTGCCTTTAGACAAAATATGCGATCTCAAGACAACCCATCTGTTCCAAGCAAGGTTGATGACTTTCAATAGAAAGGTTGTGTTCCCTCAAGAGAGAGACTGTTTACACATTGTAATAAAAAAAAATAGTCCATAGGCGCCCCTCTGCGAGACTGAACTTGGCTAAATGACCTGTTCTTTGGGAAGGTACCCACTCGAGAGTCCACAGCCACACTTTAGCTCACTGTACCTTTCACAGAAGGGAAAATGTCCATTTGCATATCAGTCTGTGTCCTGTCATCATAGGCAGTCCAGCACCGAAATGGCAATTCTTTTCTGAACAAGAGTACCAACAGCAACCCCAGACACGTGTTTCAGCCTTGTTGGGCCTCATCAGTGAGGTGGAGCTGTGCATCTCTGAGCACAGTGAGCAAGGGGTCCACGTCTGGATGACCCTAGGAAACTTAGGGTGACTAAACCTAAGTCCCTCTAACAATCAAGAAATAGTCTGTAGGCTCCACTCTGCGAGAACGAACACGGCTAAATGACTTCAGTCCCCAGTCACACTTTAGCTCACTATACCTTTCACAGAAGGGAAATATAATATGCATATCAGTCTTTGTCCCGCCCACATAAGCATTCCAGCACCGAAATGCTATGGCAATTATCTTTTGAGAACTATGCAACATTCGTGCCCAGGTTCTCAAAGACAAATGCGCCATTGAGAGAACTACTGAAGAAGTGGGCGGAATACAATTGGGGCCTGGAACAAAAGAGAGTTTTTGAGGAAGTGAAGACAATAATAGTGGGTGCCCCTTGATTACGACCGTTCAAGCCAATGTGTATGGCGTATATCACCATAGACACCAGCGCATTTGGGCTATGGGCGACACTCACACAGAAGAGAGGGGTTGCAGAACATGTGCTGAGATTTGCATCTAAGATCCTGTCAGAGGCAGAAAATGACTACTCCACAGTGGAGAAAGAAATGTTGGCATGTGCCTGGTTAGTGGAGTATTTCAGGACATACGTGTGGGCCACAGAGTTTCACCTAGTCACTGACCATAAACCACTGGTGCATTTGTTGAGCCCGGGTGGCATGAGGACGTCAACAGCCCTGTTGGCGCGCATACCAGAAAAACGACAGCAACACACCTATGAGTTGGTACATATTCCAGGATTGAGGAATGTGCAAATGGACTGTATGTCATGCCTGCTGGAACAAGGTATCAGCGTGTAGTATCTGGCTTGTGTCTTGTGCACGGATGAAGGCAGTAGAATGTTGTGAGGTAGCCTGGAACCATATGGGTCATCAGGGTTCCAGGACTGTCAGTTGGGACTTCAGGATGGGAGATCTGACTTGAGAGAATCCTTACCATATAGCTCCTGCCTCCCATCACCCAACTAGCCCTGTAACATAAATAAAGTAACTTTCCTTTTATAACTACATGCCTCCTGCGTCATCTCTGCGTCATCTCAGGCTACCTCACAACATTCTACTGCCGGCATAAGTGCATTAAGAGTAAGGAGCTCCTAGAAATGAGTGACAGACACTGGCGAGAAGAATCAGCCAATGATGACACAGTGGCAAAAGTGACAACATGTGTCAGGAATGGATGGCAGGATGAAAGGGCCATTCCTGAAAGGCTGAGGCTGGACTGGAAGGTGGCCGATGAAATCTATGAAGTAGCAGGTGTTTTACTCAGGAGCAGTCAGGTGACACCCCCCACGAGCATAAGTAAGGTCATAATGTGAAGAGCTCACTATGGACACTTAGGGAGCAACATGACCAGGCACATAGGGAGAGAATCATACTGGTGGCCAGGTGTGGACCAAGAAATACGAGCAATGGAGCAATGATGGAGAGATGCCACGAGTGTATCAACAGCGATAAGAGATTGAAAGTTAGGCAAAGTTAGGCAAGTACCACTCATTCCCACGGAAATCCCAAAAGGGGTGTGGCACAAGATAGGAGTGGATTTCATTGGACCGTTAGGGGTCATGCTGCCTGAACACAGGTATGGGGTGCTAATGGTCGATTACCGCTCGAAGTGAGTGAAGGTGTAATTTGTGCCTGATATGACCACGGTGACAGTTATCAATGTGCTGACGCCAATCTTTTCAGAGAGAAGGGCTGCCACAGGAAATACTCACAGACAACGGCATCCATTTAGTATCTGGAGAACTGGAGAGATTCACGAGGGATAACAACATCAAACACATTAAGGCGTCCCTGTACCATCCCCAACCCAAGGGGCTTTCTGAAAGGGCAAATCAGTTCATCAAGGGAGCTTTGAAACTGCCCACAGCTTCAGGCATGGACCCCCACAAGATGGTAAAAGAAGCAGTAGCTGCCAAAAGATTGATGCTATTTGGTATCACCAATATCTCACCATTTCACATCCTGGGAGGGAGAAGGGCGGCACTTATACTTGTACCACAATGATTATCGAACGTGATAGAAGATGACTCCATAAACATGGAAGATGTGGTGTGGAAAATTAAGAAGAGCAAATAACACATGAAGAAGTGGAGTGATCACGGCAGGGCAGGGCAAAGGGCTGAAGTGCAGGAAGGAGACTGGTAAAGATTTGTCAGCCTCACAAAGACCAGGTGACAGGGTCCAAGTACAGTCCGCCCATTACAGTGGTGCAAAGAGGCACCAATCATGTATGCACGCAAGATGGGAAGCGATGGAACTTGGAGAGCGTGGCGTTGTTTGGAAAGATGATGCACAATGAAAATAAAGCGTCCACTGCATTGGCCGCACCACTGCTGGAAGGGGAAAGTAAGGAGAAGAACATCATTGGAAAGCAAGGTGGTATAGAAGCATACAAGCAGGCGTAAGAAGTGAAAGAAGATGTCAATGGAGATCAGGATCTACAGTGGGAGCAAAGAAGGCCGACGAGGTATGAAGATTTTGTGCTGCTCCAGTAAAGGATGTATGCAGGGACGTAGTCTCGCGAGAGCGGCGCCGCCCATCATCACGCAGGGCTTTGCAGCAGCACGTGTGACAAAGGAGCCGCACCCCCGGCGCTCCTCCTGATTAGAGAACCTGCAGTCCCAGCCTCTCATGCACTGTGAGAACAGTAAAGCTACTGTCCATTGTAAATAGTTTATGCCTGTTAAAGACAGTGAAGCAACTGCCCATTGTAAATAGTATATGCCTGTTAAGGACAGTAAAGCAACTGTACATTGTAAATATGTGTGAAGTAAAGCACGTTTACAATAACTTCATGTGTGCAGTCTTAAGTTGGGTCACAATAGCCTCCCAAAGGTGAGAGATCCTATAAGATCCTTAAAAGCTACATATTACCAGCTCCTGCACAAAGGATTTTGTTCTAAAAAAATGAAAGGGCGTGGTATACACAGCGCTTGTACTCTAAACTGCTCTATTTCCGACCTTTCAAAGTAGGGCTGGTAGCAGAACTCAAACGTGTACACATGTAATCGCATATGCTCTCTAAAAGTGGTGTAGTTGTGCTGATGCTCAAAATGAGCAGTTACTATGTGCGATATGTTATTCCTGAGAGTCAGGCAATGCTTCAAAAGCACCGTAATCTGCCCATGTTCTCTTGCTGCACACAATCTTTCCTTAAGCCAGATTCATCCATCACTGATTGTTAGACCCGCCCTTGATGTGGCGCTGCCCCTTGAAGGGACGCGCAAGATGGTGTTCCCGGCCGCAGCAGTGCGACCGGGAAGCCCGAGCAGTACAGACGTGTGTTGTGTGAGTCTGTGCTCGCTGGGGGGCTTACGGGCATCGCGAGGGGGTTTAGGACCAACCCCCAACAGTGGCGACGAAGTGGGGATGATGCCTGGGCCAGGCGTGATTGAAGGATCAATTTTTTTCCCTGAAGCGGAATCTTGATTACATTTCGTTTCATGCCGTAGGCCGTGCATCGACCACGCGGCTGGCGGCCATTTTGGATTTCAGCTGTGGAACTTCTCCGCACTCCGGTTTGGGCGGTGAGTGGCATACAGGCCAAATTTTTGGGCACACCGTTAGCAGGCAGTTATACCTGCATGCCCATGCCCGATTTATGAGTTTTCCTTGATTTTTGGGCCTCCTACATCGAGTGCAAGCGAGGAGGAGGGTTATAGTGGCTGGGCCTGCTTAGCCCAAATTCTCCTTGACTAAATTTTTGGAACTCCTGTGCCTACAAGGTGCTACTGCAGCTGAGGATTGGGTTCTTCATCATCCTCTTCATCATCAGGCTAGAGATCTTATTCTTCTTCATCCTCTTCGTCATCAGTGAGGACTGCTGCAGCTGTGGATCTTTCACTCTCTTCATCCTGTTCATCATCATATCTAGCTGCTGTGGCTGTGTATGAGGCTGTCTGGAAAAGGGGATACTCTGCCATCATCACCTTCGCTCCCAGGTTGGACATTTCATTTGCCTGGGTGTGTGTCTGGACTGTGTTGTGGTGGTGGGAATTGAGTTGCGGCCCCCAAATTCCACATTGGGGGTGCATGTGCGCTCAAGCCTATGAGCGGGGCTGGTGATCATGTCGGTGGAGCCTCCGCCTCAGGATGGTGGCCAAGCAGCGGCCCAGCAGCAGCCTCCCTAGGACGGCGGACAACCAACAGCTCTACAACAGCCTCCTCAGGCTCAAGCAGGAGGTCAGGCTCCAGTGCCTCAGGCGCTGCCAGTGGTGCAACCGGTTGCTCAGCCAGTACATCCCGTCATGGCCCAGGCACGAGCCCATGCGGCCCTGCAGCCCATCCCCGAAGTTGACGTCTCGGGCCCGCCGTCCAGCCTAGGGCCCAGATGGAAGAGGTGGGTTGACCGCCTCGACATGTACTTTAGGGCCGCACAGGTGACAGATGACAGCATGCTGGCAACCATGTTATACTCAGCGGGACCCCCGGTCCAGGAGATATTTGAGTCGCTTCCACCAGGGGATGGATCCTACGCGGCGGTGAAGGCAGCACTACATGCTCATTTTCTGCCCCATGCCAAGTTGGACTACGATCGATTCGTGATGCTATCCACAAGGAAAACGAAGGATGAAACTGTGGACACCTTCTATGGGCGCCTAAGGCGCCTGTCACTGGCTTGTGCATGGGGCGATGCAGAGGACATGATAAGAACAATGCTCATCCAGGCGTGCTCCTCGGGCAAGCTCAGAAGACAGGTCCTAAGAGAGCCGGGCACCACGTTGCCCCGCATCCTTGAGCTGGGGCGGTGATTGTGGTGGTGAGGAAACCCAAACAACCAGACTCCGTCCGAATCTGTGTCGATATGAGGCTGCCGGATAAAGCCATCAAAAGGGAGAGGCACCTTACCCCAACGATTGATGACATCATCACAGAGGTGCAGGGTGCTCGCTTCTTTTCCAAGCTGGACCTCTGAGCGGGCTACCATCAGGTGGTCCCACACCCACAATCAAGGTACATCACCACGTTCACCACCCACCGGGGACTATACTGCTATAAAAGACTTAGCTTTGGCGTGTCTTTGGCAGCGGAGGTCTTTCAGAATATCATCCGGGGTGCCCTCGCAGACCTAGAGGGCCTTTGAACATTAGTGATGATATCCTGGTGTTTGCCAGGACGGAGGTGGACCACCTACGGAGGCTGGCAAAGACTTTTGAGAGGCTGCAATCGTTGGGCTTCACCCTTCACAGGGAAAAATGTGAGTTCCTGCGCCCGTCCATTGAGTTCTTTGGCTTTGTTTTCAAAGAGGGGGGTGTGTCGCGGATCCCAAGAAAGTCCAGGACATCAAAAAGACACAGTCACCCTAGTCGGTGTCCGATGTGAGGAGTTTCCTCGGCATGGTCATGTACTGTGGACAGTTTATTCAAAATCTTTCCTCGAGATCGGAACCCCTCAGGGCTCTAACGAAGAAGGACTCCACCTGGCACTGGGGCCCGCTTGAGCAGGCGGCGTTCAAGGACATCAAGGGTGCGCTGGCGGCTGAAGACACTATGGCATTCTTTGACCCTGCTTTACCATCGAAAGTCATTGTGGACGCCAGCCCGTTTGGCCTGGGCGCCGTGCTAACTCAGATGGATCGTGATAGGGATGTCCGCCCGGTGGCCTACGCCAGCAAGGCGCTGTCTGAGACGGAGCAGAGGTATTTGCAGATTGAGCGCGAGGTGCTAGTGGTGCTCTGGGGCTGCAGGAATTTCCAGCTATATGTCCTGGGTCGCCCGGTGATGGTCGTGACGGACCACAAGCCGTTGCTTTCCATTCTGACAGGGTCGTCGTCCAAGCCGCCGGCGAGGATCGAGCGGTGGATGCTCGCTCTCCTGGAGTACGGGGTCACCTTGGTGTATCGGCCGGGGGCGAACAATGCAGCAGACTATCTATCTCGACACCCGGGTGCACATGGAGGAGAAGAGTATGACACATGTGCTGAGGAAGCAGATGATCATGTCCGCATGGTGGTGTAGGCGTCCACGCCTAATGGGATGCCCCTGGGGGAGCTAGAGGCAGCAGCAGGAGACAAGTGTTTCCAAATTCTGAGACACTCCATGCAGCAAGGATCCTGGAAGTCAGTGCTGGAGTCCCTGGCGGGGCACACTCAAGAGGCCTAAAAGGGACTGGAGCAGCTGTGCAAGGTCAGGGAAGAACTATCATACTCGGCGTCCGGTCTGCTGCTCGGGGTGATCGCATCATCGTTCCTCAGTCCAAGGTGAAGGACGTCATCACTCTTGCTCACCATGGACACCAGGGTGCTGCAAAGACCAAGGTCAGGCTACGACTAAAAGTATGGTTCCCTGAACTTGAGCGGAAGGTGGATGACTTTGTGGCTTCCTATGTCTGGTGTCAGGCGGCGTCTCCTCTGCAGCGAGAGCCGACCCTGGGAGGTGGTCCATGCAGACTTCGGATCTATGACGATGGGCACCCACTTCCTAGTGATCGTCGATGAATACTCCAGGTACCCTGAGGTGGAATTCGTGGAGTCGTTGGCCTTCGAGCACGTGCTGGTGGCAGTGGAGAAGGTGTTTGCGGCCCATGGGTTCCCCCACACGTTGTGCTCTGACAACGGGGCGTCGTTCCAGAGTGAGCGGTTCTCTGAACCGATGGAGAGCTGCAGGGTACAACATCGAAAGATCACGCCCCTATGGCCGAGGGCGAAAGGAGAAGCTGAACGGCTAATGAGGACTCTGAACAAGACCTTCAGAATTGCCCAAGGCCAGGGACAGTCCCTCCAGAGAGCTCTCTATCAGTTTCTGCGGGTGTACCGCACCACCCCGCATGCCTCCAAAGGGGTGGCCCCGGCCGAGGCTCTAATGAAGCGTTGCCCTCGGGGTTTGCTGCCCGAGGTGGGGGAGAAGGAACCGGGGGTGATTGATAACCAACAGGTAGAGGTGGACCGGCAATTGAGGATTCAGCAGGAAAATGTAAGGAGGGGGCTCCACCTGCAGCAGCTGGAGCCAGGCGACGAAGTCATCATCCGAAACAGACACCCCCATGGAAAGCTCTCCCTTCCTTACGAGCCGGAGCCATTGGACGTAGTGGCGGTCAAGGGGTCCATGTTGACCGCCTTGGACGGAAGGTCAGCCGTCACCCGCAACATGAGCTTCTTCAAGAAGCTAGGAGACCCGAGAACTGACCCTCCCCCTGATCCGGACTTAATGGAGGTACCTGACGACAGAGGAGACCAATCCGGTACACCGGAGTCCCCCGCCCGGGGAATGCCTGTGGACAGACTACCCGTGCCGCAGGTAAGCGGGAGGTACCCCCAGAGGGCTGGGTGAGGGAAACCCGCTTACCCCAGTGACTATGTGTTGGGACATTTATCTGATTGGCCTGAGTCCTTGGACTGTTAAGTAAGGGGACCCGGGTGGATGCTAATAAAGGGGCGTGTGGGGAAGCTGTTTTCAAGTGTTGTATTAGTACAGTTATTTAGTATGTGGTGTGTGTTATTAAAGCATTTGTTGTTGTCCTCCCGAAAAAGGAGGAGTGTGGCGCTGCCCCTTGAAGGGACGCGCATGCGGCGGCATGATGTTGCACGCCGCCGCGTGCAGTATAAATAAAAGGGGTGTTCCCAGCCACGGCAGTGCGACCGGGAAGCCCGAGCAGTACAGACGTGTGTTGTGTGAGTCTGTGCTCGCTGGGGGGCTTACAGGCATCGCAAGGGGGTTTAGGACCAACCCCCAACACTTGGAAGCCTACTTTCTCCATCCGTACAAAGTGTATATGCCTCTCACACTGTGTGGAAAAAGGTTTAAAAGCACAGCATGAAATTAATGTGTTTTTGTAAACAATGCACATGTGCACAGGATTTCGCAAAGATTATTATCAAGTAATAGGGGGGTTAGGCCTGTGTGCGGTACCTAAATCTGCCCGCCTCTTCTCTCCGCCCTTTGCAACTCATCCAGAACAGGTCTGAAAGACTTGTCCTTGGCCTCAAACCCAGGGATCGTATCTCTCCAGGACTGAAATCACTACACTGGCTCCCAGTGACTGCGAGGATCAAGTTCAAAACCCTTTGCATTGTCCACAAGGCCGTCTGGGGCCTTGGGCCAAAATACCTTCAACTCTCTCTTCCTGAATATCTTCCTTCTCATGCTCTTCGCTCATCCGCCTCCAACTCCCTCAGGGTCAGCCGCTTCTCCAAACAACGAGTTGGGGGCAGATCTCTCTCCGCTGCAGGGGCCTCCCTCTGGAACAGCCTTCCTGCCTCCCTGAAACTTGAGGAGAACCATCTCCCCTTCCAGAAGCACCTCAAAACCTTCCTCTTTGCCTCCGCCTTCTCTCCCCCTGTCCCCTGCTAAAATTACTGAAACTGCACTGAATCTGCAACTGGGCCACTCACCATTCTCGGTCCTTGGCCCAGCCACTCTCCCCTGCACTGCCTCCCTGGCAACCCCTGCACTGCGGGACTGTGTCTTATCCCTACAGCCCCCCTTCCCAGCACTTGTCTGCACTTACCTCGCACTTGCCACCAGCTGGCCCTTGTAATTTATCCTGTATGCTATAACCCTGTACTGCACTTTTCCCTCTAGCTTTCCCCCCCTGCACTTTTCCCTTCCCCTCTACCCTTGCACATGCGTGATCTGAATGACACCTGGCCTAGTAGGATCGTTGTCTGTCTCCCCTTGTCCCCCCCCCACCCCCTCGCCTCGTCGCACCTTGAAACACTTGTGTATAGGTGCGTTACAAATGCCAAATCATATAATTATCATATCATTATCAATTGACCTTTGCCAGCCTCAAACTCCTAATGGAGGGTTATGAAGCACTTCAAGCACGAAGCCAATAGGAAAATGAACATGCGCACATGAAATGGCGACAATGAAGATAAAAGGTTCACGCACCAGAAACTAAGCAACAACCATAATCCAGTGAAAATCACTAACGGACAGGAATAGACACGCTTGAATTACACATCTGCAGAACAGCACGCTATGTCATTCTGACATAACGCGCACGCACGCGAGATGTCAGATGCTCAGATACATATAAAAAAAGAAGTGAAATGGCGCTGGCGTGCTTCCACACGCGCAGAGGTTCGGAACTGACCCAATGGATGGCCATGGCCTTTATAGAGTTAAGCAAGACGGGAGAGGGGTTACACCTCAGAGTACACGTCAAACAAGAAAGGATGTTTTCAAAGTATTCAGTAATTGTGCAAACCGGCACATCTTAATTATATATAAAAATGTTAACACTAGGCGCTGGAGCTGATAGAATGGACAATAAAGGCAGCGACCACATATTGAATGATGCTATTATAGACATTTATCTAAATGTCAACCGCCTTACTTTTCTTATAGGATAATATATCCATGGCAAATACTAATAAGAAGGACTTTTTCGAAAAAGACCAGACAAGAAGAATTTTAGCGTTAATTGGACATATATGAATTAGCAACGCAAATGCAAGGGTAAGTGACCCTAATTTTGGTTGATACCTAGGACATGAGCTAATTTGAGAACAAATCAAATATAATCAGTTACTTGTAACCATGATAATGTATCCTATTGATAGGACCCGCAAACAAGACCAATTGGTAAGACCACTCATGATATTATTATGTGGTTTAAGCACTATGTGACTAGCGGATGGGTGTTATATTAATAATGCATGCAAGAGCTGCGGGGTACACCATTGAAAGATCACGCCCCTATGGCCGAGGGCGAACAGAGAAGCCGAACGGCTAATGAGGACTCTGAACAAGACCTTCAGAATTACCCAAGGCCAGGGACTGTCCCTCCAGAGAGCCCTCTATCAGTTTCTGCGGGTGTACCGCCCCACCCCGCATGCCTCCACAGGGGTGGCCCCGGCCGAGGCTCTATTCAAGCGTTACCCTCAGGGTTTGCTGCCCGAGGTGGGGGAAAAGGAACCGGGGGTGATTGATAACCAACAGGTAGAGGTGGACCGGCGATTGAGGATTGAGCAGGAAAATGTAAATATAATCAGTTACTTGTAACCATGATAATGTATCCTATTGATAGGACCCGCAAACAAGACCAATTGGTAAGACCACTCATAATATTATTATGTGGTTTAAGCACTATGTGACTAGCGGATGGGTGTTACATTAATTATGCATGCAACACGGATGCGGCTAAACACCAAACCTAATAAATGGCGGGGAACTCCTGTATTCACTTATCTGGCACGGGTTATAGTGTGCCGCATACAACCCAGCCACGTCAATAAAATCAAAGAATATCAATCATAAGAACAATGATGCAGAAATAGCAAGCATTGAGAATTGATAATGCAAGCTACTGTCTAAAACAGAATGAACAACAGTATCTACTGTGTGTTAATGATGCGATATCTGTGCTATATCTGTGTCTGTGTATTTTCTCGTATGTCCCTACCATCTGCCCACATTGTTATGTTATATTTTCTCTATCATTTTGACTTGATGAACATTGTTCTGTTATTTATTACATTTTTGTAAACTAGATGTTTTTAATCTTATGATATACCGACATAAATGTACAGCCTTGAGAACGCCCCAAGTGTCAAAACCCTAGAACACTATATTTTAAAATGTCCTGAACTAATGAATATGAGAATTAAGTACTTGATAAAAATAATGAATTATAGGAAAGAATTTGAGAAGGAAATTATATACCAGTCAATTTAGTAATTATCATTATTATTCTTAGGGTATTTATTGTGCGCCTACCTAGCTTTGGGAAGCAACAGAGCACTTAACAATCATAGGGTGAAGAACAAGGTGAGGGAGCAGAGAAACAAGGGAGGATTGTTTGTATGGACAATTTGTATGTATGTTATATTTATATGCAACTGTAACTATTTATTTATACCGTTCCGGAAACCCACAGGCATCAGGGCGCCAATACAAACACAATGAAGACATGTGAGAAGACGGGACATGCATGAAAGTTTTAGACCCTTCAACTGCTTCCTTCATGGTTGAAACCTACGAAATCATTTGAAGAGCAGGGGTTTCAAATGGGTACGAAAGATGTTAACATTTTTTCCCAGACGTAGCGAGCTTGGAAGCGAGTTCCACACTTGCGCTACCCTCTTGGGGAAGGCTCTACCAAGTGCACCGGCCTTTTTAAACCTGCGAGACCTAATCATTCCCATATTGACCGACCCGAGAGTCAGTTAGGGCTGTAGAGAAAGGTGCAGAACTTCAGGTACACCGTGGCCTTTCCATATAAGCATGTATGCACCAAAGAAGCTGTTTTAAAGTGAATGCAGGCAAATATGGGCAGCCAGTGTAGGCACTCTCTCCCAGAGAAAATGTTTTCTTGTCTAGGGATGCCCTTGATTATCCGAACTGCATCATTTTGGAGCATCTACAGGTGATGTATGCATTTCTTCCCGGCCCCAATAAATAGGGAGTTACAGTAGTTGAGTCATGAAAGTATAATGGCTCGGCCAATAGAGGCATAATACACCTCTGAGATGAAAGCTTTGATGTTCCTAAGAAGTTTCAAGTAGTAGTTGCAGTTTTCTGAAATGTAACTTGTCTGTGTGTCGGTACTGGGGGAGGCGTTAAAGAACACTGTCTTAACTTTGTCAGCTACTGCTATGGGACAGTCTTTACTGCGGGAGTGCCAGTATTCATTCACCAACTTTGCTCTTGCCCGTGGTCTACCGAACAATAACTGTTTGTTTTTTTGCTCCATTGAGGCGGAACACATAGAAGACACACAGTTCTTTGTGCATTGTATGTGGTCTTTGAAATACAAGAACCGTGAACGATGACTATGGAAAGTACCTAGAGGTACATATTTATTCTGTTATTTTCTTTCACAGATTAGACATGTTTGGGAAACGTTTTAGTCACTAAACCCCTTTCTTGTTTCCCCCTTTCCTTCCCTCATCCCCCTCCCATTTCCCTATCCGCCTCCCCTGCATGGGCATTTTTCAAATTATTAGGTATTGTTTATAAATGCAATAAAATAAGGTGATGAAAGACTGATGTCACATGGGTCAAAATGATGCCCTTTTTGAGCTTGTCTATACATAAATAAGATCGCTGATGCATATAAATATTCGATTTTTTGGCTGTTTAGAATTTAGACTGTCACCCTTGTATGATATGGCGAAAATTATCATCTCTGTAATTTGGTCGGTAAAAATCTTTTTTATGGTTTTTTGTAGAAATGCTGGTTGTAAATGCTAAAAGACCATCAAAGCAACATCCCAAAAACTTCTGACTTTGGATTGCAAGTGTCCTGATGAAAGCCCTAATAGGAAAAATATACAACTGCTATTGACCCCGAGAATTTGTTGACTAGGGGCAACTCTATTGAGGCTGGAAACAGACTTGTTACTGTCGACACATCTTTAATGGGGACTTTTGTTGTGTAAAAAGAAATGTCTACCAAGTCACTCATTAATTACTAACACCACTTTGTGGGTCTAGGACAAGCATTTTGTGTGGTAAAAAATACCAGATCCTATGTTTTTCCGTTGTGATTTTCATGTTATTTGTTGTCAAGTTTTTTATTGAATGGGCATTATTTTCTTTGTCCAGTTTTATCATGTTTTAATAAATAAAATTTGATATATATTATTGTAAAACCCGATCCTATCCTCTTTATATTTGCTTTGAAAGACGATAGTTGGCCTCGCCCGCCTTTGGTGCTATGTAATCTTCAGCCAAATACGACATTAGTAGGTAGCTTGTTGTGGACCTTGGTTGTTTTGACATGTTATTGAGTCCTCTCCCAACAAGCCCCTAATAAAAAAGAGGACACCCCATTGCTCGTTTAACGAGTGCACTCCATTGAGGCAGAGACAGTTTTCTGTCATTCATTGTTCTATCACCCCGTAGATTGTAGTCAGGTTCCTGGTGTTCGTCTCATAATCCCCACTGATTTCCAAAATCAGCTGGGTGTCGTTTTCATAATTGGTAAATGTGAACCTGTAAGAGTCTAACAGACTGCAAAGAGGTCTAATATAGACTGCAAAGAGGTCTACTATACAGATCAAAATGTGTTGGTGAAATGCAGGCTCCCTGTGGGACTCCTCAAAAGATCGGTGTCGAATGGGAGGAGGCACTTTCCCAAGAGAACGAAGATTGTCTGCCAGACAGGAAAGATTTGATCCAACTCATGGCTTGTGGGGCACAGTTCCCTGTGCCTGATAGTGTATCAATTAAGCGGTTGTGATTCAGCAGATCAAAAGCTGCAGACAAGTCAAGAAGGACCAGAAGCCCATTGTTACCTTGGTCCAGCAGTTCCATTTTATTGGTCTGTAAATCAAGGAGGGTCGTTTCCATACTATTGTCTGTTCTAAATCCAGATTATTTATTATGGAATATAGATGCTGACTCAAGGTAGGCTTGGAGTTGTTTAGTAGCCACCTTATCTAGAATCTTCAGCAAAAAATGTGTATTGGTGATGGGCCTTACATTTTTTGCATCTTTGGGGTTCAGACCTGCTTTCTTCACCAAAGGGGTGATGGTAACAATCTTTATTTTATCCGGGATTAAGGTGTGATCGAAAGAGGAGTTAACCAGTCTGGATAAAAAACGGACAAACTGCTTACCATTCTCCAGAATAAGTGTAACTGGAATGATGTTCTCCAAGCACGAGGTAGGCTGCATTGAGGCCATTATGGACTCCATCTCAAGGTTAGTTACATGTGTGAAGACAAAGTTTGGTTGTTCGATCTGATGTTTACAGACATCGGCTGACCGGGCCTGCTTATTTAGGCCATTGCCTAAATCTTTTTCAATTTCCTTCCTGAGCTTTTTTGATTTTATCCGCAAAGACCAATTGGAGATCATCACAGTCTTTAACTGTAGGGTGGATAGGTTGTATTAATGCCTTAGGCTTCACTAAGAATTTGTTGTGTACTTTCAACTTTTCTGAAAAGTACATATTGTGCCAAACACATAAATAAACTAGGGCACCAGGGCTTGTGTTTGCTTTGGAGAGCAGGGACAATACACTAGATAAGTCAATGTTGAAACAGAAGCCCGCCAAGGATGTGTTCTGACGCTGGTTTTATTCACCCTATGCATGAATGGCCTTTATAAGGCCCTTGTTGATTCCCATGCAGATTTCCCCCGGGTTGGCAATAAATTACTGTTATTGCACAGACACCCAATGCTTTGCAGAAATGTATTCATATCTATACTGATTTTATGACAAATCTAGACCTGAAAATAAATACAGCAAAGTCAGCAGTTATGGCATGTACTGCTGGGAGACTGAAGAAGATCGCAATGCATGAAATATTCAGCAATGGTTCCACGGGTGAAAGCATTGGACTATCTGGGCACCTGTTTTGATGAGCATTGGAAGGGGGTGGCGCATATACATAATCAAAGAATTAAACTCAGTGAGGCATTGGGGGGTGCTCCGCTTTATGGAGTCGTGCCAGGGGAACCACTTCAAATGATAATTAAGGTGTATAATGCACATACAAAGGCAGCAACCAATTACAAAGCGTCATTGTGGGTTTTTGAAAATGTGTCCACACTTGGGATAATTGAAAACACATTCTTTAAGAAATTGCTGAGTCTACTATGCTTGGCAGTGAACTTTGCACTGCATGCTGAGTTGGGAGCTAAACACATGGGGGATGACGGCGTTTGTCCCCTTTTATGCACTGCCTAAGCATTTGGTTAAACCCCAGAGCATTGATAACCCAAGAAATGGTTAGAGGCATGGTGCACAGTGATGCCTGGCGCAAGATACCGTGGCTGAAATTAATCCATGATTGCATAAATCAGTTAAATGTTCCTAGTCTTCTCTGTCCGGTGAACCTGATGACAGTAGGGGGGCGACATGTCTATAAAAGGAACTTTTGAAAACTAAGCAAAGTAAGACGAGAATCAATAGGGTTGCTATTGGAATCTAACAGACAACATGCCATTGTCATGAAAATGGATTCCCTGCAACCTTATAAAACATAGAGTAACAACCCTGTGGACTGCTGGATTTTGACTAGAGCATGCTTTGATCTTTTGTGGTTGCGAGCAAACACAGTGAACTGGCAGGGTTATGTTCAGGACTCAGCTTGCACCTACTGTAGAGCAGCATTGGAAAATCTTTTGCACTTTGTTTTACTGTGCCCTTATTATATGGAAATCGGAAAGCAAACCATCATTCTGTTATTGCAACAAGCAACATTTACTCAGTGTCACCCAGCCCTAATTTTCTTATTACAAGCTGAACCCTGTGTTGTTGCCTGGGGTTTACTTGCATTTTTGAGGGGGGCTTGTAATGCAAGGAACACCTTTTGTATGCTCTGATTTGAATGCACAGTATGAGGGGATATTTTAATGAGCAACTGTTTTTGTATACTTTTTATGTTTTTAAATGCTGTTTGTTTATGATATTGTCTGTATGAATTGCTTTTTAATGCTGACTTGTTCCTGTGCATTTTGTTGTGCATAAGGTTTAATG
Organism: Ambystoma mexicanum; assembly: GCF_040938575.1. Taxonomy (NCBI): domain Eukaryota; kingdom Metazoa; phylum Chordata; class Amphibia; order Caudata; family Ambystomatidae; genus Ambystoma; species Ambystoma mexicanum. The sequence continues at coordinate 986,966,358 of NC_090936.1, forward strand.
GGTTTTATCCGAGTAAACTTAACATTGATGGCCACCAGCCATGCAACCCAAGGAAACAATGCAACAGCCAGCCCACTACAGTGAAAACCACGCTACTTCGGGTGGGAGCCCTGTGCTCCGAAACACCCAGAGTCGGTATTACTCCACCAGGGCAACCCATCTGCATCAGAAGCCTGTTATCCAAGATTATACTCCAGTTTCTAAATGGTTGACTGGTATAGAGAGTCGACAGGGTAACAACAGGCGTCCCATTCTTGGCCTAACTTTGTAGGTAACATCAAGTCTGTTTGGCCTTAAATGTCCAATCCTGCAGAAATTTGACTGATTCACCTCCATCCAACGTGACCTACATCGGCTTCCTTTGCAGGCCAGGATACTGTTCAGGACTACATTAATTATCTACAAAGCAGTCATGAGTAGCACACAAGTGCACCTGGAAACTAAGCTCCACATATCTGTTGGCACAAGCTCCTTGTGCTGCAGATTGACAAACCGGCCCACAGAGAGAGTACCTGCAAACAATCCTTCTCTTGTCACACACTCACCCTCTGGCACTCGATCCCTGTATCAGCTCAGAATGCCCCCACAAATATCTAATTCTCAAAAGCTCTCAGAACGTGGATTTTTCAACAATACGTGACTAAGGACTAATCCCATTGGACACACAGACTGAAGGACAGACTGCAACTCCCCAGTACTACGCTACTGTTGAAAGATGCCAGCCCAAATGCTGGCTACTCTCACCCTGAAGATCACTCTGCTGCTCTCGAGCTAAGTCTGCATTTTAAATAAGAATAAGAATAATTGAACGAAACGCGGGATAGCAACCAGGAGCAGTGATGGCTCCTGATGATGGTATGCAGAGCTGAGAGGGTGGTGTGCTTTGTATATCCCATTTCTGGATATCCCTGGGTGCCTGAGTGATAGACTGCAAGCTGTCATTGCACAACAAATTGCACAAGTTCCTGATCCACAAAGATGAGCTTGAATCACTCTCAGACAGCCAGATCATGTGCAATATCCTTCATATTCGTACCACTGGAAAGATAGAAAGTAGCATTTATAAGCATGAAGTTGAATGCATGAATCAGACCGGCCATACTCAGTATTTTAGCAAATCAGGAGCCCCAAAACCCAAGGAAAGACTGAACCAGCCAGACCACTACAGTGGGAACAGCTTTACTTAGAGTGGGAGCCCTGCGACCCAAAACACCCAGGACTGTATTACTGCATCAGGGAAAGCCATTTGCATCAGAGCCCTATTATCCTCCTGTGCCTGATCTATCAGATGGGTTGGCGAGTCGACAGGAGAACATCAAGTATTTTTTTATTTTTTTTATTGAAATTTAGCAGAAATCAATCTACCTTTTTCAATTTGTAAAAAAAGAAACATTTCATATATTCATACTAAGTTACAGAAGAAAAACATTCTAAATTGTTTATACACATAAACCTTGGCTATTTACATTTATATAAGTTACAGAAAGGAAAATATTCCAGATTATTTACAGATATAAACCTTGGTTATTTACATATCTATTACATAAAGTAAAAACATGAATAACATAAAATCTATCAATGGATTTCACCATTCGTACAATGTCCAATTCCATCGTCATGGAGAAGCATATTAAGAAAATTCACCAAGGCTATGTTTAAACTTATACTGGCAGAATTAAGAAGGAAAGCCCATCTAAATTCAGGCTGCACATTTGCAACTGTGGCCATATGTTTCTCAAACAATTTGTTTCTCAAGGAAATCAGAGCTGTATATTCTACAATTAAGTGCTCTAAGGTTTCTTTTTGCGCTAAATCATTGCAGAATCTACAGAAATTCTCTGACACATCAATTTGCTTTCATTGGGCCAAGACATCTCGGGTGAGCCATAAGTTAAATCGCATTCTCACAATTGCCATGCGTATTTGTGGTGAGGGGGCTCTAGCCAAATATGGTTCAACAACTCCCATTCTCTTCTCGACATAGCTTTTGTTATTAAAGTGTTTATACTGCAAGCATAATGAACGTGTTAGAATCCAATCTTGGAGGAAGATTTTCTTTTTGGCTCTCACTGGGTTCATTATGAGTGTTTCCAAGTTAACATCTGCCATTGCTAGGACTTGATAAACATATCTAATCCATTTCTGGATGAAAACATGGTCTGAAGTAAACAGGTAGGACGCCAGTACTGCAAGAATTGATAGTTCATTGGTATTTACAAGACATTTACGCAGAAGGGCACATAGTTGCCAATGATATTTTACACTTAAGGATATGAGACCCAACTCATATCTCAAACATGACCCAGGAGTGGATTGTGGTACATTGAGCATCTGTCTCCAGAACTTGGCTTCTAATTTATTCAAAAAATGGGTAGAAGTTATAGCTCTTGATTCTAATCCATACAACAAAACAGGATAAACTTTATGTTGCCAAAAGGAGAGCGCTGGATTAATGGTGAATTTGCCATATTTATAAAGTATTATTTTAGTTTGGGAAATGGCTGATGTTAACTTATCTTGTAACATATGTATGTGTACTGAGGCAGGGTTATTGACTTCAAATGGTAAGCCCAGGTATCCACAGTGAGATACAACATCCAAAACGATGTCTTTAACCCTCCATACAAATTTATTTCTGCATGTAGGTTTAGGGATATATGCTACAATTTGTGACTTTTTTACATTCATTGACAGTTCGTTTTCATCAAAGTAAGCAGTAAGAACAGATAGTAGCTTCTGCAGTCCTGTAGGGGTCTTAGAGATAAAAACAAAATCATCAGCATACCATAATGCTTGTATTGCAATCGTGTTGATCTTTGGCGAGTCTGATGCAATATGGATGAAAATATCTCTAACATCGTGGATGAAAAAATTAAACAGGGCTGAAGCCAGAATGCAACCCTGCATCAGTCCTCTTGAAGTTCCTATTACAGCAGACAGCAATCCCATAAAGGTCAGACGAACCTGGATGGAGGTTGAGGAGTGCAACATGAAGATGATGTCAATCAGATCCTGAGGACATTGGGCTTTGACCAATTTCTCAATTAGTTTCACTCTTGAGACAGAGTCAAATGCTGCGTTCAAATCAATAAACGCAAAGAACAATGATGTATTTGTATTTTTTGCTTGTTCTTTTAAAGCATTAAGTATCATTAGGTTAACTGAGGTCCCAAGACCTAGAAAAAAGCCTGTTTTAATTTCGATCACGAGAATTGGATGACTGTGACCATTTATTGAAATCTCTTAGGACTAGCCGATTAAAGATTTTGCTCAGGGAATCCAAAAGAGCTATCGGTCGAGAGTTTGACTGTGTTCACCGGTCACCCTTTTTAAAGATTGGTACTATGAGTGAAGTACGCCATGTGTCTGGGATTTTCTTTGTAAAATAATTTGTTGAAAAATATTGTTAGGTATGGTTGCCCAATGTTTAGAATGCTGTTTTAGCATTTGGTTGGTGATTCCATTCAGTCCAGCAGCTCGTGAAGAAGATGATTTCGATATGAGTTCTTCTATAATGGTCTCCGAGCATTCCAAGTTCCACGATGATGTAGGTTGGATTTCGTAATGGAATGAATCAAGGATTTGTCCGCATAGAGAGCTGTAAAGTGTGCAATCCACTGGGTTTCAGAGACTCTGTTTACTTGTGAATGAAATTGATTAAGAGTTGTATTTACATTTAACAATTGCCAAATTTGAGCCGAATTTTTATTTGATGTAGCCACTATTGAAGCAATCAAGATCGCCGAAAAAGTAGCCACTAGGAAAGCTTCACCATCATGTTGGAACAATTTACCTTTATAAGATCTGGCCCAAGTTCTGAAGCGAGATTTGATAACTTTGCAAGCTTTGATCCTCTCAATCATAGGTAGACTACTAGTAGCTCACAGTTCTCTATGGTATACCTTTTTTGCCTGTTGCATATGTTGGTTAAATGCATGGTTATGTTTATTCTTAGTAGGAAAATAAAGATTTTTATACATTGACAAAGCATCTACATAAGATTGGGTTTGGCATGATCTTAGTTGTTCGCACAGGGTTTTATTGAATGCAAGCAGAGACTTTGGAGTCCACTTAAAACATGTTTTAGTGTTGTTTATACACAGATTTTGGGACATCCAAGAGCGCTTTTTGATTATCAGGGCCAATTCTAGGCCAAGTTAGCATTAACATATGGTGATCACTTGCAGATTGCATTTTTATTTTGAAACTTGTTGACTGCATGAATTGCGCATTTGATAAATAAATGTAGTCGATCGTACTGGTTGATGCATCTCTCTGCCAGGTAAAATGAGTTGGAATATCACCAGGCATTTAGCCATTGGCCATTTGCATGCCAAGATGGTTCATGTAGTTGTTCCATTTAATTATTTCTTTGGTTTTCTTCCCACTAGATGTTTTAATGCAATCGAGATTGAGATCTCCAGCTAGAATGGTAGATGTAATTCCATTCGTTTTTTCAATCAGTTCGAATAACATGGACAAGTCTCTATAGAAAAGGCCATCGGATATTGCTGCAGGGTTTCTATATAGATTAATTACAGCTAGAACGTGATCGTCAAGTACAATTTTAACAAGTTGCAAATAGCTGTTCAGACTAGCCCATCGGAGTAATTTGATGGCTGAGCTAGATTTTACAGCTACTAAGATACCCGCCATAGGTCAACCCTTCTGCGCTAGTATTGCTGGAGTAAAGGCTATGTCATGATTGTCCCATATAGGAAGAGTGGTCATCCAAGTTTCCTGAAGGATTACTATATCTGCCTCAGAGAGATTGCTGTTTTGTTCCCATTGCAATCGGCTATGACCCCTCGTATTACAACTTATGAGGGTTAGGAAACTTGATTGCTTTTTGGAAGGTCCTTGCTGCAATGATGGGTATGCTTGGACATTAATAAGCTGTTTGTTAATCATTTTTTGGTCCAAAGTGCAGTAGGTGCACTGACATTCAGTTAGGCAGCCGTTTCTGGGCTTCTGTGTCTCACACAATGCTTCTTAGTTCTTCCTTTCAGGATCTTGGGCCAGAAGGAAGCCCATTTTGAATAATACCATCTTTGCTCGCCATACCGTGTACAGCACTAGGCCAGATTTCATCCATAATCGGACTATGGATAAATTCACATCACAAATGAATTCCACTTAGTCAATGTCTGCTGATGTCAGATCTTCTAGTTCAGGGATGTCATTGAAGATGTTGAGAACACTTGCTCTTGAAAGATCATACTGTTGGTGAGGTGCTGCTCGGCATTTCAATATTAGCGTATGGTATTTGGAAAAGCCATTTTCTATTTTGGAATCTGGCTTCTGCTGCTTAATATTGGAGTCCTCTGTCATGTGTTGGTTTTTATGCGGAGGGTTTTTTACAGAAATGGGAGTCCTTTGTCTTGGTGCGAACTCATTGGTCAAAGCGTTGCAGTTTTTATATGAAACTCTTGATTCTGTATTTCTCAACTGAGTGCTATGATTTGGCGCCAGGTTATGTTGCGCAAAGTACGTTTCAATTGCTTTCTTTATGATCTCATTTTGTTCATTCGTCATGTGAGATTGCTTTCCTTCCTTAGGTATTACTTGCGGAGTGTTCATTAAGGTTGCTTGTCTCGATTGTTCCAAGTTCACCTGTTGGTTCAGTTTAGGCTGGATTTCACTTGCTTTAGGAACTTGAGCGATTGCAATTGGTGCTTTTGGACCAGACTCATTTACAGGAACCACCACATTTGTTTTGATGGCATGTTGTGAAAGATATGCATCAACCGCTGCTTTAATGGCATCATTCTGAATAAAGATTTCTTTTGAGTTAGATTCTTGTGGTGCAATGACCGGTTGAGGCACGAGGTCCACTGCGTTTTTGAGCTTCGCGCCGGGACCTTGTGTAGTTGCTTGATGGTAAGAATAAAGTACATCGTCATCCAGAGCAATTACAAGTTGATTCCGTGGTGAGTGGTTCATAGGAGGACAGGATGAGGTTTCAATTTGTATTGTGGGGAGTTGATTTTCAAGCAATTGTCCAACCACCTTAGTTTGTTTACAAAGAGATTTCGTGGATTTGGTAAAAAACAATTGAAAGAGGGCGAGCTGAAAGGTTGTTGACTTTTGCTGTTTTATTGCTTGATTGATAAGGTTTGGTCATAAGGTGCCTTGCCTTACCTTTAGCACGAGGGTGTTTATTAAAAACGTCATAGGCTACCTTATTTACTTGTTGCTTTACAACTGTAGAACTATTGTCCACACGTACCCACGAAGACTTGTGGTCCACTGTTGTTGGAATATCAGATTCAATTGGGCGGATAATGTGCTCAAAAGAGGGTAGAATTTGAATTGGATTTCTTGAGAGTGCTGATGATATTGCCACATTTGAAGTTGCCCTAGTGATTTCATTTTCTACTGGAACATGTTGTAAGGGCAGCAAACTCTGATGAGGATGTGTTTTAATCCATGTTGCAATTTGATCAATCTTTTCGGATTGAATATTCATTTTTAATTCGAGCGACTCAAAGAGTTTGAGTAAGCTTTGAATTGTTGAATTTACCACCATCAATGTAATTTCAAGTAAGCCAGAGTTTAAAGAAGTTGTCACTTTTTCTCTAGAGGAAGCTCGATGTCTAGGAGTAGGTAGAGTATATGAAACTGCTAGAGAGATGGAGGAATCCATTGAACATCGTTGGTGGTAATCCGGTGATGCAGAGTGTGGAGATGAATTTTTTCCTCGGGTACTTGCGTGAATTGAAACTTCCGGGAAAACTTCTTGATTGTCCTCAGTATCCGAGATTTCCTCAATTTGATCCAACTGTGGTCGTGATAGTTTATCTTTTTCGGCGATCTTGATTGCTTGCAACATTGTGTTATCAGAAACTGGGAGCTCCTCGTGATTTTGAGTATCTTCGTGGTTTGTGGGCACACTCTGAGAGGCGCTAGGTTGCGCTAAAGACGTGTCAACTGACCCATGAGTTGTACTTTTTATTGGCTTTTCTAATTCTTCTTGGTTTATTGAGGCTGCTTTGGGCGAACCAGCCAGAAATGCAGCTGGAGTGTCGGCTTGGGTCGCATAGTTTGGAGAGTCTTGACATTCTTCCTGATTCGTTGTTGTAACAGGAAGAGAACCAATCTGTAAAACAGGAAGAGTGGGATCCTGAGCCATGATTTTCAACGGAGGGCAAAACTGCCTGATATCCTTGCTCGAGGTTGGGGTTTTCACTCGGGTTTTGACTCGTGGCGTGAGTGTAATAGCTGTACAAGAGTACAAGAGTTTTGTCTTTTACTTTGCTCGAGACAGAATGCAACGGGGTGCCTATTTGAGGGACTGTATTAGGAATGTTTGATTTAAGGGTATATGGTTGCATAAGCAAAGTTCTTTCAAACAATTTTGCTAAACAATTGCCTTAACTATAAAATAAGGCAACCACAGAACGACAGTGTAGAAAATTAGAAAATTGGAAATGACTTACAAATACAAGTGCAAATATATTCAGACACACTGAAAGATATCAAGTGGTACAATTGTATATCTATTAGCAAGATTTCCCCGCCTCAGCGCCATAGCTCCGTGGCTAAGCGGCAAAGCGGGACTTGAGGGGACTTGCTTGGGTGCGCGCGCGTCCCAGGTTAAATAGGTGCCACCTCCAAATGGTGAACAAGCCTAAACAATGAAAAGGTAACAATAAGCAACGTTTAGTAAATCGTAAAAAAGGATAGTATAACTATCACAAAGTCAATGCAATAAGTTTTCCTTGTGGGAACTGAAGTTCGTTTTTCAAATTGGAGTCCAAAGCACGATCCGTGCAAACGAAGTAAGGCATTCCTGGAGCAGCAGCAGAGTCTCGCGGCAAAACAGGACTTGAGGGGACTTGCTTGGGTGCGCGCGCGTGGTGCGCGCGCATCCCACGTTAATTAGGTACTGCCTCCAAATGGTGAACAAGCCTTGTGGGAACTGAAGTTCGTTTTTCAAATTGGCATCCAAAGCACGATCCGTGCAAACGAAGTAAAGCGTTCCTGGAGCAGCAGGTATCCCACTACAGGCCTAACATTTTAGCTGCCACCAAGAGCATAGTCTTCAATGTCCAATCCTGGTGAATTAAGACCAGCTAGTGACAGCGACCAGAGCAGTAAGCGTGCCTGATGAGGGTATGCAGAGTTGAGAGAGTGGTCCACCAGTGATTATGCAAAACAAAGAGGCAATGGCTGGAAGGTTTAGAATTAATCTTAAACCTCTGGCAATTGCTCTGGTGGGCAACACTCCAGACCATCGTGCTTCGCCTGCCAAGACATTACAGAACGGGGAAGACCATATGCAAATCAGGCTTGGCCCTACCCTCAAAGGGGCAGTCCAGCCTGAACTAATAGGTCACATTGCTTCTGCACAAGACCACAAGCATCCCCAGACAGGTTTTGGCCTCATTGGGCGCATCAGTGAGGAGTAGTTTGGGTCTCTAGGCCCAGAAGGCACGGGACCCAGGCACAGGACTCACATCTGGGCATACCCGTCCCACTCAGTGTGACAGAGCAAAGCAAAGAGGTGATTGTTGGAAGGTTTTGAATTAATCTTAAACCTCTGGCAATTGCTCTGAGAAACCCTCCAGACCATTGTGCTTCACCTGCCAAGCCATTACAGAAAGGTGTAAGGAAGGCATGGTATCAACAGTAAGACAGACACAAGTGACCACAGTTCAAGGGTGTTTATTAAACTTTAACAAGGGTGTGATAAACACCTATTTAAACCTAAATTTACACATGGTAGCAAGCTACTACTATCAAATAATAATAATGCAGTCCTAGTGGAGCCACGTCAAAATAAAAGGGCCTTTACTAAAAAAAAATGATTGCCAATCCTTACATTTAATTACAAATAGTGTGGGGTAGTGTTCATGAAAAAGAAAAAAGTGTTCACAAAATGATATGTTAGGATGTTCAGGGCGTTGGACTCCCTTTGCCCCGTTTTCAGCACGGGACAAGGCGGTTCACTTGAGCAAAGCACACACTCTGGCTTCTATGGCACAAGGATACAGTTCCATTAACAACATCAGGGCCTTCTGTGCCCAAATCTCTTTACTTCAAAGTTTCTTCATTCAGAGGGCCTGATGTACCAAAACAAAACACAACGTTCCTTTCCTTTTACAAGTACTCAATTCAGGTGATTCACCCTGGATCCCCCTCAGCCGGGCTCAGATCCTTTTTGTATCACAATCGTCACTGTGGATCCCACTCTTCCAAGCTCAGATCCCCCTTTTACAATGTTCAGAGAATATTCTTTCTCAGGTTACTCAGGGTTCACTCCGGATCCTCCTCAGCTGGGCTCAGATCCCTCCTCTTACACAATTAGTCTCCCTCAGCCGGGCTCAGACCAATTTCAGTTTGCATTAAACTAAGACTTTCGAATGCGTAGAGGGTTTAGCTTGACCCGTTGCAGGACCACTTAGATTTCACAATTACCTTTTCACAGTTGCCAACCAGTTGGACACCTAACAGAGACTTTCGAAGGAGCACCCACGTGGCGCCAGACCCTTCTGTCTACCATATCTTTCTTGGCCTCCAAAGTTCAGTCACTCCTCGGGTTTTCAATTATATTTGCGTCACTCGACACATACATTTTCACACACTGCTCTCTTTAGATTTCCTCATACTTTGTTGCTGATTGCAACCTTGCTCTTAATACAGGCTGGTCTGGTATCAGTCTCTCGGCTCACCGGCTGTGCTGTCTTTACTGGTGCTGCTTTGTTGTAGGAGCCAAGGACAGTACCATGGTGGCAAATGCTCCTCCCCGCCTTGGTTATCGACGCAGGAGAGCCCCGGGTACCTCCAACACACAATACAGGTTTCTTCAGCTTTAGTCCCTGGCTTTAGGTTGCTTACTTTCCAAGGTTCGCGAAAGTAACTGTCTGAAAAGGTCAAAGGCACCCTTTCTGGTCTCGCCGTCTTTCTCCCTGTATTAAACTGCCATCTTGGAACCGCTGCTTCCATGTGTGCTTTGGCTTGCTCAGAGTGTGCTTTCATGTTCCGCCTTTTTTTTCTGTGTGGGGAAGTGAGATGGAAATCAGGTGTGTGTAATGATTAGTGATGGCCTGACCTTGCCTGATCATGGTATTGGGACATGTCAGGTATATGGCTCTAGTGTAAGTCCGTATTTGCTCACGGTGAGCGTCAGGACTGGCTGGGTTAGGAACAGGAAGAGTAACAAGATTAACATTGTGCCTTCAGAGCTGGTTGGGTTAGTTATGCTTTTAGAACTGGCTGGGTTAGTAACAGGAAGAGTTTGTTCATAGGATTAACATTGTGCTTGCCCAAGTCAAGATGGAGCGAAAGAAACTCAATCTGATTGGTTAAAGGAACAATGATATGTTTGGTTTGCCTAATTGGTGGAGAGAACAATGGGTTTGATTCTTGGGAGGTGAGCAAGATTCTAAACTGCCTTTCATCCAGAGAAATTCAGTGGCAGGTTGTGTTTTAGTTAAGCTCCTTAAGTAAGGCCTTTTCAGAGCTCAGAAGATCAACTAAAGAAGTAAGAATTTCGTTTACTGATCCATTTGAAACAAGAAGTCATCAGGTGGGATCGTTTCTTTAAAGATTTAAAATTGTCACAGTGAACTTTCATTTTTTTTAAGAACATTTAAAAAGTTAACCAGATTTCAAAGTCATTTTGAGAAAAGAGACATTTACAGTTGAAGTTATTATTAAGGAAGACAAGTTTGAAGATATGCGTAGGAGTTTAAATGAAATTAATTGCGTGTAATGCTCTTAAAGACTGTTAAATGTGTGCGCGAGCTCGCAAGTTGTTGTTTACGTGTTTTTTGAAGACGCGCGGGTATTCGGAGCGATAGAGCGCGTGTCCAAAAGATTGCGCGAGTGAATTTTAGCGCGTGTCCATTTTAACGTAAATGACGTCTCATGGAAAAGCGCGTGTGGGTTTGCGATAGAGCGCGAGTCCATTTTGGTGAAGCGCGAGTGGTTTTAAGCGCGTGAACTGTTTTACGTGAAATCCATTTCGTCTCTCCGCGTGAGTTCGGTAGCGATAGAGCGCGAGTCCATTTTTAACCAGCGCGTGTGATTTATCGCGTGTACGTATTTTTTCATGCGCGTGTGTTTGTTAAGAATCGCGTGTGGATTTTAAAAGTGTGCGCGTGTGTTTGCTAAAAATCGCGTGTGGATTTTTAAACGCGAGCGCGTGTGTTGCTAGGTATCGCGTGTGTATTTTTAACGCAAGGACAATTCTTCACGTCTTCTGATTTTTACGTGTTTATCGCACACGCTATTTAATGAAGAAACTATACGTTGTTATGTAAATAAAGAAAACTATTCACACGCATAAGGAAGCAATATTCCAGGAAGTTGAAGAATGCTTATTTTCTTAATGTAATTTATGCAAATGGAATTCAATATTTCAGAGAAAGACTGCCACTATGAAAGCATTGAAAATTAAATAAGGTTAAAGAAAACTCTGAAGCAAGAGGAAAGTTTAATCCAGAAATGGTGTTTGCAAAAAACCATCACTTAAGAATTCTAGAGAGACTAAGTGGTTTGAACTCTATGCACAACACAAGAGACATTTACAAGATATCACACACAGATTAATAGCCTCTAAGTCGTTTACTGAGGTTAAGAGGTAATGAGTTTAGAGTTTATTTAGAATACTTTTAGAAAACAGAATTTTCTTATTACATAAATAACCAGGTGTATTTGTTTACCACAGATACCAGAGCCTACCAGACGGTTGCAGGGCTGCAGTGTCTCCGTTGTTATTATATCCAAATTCCCCTTTCCCTTTCTTGGGGTTTTCAGCTCAGCTTATAATTAAGGGTTGAGAGGTGAACTCCTAGTGAGGGTCTGTGGGGCCAGCATCAGCTCCTGTGGAATTCAGTCAAGCCGGACCCTGACAGGATGAAAGGCCCACGATAATATTTTCCACCTGAGCTGATATGGATCCCACAGAGGCACTAGCAAGTTCCATAAGGGACATGTTTTCAGAGTTAAGGGAGGAAATGAGGGCTGTGCGAAAAGAAAACCAGGAATTACAAGTTAAGTTTGAAGAGTTAAACTCCAAGGTTACCCGTAAGGGTGAAGAAATTTCTTTGGAGTCAAGAGATTCAGAAAATACTAGTAGGGAATTACCAGTGTTAATCAGAGAGGATTTGGGTGAAGGAACGAGTTCTCAGGGAAGAAGTAGGGGAAGTTTGAATGTACCTATAGGTCCAGTCCCCTTAGCACCTCCAGAGCGTTTTGGGGGAGATGTCAAGAAATGCCAGATTTTCCTTACCCAGTGTGAGTGAACTTCATTTCCTTTGTAGACCTGAAGATTTTAATACAGACACTTCTAAAATAGCTTTTATACTGTCTTACCTTACTGGTGAGGTGGCAACTTGGTCAGTATTATTAGTTGGTCAAGAGAATCCTATACTAAAGAACTTGTTAGCCTTCAAGTTAGAATTTAAAAAGATGTTTGATAGACGCCAATTATCTCAAGAAGTAGATGGAGAATTATTAGAGTTAAAACAGGGAACCAAAGATTTGGTGTCTTACATTACACAGTTCAGATCTTTAGTATTAGAGAGCAATTGGCCAGAAGAGAAGCGATCTTCTTTATTCTATAGAGGCTTGAAGGAGGAATTGAAAGATGCATTATCTACAATTGTTAATAGACCTACTTCATGTGAGGATTTAATTAATCTTGTCATACAAATTGACTATGGATTAGGGGAACGTAAGGCTGAGCTACTTCATGTGAGGATTTAATTAATCTTGTCATACAAATTGACTATGGATTAGGGGAACGTAAGGCTGAGCGTAGAAGAGGAGGAGTTGAGCAACCCAGAGTTTTCCCTAGAATTGATAAAGGAAGATTAGAATTTGTAAATAAAGAATTGAGAACTGGGAATGTAGAGAGAGTAAATAAGGTGAGAGGTCCTTTAACTAAGGAGGAGAAGGATAGACGAAGACAGAATAATTTATGTTTATATTGTGGGAAATCAGGACACTTTGTTGGAAATTGCCCTTGGTGTCCAAAGACTTCCGCTTCTCCTAACAGTTCCAGAAATCAACAAGTGGCAAATACTATTCAGGCAGCGGTACCACATATTACTTTGAATGTATCCTTATATATTAAAGAGGAATTAAAGGGAAGTGGTCCAGTAGTAATAGATTCAGGAGCCACTGGTAACTTCATGGATTGGAATGTGGTTAAAGATATGAATGTGCCTTATGTGGTAAAAAGTATACCAGAGTATGTGAGAGCGGTGGATGGGTCTCAACTGACATCAGGTTTAATTACACACGAAACAATCCCATTGGAAATGGAAATTGGAGGACACTGGGAGGAAATTGTGTTTGAATTGATTGACACTCCACAGTTGAAAATCATTTTGGGAATGCCTTGGTTGACGTATCATAACCCTCAGATTGATTGGGGAAAAATAGTGGTGAAATTGGATTCTACTTTTTGTGTTACAAATTGTTGTAGAGAAATAATTCAGGAAAATGTTTCTAGTGGTAATTGTTCAGAAGTAGTGGAAGGTTTGGTGAATTTGGGAACTATAGTACATTCTATAGGGGCTATAATGGGAGAATTACCAAAATGTTACCATGATTTCAATGATGTATTTAGTGAAAAGGAAGCTAATGAATTACCTCCTCATAGAGAGTATGATTGTAAAATTGACTTAGAACCAGGGGCCCACATTCCTTGCAGTCGCATCTATGCCTTAACAGAAAAAGAAAATCAACATTTGAAAGATTACATCCAAGAAAATTTGAATAAGGGGTTCATCAGGCACTCTCAGTCGCCAGCAGCTTCTCCATTATTTTTTGTTCCTAAAAAAGAAGGCACCTTACGAACATGCATAGATTATAGGGCATTAAACAAGATAACAATTAAAAACAGATATCCGCTACCTTTAATCTCAGTAATGTTAGACCAAATTCAAGGAGCCTCAGTATTTACCAAACTAGATCTTCGTGGAGCATATCATTTGGTGCGAGTACGTCAAGGTGATGAATGGAAAACAGCATTTAGAACAAAATTTGGTCTTTTTGAATATCAAGTAATGCCATTCGGATTGTGTAACGCTCCTGCGGCTTTTCAATTTTTTATAAATGAGGTATTAAGAGACTTTATTGACATCTTTGTAGTAGTGTACATAGATGACATTCTCATTTATTCTAAGGATATAATGCAACATGAAGAACATGTAAAGAAAGTGTTACAACGACTAAGGGAGAATAAACTATTTGCTAAGTTAGAAAAGAGCCAATTTCACACCAAGGAAGTGGAATTTTTAGGTTTTATGATTTCTCCCAAAGGTTTGGAAATGGATATGAAGAAAATTAAGGCAGTTGAACAGTGGCCAACTCCAACTTGTGTTAAAGATATCCAAAGCTTCCTGGGCTTTGCAAATTTTTACAGGAGATTCATTAAAAATTTCTCTCAAACTGTTGCTCCTATCACCAAATTATTGAAGAAAGGAATGAAATTTGAGTGGAAAGATGAGGCGGATCAAGCTTTCAAAACATTGAATAACTGTTTTACATCTGGACCGATCTTATTACACCCAGATCCTTCACAACCATTTTTTGTGGAGGCAGATGCTTCTAATGTTGCAATTGGAGCAGTGCTTTCTCAAAGGCACCCTGAAACTGGACAGTTGCATCCTGTGGCCTATCTATCTAAGAAATTGCTTCCAGCAGAAGTGAACTACACAATTACAGACAGAGAACTCTTGGCAATCAAGAAGGCATTTCAGGAATGGAGACATTATCTGTTGGGAGCAAGATTCACAGTAACCGTTTTAACCGATCATAGAAATCTTCTGTTTTTGAAATCTGCTCGAACACTATCACCTCGACAACTTAGGTGGTCACTTTTCTTTTCAGAATACGATTTTGTGATAACATTCAAGCCTGGGCGGTTAAACGGTAAAGCGGATGCTTTATCACGACAAGGATCTTCCGGAGAAGTTGAAAATCAATTATTACCAGAACCAGTGATTGCAGAAGAAAAATTTATCCTAAGTACTACAAAGGAAGAGAATCAGCTTCTTAAAAAGATTCTAAAGGAATTACCAGAAGATGAAATTCAATCTTGGTTAGCGGAGGATTCTGGAAGACATTTAATTGAAGGATTTCCATGTGTCCATTCTAAAATTTACCTTCCAAGCAAGGAACTGCAAAAGGAAATTATACAAGAATGTCATGAATCCAAGTTGGTAGGTCATCCTGGAATTCGTAAGACTATTGAACTGGTTGAGAGAAAATTTTGGTGGAAAGAAATGAAAAAGATATTGAAGACTATGTGAAAACATGTGAAGTCTGTGCTCGAGTAAAGTCAGGAGGAGGAAAACCATCTGGGTTATTAAATCCATTACCAGTACCCCCTAGTCCTTGGTTTACAATCTCTATGGATTATATTGTAGATCTTCCCAAAGATCAAGGTTACACTACAGTATTAGTAGTTGTGGATTTACTCACTAAAGCTGGGCATTTCATTCCCATGAAAGGAGAGGCTCCTGCAAGGAATCTGGCAAAAAGTTTTTTGCAAGAAGTGGTACGATTACATGGTCTACCAACACAAATTGTATCAGATCGAGGGTCTCAGTTCATTTCTAAGTTTTGGCGAGCTTTCTGTACAGAGTTGGGAATTGAGGTAAAACTATCTTCAGGTTATCACCCACAGACCAACGGCCAAACAGAGCAAGTAAATCAGGAATTGGAAAAATATATTAGAGCTTTTTGGCAAGAAAGAGGAAGTTGGGTAGATCTTCTTTGGCTAGCAGAGTTTAGTTATAATAATTCTGTCAAGGATTCTACTAAGTATTCTCCATTTTTTTAGCAATTATGGTTTTCACCCACGATTTTTGAAAGAAGTGTTGCCATCTGAGTATTCTAATCCAGAGGTTGAGCAGCGATTGACTTGTATTAGAGATGGTTTAGTAAAAGCTAAAGAAACTTTAGAAAAAAGCAAGTTAAGATTCAAGACATTTGCTGATAAGAAACGTCGTAAAGCACCACATTATCAGGTGGGTCAAAAAGTTTGGCTGCCCACAAAAAACCTACGTTTAAAGGGAAGAACTAAATTTAGTCCGAGATTTATTGGTCCATTTGAAATAGAAAGAATAATAAATCCCGTAGCAATCAAATTAAAATTACCCGCAAGTATCAAAAGTCATCCTACATTTCATGTCAGCTTAGTGAAACCTTGTGTGTCAGGAACTAGATTGGGGAAACCACCACCAACAGTATACACAGAAGAAAATGAAGAAGAGTTTGAAGTTAAGAAAATCTTAGATTCCAGGATTGTTAGAGGTACCTTGCAGTATCTTATTGACTGGAAGGGATACGGTCCGGAGGAAAGATCTTGGGAGGATCAAGTAGATGTACATGCCCCTCAATTGATATAAAAGTTTCACAGGAGGTTCCCTACTAAGCCAGGCCCTGGGACAGGGCTTTGAAGAGGGGGGTACTGTCAGGACTGGCTGGGTTAGGAACAGGAAGAGTAACAAGATTAACATTGTGCCTTCAGAGCTGGCTGGGTTAGTTATGCTTTTAGAACTGGCTGGGTTAGTAACAGGAAGAGTTTGTTCATAGGATTAACATTGTGCTTGCCCAAGTCAAGATGGAGCGAAAGAAACTCAATCTGATTGGTTAAAGGAACAATGATATGTTTGGTTTGCCTAATTGGTGGAGAGAACAATGGGTTTGATTCTTGGGAGGTGAGCAAGATTCTAAACTGCCTTTCATCCAGAGAAATTCAGTGGCAGGTTGTGTTTTAGTTAAGCTCCTTAAGTAAGGCCTTTTCAGAGCTCAGAAGATCAACTAAAGAAGTAAGAATTTCGTTTGCTGATCCATTTGAAACAAGAAGTCATCAGGTGGGATCGTTTCTTTAAAGATTTAAAACTGTCACAGTGAACTTTCATTTTTTTTAAGAACATTTAAAAAGTTAACCAGATTTCAAAGTCATTTTGAGAAAAGAGACATTTACAGTTGAAGTTATTATTAAGGAAGACAAGTTTGAAGATATGCGTAGGAGTTTAAATGAAATTAATTGCGTGTAATGCTCTTAAAGACTGTTAAATGTGTGCGCGAGCTTGCAAGTTGTTGTTTACGTGTTTTTTGAAGACGCGCGGGTATTCGGAGCGATAGAGCGCGTGTCCAAAAGATTGCGCGAGTGAATTTTAGCGCGTGTCCATTTTAACGTAAATGACGTCTCATGGAAAAGCGCGTGTGGGTTTGCGATAGAGCGCGAGTCCATTTTGGTGAAGCGCGAGTGGTTTTAAGCGCGTGAACTGTTTTACGTGAAATCCATTTCGTCTCTCCGCGTGAGTTCGGTAGCGATAGAGCGCGAGTCCATTTTTAACCAGCGCGTGTGATTTTTATCGCGTGTACGTATTTTTTCATGCGCGTGTGTTTGTTAAGAATCGCGTGTGGATTTTAAAAGCGTGCGCGTGTGTTTGCTAAAAATCGCGTGTGGATTTTTAAACGCGAGCGCGTGTGTTGCTAGGTATCGCGTGTGTATTTTTAACGCGAGGACAATTCTTCACGTCTTCTGATTTTTACGTGTTTATCGCACACGCTATTTAATGAAGAAACTATACGTTCTTATGTAAATAAAGAAAACTATTCACACGCATAAGGAAGCAATATTCCAGGAAGTTGAAGAATGCTTATTTTCTTAATGTAATTTATGCAAATGGAATTCAATATTTCAGAGAAAGACTGCCACTATGAAAGCATTGAAAATTACATAAGGTTAATGAAAACTCTGAAGCAAGAGGAAAGTTTAATCCAGAAATGGTGTTTGCAAAAAACCATCACTTAAGAATTCTAGAGAGACTAAGTGGTTTGAACTGCTGAAGGCAAGCGTCCCCAAACAGCACGATCCTCCCCGCAATGAGAGACAATGAAGGACTCTCCCAAAATGGGAATAAGGCCAAGACAGAGTGCGGGTGAGCGTAAATGGGAGTTTATCAATCAGAATAGGGCATGCAAAGAACTCTGCAAAACTCCGAGAGCGCTCTGTCCGACAATAGCAAAGACAGGCGTATATATTTACAAAAAACGTCATAAGAACCTACACACTATAGGGGGCACAAGTTTAATGGGATTGGGTGGCGACAACTAACTATAGGTGCTGCTGCGATGTGGTTGGCTTTGGCTGGACAACGTCACTGGTCAGGCTCGTGGGTTGGGCTGGGCCTGGCAGGTCGGCTGAGTTCATCCGGACGGTGTTGTTGTGCCATTGTGGCCAGTGTCAGAGATGAATGTCTTTTCCTGACTTGGTTGCCCTATGCCATGCACACCGCAGTCATTCAGTCATTTCAATATTATTCTCTTTAGTAAATCTTCCAATAGGTTATACTACAGGTTAATGCAACACAGGAGGAATGTACCTTGTGAGGGGTCTGGAGGTAATACGTCAGGACATGGTTACCAGTGTCCTGTTGACCGGGGCCATAGGTCGAGGGGCTAAGCTTCAGGGCTTGGGACGGGCGGTACAGGTCTTTCTGCCTTGTTAGAAGTTGTTATGGATGTTCCTCTGTGTGTTGTCAAAGTGTTGGGTGTCCTGATTGCACAGGGCCATAAGTATGAGATGGTCCGGTGGGTTGTGGGGTTTACGAGGGGGCGCGTGTGTTCAGGCAGAGGTTTACTGCTGAGCTGTAAATAATGCAGGTGGCGGGCCGCGGCCTTGGGTGCTACAGAGGGGATTACAAATCTTTGAAGCGGCTCCAGTCTGGTTGGGGGAGGTAAAGCAGTGCGGCGCGGCCTCTGTTCTCATGCCTTGGCAGTCTTCGCAGGGTGGAAGGGGGAATGGCCTTGCACGTATTTCACAAAGGTATCTCCCTCGTGTGTTGCCGATTTTAGGTAAAGACATCACAAACATTTGAACACTCTATGATACTTATTCAAATCAATACAAAACATGCATTTAAACTTTGCTGGATGCGTCTCGATTATACCCAGTCTGAGCACCTTATTCATACATTATGTTTTAACAACTACAGTATTTAGTTATATGCATATATATTTGCAGTAAGTGAGGTAGAATTAGGATTGGTGGAGTACACAGAAAATAACCCGCCACTGTTCGTGACGGTGGTGGCACATGTGGGGCCTAGACATGCACACATGACAAGCGCCTTCTCGTGCATCCTTCACATAAGCCCTCTGTATGGTTACATTCATCTTCTCGTGTCCTCTAGCAGCATTAGTTCAGTTATGGCGCAAGCCCATAGAGTGTAAGTTTCCCAGTGATACACGTAACAAATAGATCCCTGGTGCGTTCCTTTACTATTAGCACCCAACTGCAATGGTGTGGGCTCGCAATCGCTTATATCATGGAAGCATGCTTTCTTATGTTTATACATTTTACAGGCTTTTGTAATATAAGGGGTTTTGTGGAAGAAAGCATACTTTGCGAGCGGTCTTGACATTAGTATATAAAGACTGTCTGCCATCTGATGACCATTTTACTGTTCTTTTCATTTCCTAGGCCTGCTGGCCGGGTCATGCTGGGAGCGATGATACACTGCGGGAGGTGAACTGATACAGTGTTAGTGTATTACGCTAGCTCATGTCCGTCTTGTTCGTGGGAACGTGCTCGCAGCGGATCTGCCAGGGTGCTGCGGCGACAGGGATGACTGAGACTCTCCAAGGGTGGGGGCCGCGCTACAGTGCACTGAGCTCACACCATCTTTACCAGATAAAATGGTTTCTGGGCCTAGCTAAATTTTAATACATGTGGGCAGTCAATACGTGTGGGCAATCAATACGTGTGGGCAATGCCTCCAGCGGGTGAGCCCTCCACCACCTGGGCCCGGGTGGCATGAGGGGACGCCCAATGAGCCATAGCCCTCACCTGGGGAGAAAACGCAGGCGAGGGGGGTCTCCTGGACCAGTCCTCCCCTACACTGTATGCACAACACAAGAGACATTTACAAGATATCACACACAGATTATTAGCCTCTAAGTCTTTTACTGAGGTTAAGAGGTAATGAGTTTAGAGTTTATTTAGAATACTTTTAGAAAACAGAATTTTCTTATTACATAAATAACCAGGTGTATTTGTTTACCACAGATACCAGAGCCTACCAGACGGTTGCAGGGCTGCAGTCTCTCCGTTGTTATTTTATCCAAATTCCCCTTTCCCTTTCTTGGGGTTTTCAGCTCAGCTTATAATTAAGGGTTGAGAGGTGAACTCCTAGTGAGGGTCTGTGGGGCCAGCATCAGCTCCTGTGGAATTCAGTCAAGCCAGACCCTGACAGTGAGCTATCCGGGAGAAAGTGTTTGTGTCGGGAAAGGGGGTGGGGTTGAGTTCCTAAGTATCCTTTAGGTTTCTCACAAAGGGCAAAGACCATATGCAAATCCAGCTCTGGAGATTTTGATATCTCTGGGTGCCTGAGTGGGCCATTACATGATACAAAACGACTGTAAGCTGTTGGTGAAACACAAAGTAAACCAGGTTCTCCTGTGCACACATCAACACAAATTTTTCACAGACAGCAAGCTCCACATTTTAGCAAACTGGAAGAGAGAACCCATAATTTATTAGGATGCAGTTGCATGTGTGACCCGGACCGACGATGCAGAGCACTTAAACTGGTATGTCTGCATCAGGGGAAATGGCGTGGGAACCTCTCCCCTCACAGTAAAAGCTTGAAAAGTGCTCTGTTGCCTCCCAAAGCAAGGATCACGCTCAATAAATGCCCTAATAAAATATTAATAGTAATAGGAACTCATGCTGTTATACATTAGAAGGTGGAGTTCTGAACCAGTACCAGCGATGACCATATTATTTTGGTTCTCAGGGCACAGCAAGGGAGGACATGGGACTATCAACACATGTCTTGTCTTCGTCTGCATCTTCACGTTATGAAGGTGGCAATGTATGTAGTTGAGGTTGGCTAAAGGTTAGGGTTGGGTCAAGGCGTGATAAGAGGTAGAATATGGGGTAAAAAAGAAGGGGGGGTCTGGGTCTCCCCCTGTAATGAAGAAGTGAACGCTAAGGGAAGTGATAGACAGGAGGGGTAAAGGTATGGAGAGGTAAATGTGACTACATGAATGCATGGCGAAGTGAATGCAGAAGTAGTAAAGACATACATCTGTAAATGCTCAGGGCATCACACGTTTATTTTTCAATATGTATATGTATCACCCAGTGCTTGCTGTGGCCCATTCAGCCAAAATCAAACTGGAGATCCACCCCAACTGGTGTTTCTAATATTGTAACTTTATCTGGCACTGTGGCTATGCTCCTACAAAAGAGACTATCAGGTCAGGTCAATCACACTTTGATTTTACTTTCACATTCACAAAGTCACACCAGCACAGCAGAAGGTGCTGGTTGCTTAGTTGTCGAGCTGAGCTCCATAAACAGCTATCCAGTGTTAAGAGGACCATGTCTGCCTCGGTGGTCTGACAACTGGACTCATTTTTGTCAAATAGTATTACATTTTTAACTTTCCTTTAGTCCCACTTCGGGATTGCTTGTAGCTCATTATGTGAACATATTACGTGCGGCAGTTTTTTTTTTTATGACTAAACGTTGCTTTCCTAAAATGTGGTGTGCAGCACTGCTAGAATTGTTGGTCCTTTTCAGTGTATACCATCCCTTGTAGACAGATCAATGCCTCTGTCCCAGGACTGAATTCTCTGGCTACACCCAGCAAAGCGTCAAGTGAAAAGTCTTCTTTTTCGCCCTCAGAAAGAATTGTCTAGTGTTTTTTGTTATGCTCCTGCCACCTGCAAAAGCTATGGACTGTACTGTGTCAGTAGGCCCCTGTTGCAGTGATACAGGACCCATCAGTAAGTAAAGCATTCATTCTGCCAGCTCTTAGCTGGTATTTTTCAGCGAACATTTTCAGCAATATGTCCCTTTCCAGTTTAAAAAATAAACCCTTTTTCTTTACAGTAATGTAGATTTGTCTGTGTTTTCGAACTACATTTCCCGCTAAATAATGTCATTTTGAAGCCCATTTCATTTCTTTATAATTTACTTTTTACAGATATCTGGCTCCCTCCACCCTGCTCTAAGTGGTGGAGACAGTTAGTTAGTCTCATTTGTTTCATTTTAATGAGTTCTCTTTGCCGATTTGCTTAACCCTAATTTATGGAGCAGGATTCTTTGGATTGTCACTGTAAGCAAGTGTTAAAACCATTTACTCTGAACATTTTAAATGTGTGTGTTTTTTTTTTTACTATGTCCTGTAGTGGAACACATGATTAATGTGTCGCAAAATAACCTATTTGCAATTATTGTCAAGTAATGTTTGCATTTTTATATGTTACTGCAGATTACGTGAGAAGGACCCAGGCTCTCGCCATTTGAAATGCTGTTTTCGTTCACAATACTGGGCTGCTGTGACATGACAGGGCTGACTCGTGATTGCTTGAGCAGGAACAAGCAGATGCTATTTGCTCAGGTGTCGGGAATGCATGATGAATGGTATGTCCGGTGGCATAACTCCCTCCTTTCTCCAGGTGTCTGGCGCACATTTTAAAGGAACAGTTGATGCGCTTGGAGGTGGTGGGGAATTCTGGTTGGAACTGGTGGGATGCTTGGACCGGGTCCAGGCCAACCTCGTTGCGCCCCTGACCCCCTTTTACAGACAGTCAGAGCTAGTTTCGTACGAAATGTTTGCTGATAATGTGTATTACGTTATTCAGAGGATGCCTGTTGGTGCCCAAAACTACAGATATTCGTTTTGAATCTATGAGAACATTATGGTCATCATTACCTCGTAGAGTAGGAACACAAAGTACCAGTAAGAATGAAAAAGGAACAATAAGAACGAAGAGAATCATTTGCAACAACCCCTCTAGACTATATGACACTGGCCTCTACCAGGTATTCATTCTTTGCCTTGAATGCTGAGTTCCCATCCATTACAAAAAAGATATATTTCAGGCCTGAGAATGTAAGACATTGGGGCCTGGTGCTACAGTCAGCCTTCATGTTTCCCCAATGAGTGCTTAAGGAATGTGGATAGTATGGGTGCGGATCGGAAAATGTGTTAGTACTGAGAGAGTGATCACTCAGTAGCAAAGATGATGTACACAACCCCAATAGAAAAATGAAGTAAAAACAAATATGTTCTGTCAAACACCAAGGAATCACAAGGGATGGGAGACTCATAAAGGTGTACAAAATGATTTAATTTCGCCTGAACCACTGCTGGAGGAATTGGAGTAAGTAAAACTCAATGGGGACAATTCTCCTTAAAAGTGATCAACAAGTGAGAGCAATAGTCACAAAGTCCAAAGACAGGTCTCTAACCAAACCGTAGTCCTAAGTGCCAAAGTTATTTCATGCAACAATGTCTGGTAAGGGTAAACTCTCCTCACTGATCTACCAAAGTTATCATGGTTACTTGGCTTCCAAGACCCTTTCTCACTGCTCCCAGCACGTGGTGACCCTCCTCGCGGGTGATCACTGAGATTGCTGATGGGAATCTATTTCTTCCTTTTCTATCCAGGGATGATCGTCAGGCTGTCATCATTATAGCCCCCTGACAAGAGTGACATTGTGAGATGAGACACATGCCACTGACTCAAGTTCCTCTAGAGTCAGAGCCTGACCTGATTGTCCACAGGCTCCGTGTACAACACAAGATGTGTTCATCCTTTGGGCTCTGCTCCTAATTGAGCCTGTTCAGCCTTTGCCATTGTCCCTCTCTCTGCTCTCGGTTTCTCAATGCCTGTTACAATGAGAATCCCTTGTATAAGTATTTTCTCCTCCTGGATCTTGTTAACAGGATCACTCCTTGGTTTCTCTGTAGCATCGTGGTATATTTATCCACCAGCAACCAGATCATGGCTTCCCTTGAGCTTGGCAAAGTTTTCTTTGGCTGCTTTGTTTTGGCCTTTCTTACCTTCTTTTCAATTACATTCTGTGGAATTTCCTTTGAAAGTTTATTGATCCCACCAATAGCCAGAGTTTGGCTCCCAGAAAAGCAGTGGCTACTATTTACTTCTGTCTATCTTCTTTTCTTTCTTTAGGCAGTGGCCCTACCAATCGCTGGACAGGGTCAGCAAGGCTCTCCGGCCCCTCGCTGGACTCTAGCACTAGTCCTACTAATTCCACCACCTTCCTTTCATCACCCCAGGTCCATGTCAGTGTCTTTGTTCCCCTCTGTGCTTCTTTCAGAGCACACAGTAGTGGCCTCATGTATGTGCTGTAGTCAAAGACCCATTATTGCACAACCCCACGAACTGTTGCATCTCCCTCACTGTTGTGGGCTGCGGTGTTTTGCATATTGTGTCCGTTCTTCGTTGGGCAATCTGTCTGACATCCTTGGATATCATCTGACCAATGTATAGCACCTCTTTCTAACAGTACTCTAACTTGGCATTGTCCACCTTGTACCCTTTGTCAGCTAACACTGTCAAAATGTGCACCGAGTCCCGCCTGCACTGATCTTCTTTCTCACTGGAAATCATAATGTTGTCTACATACAGTAAAACTGCATTTTCCGTCTGTATGTTACTTAGATCCATCTGTATCACTCTTTTAAAGATAGATGTTGACTCGCAGTACCCCTGTGGCAAACAAGTATGTTTCCACTTCTGGTTTCTGTAAAAAAAAGCTGGTAAAGTCTTTAAAGCCCGAGAAAGTTACCACAATCTCATTAAGATATGCTGGGAGACAAAACAACTTGAAAAGGCCAAAAAGTGGACTCCCGGAATAGAAATAACTCCGGGACAAAACAGAGCAAGATTGAATAACAAAGACATTAAAGACTTCACTAATTTAATGAAACAACAAGATCAAAATCAAGAATATCTGGAATATGAGATGCTTTTCCAGAAGTACTCAAAAACATGTAAAACCGGTGGGAAGAACTGTTCCAAACTGCATGTTTTTGATCCAGAGATAGTAAAGAAAAAGAGAGAAATGAGGCAAAAAATAAGAGCTCTTGGGAGGATGTCCTCAGAAGAAGTAAGGGAAAAGAAGAAAAAATTAAAATTACAATATAAGAACTGGATCAGAAGCCACAGATCCATAATGTAACCACATGATGCAGAAAAAATAATGGCAACACTGGCCAATAAAAATTTGCGAGATTTTTGGACCCTAATTAACAATGTAGGTGCTCCACAAGGGGGGGCTAATAACAAACATGGTCCCAGAACAACAATGGGTTCTTAACTATTCAAAACTCTTTAAAGGACAAACAAACCAGAAAAAGGAGGTCTTGCCTTCCCCCCCCCCCGTAAGATGGGACTTTGAAATATCTAAAGAGGAGATTCTGGCAATAATAAAAAACATCAGCTCCTCGCAAGCCCCAGGGTCCGACGGGATAACAAACAAAATGCTGAAAGAACATCCAGAAGAATGGGCAGAATTTTGCGAAACTCTCTTCCAAAAAGTAACGACAGAAGGGCAAATTCCGAAGACCTGGAAGTCCGCCATTTAAGTCACCATCTATAAAAAAGGGGAAAGATCGGACACCAACAACTACAGGCCAATAGCCCTGCTTGATGTGATAGGGAAAATATTCGCCACATATTTATTACATCAATTAACCTCATGGATCAATCAAGCAGGGGTCTTTGACCGGAGACAAACTGGCTTTGTAAGGGGGGTGGGTTGTGGACTGAACCTCCTAATATTACATTTGTTAAAGATGTAATCTATAAGGACCGGAAAAAAATCTATACAGCCTTTGTGGATTTAGCCCAAGCATTTTGATGGGGTTGATCGTGAATTGCTATGGGAAAAGATGGAGAAGATAAAATGTCCCTCGAGCCTCCTATTAGCAATTAAAGATCTTCACGCAAACACAAACATCAGAATCCGACTTGACAGAAGTGGAACCTTAACTAAACAGATCGACACATCAAGAGGTGTAAAACAAGGTTGCCCACTAGGATCCACCTTATTTAAACTACTAATTGCAGACGTGGGGGAAACATTTCCGCCGAAAATAAATGGAAACCATATAAGCTGGCTAATATATGCTGACAATATTGTCTTATTAGACTTAACCCCAATAGGACTCCAACGGAAGCTAACAGCACTTGTGAAATACATAAAGTTGAATGGGCTGGAAATTAATGCTAAAAAAAACTGAAATTGTACAGCCCTCCGACTTAAAATGGCAGAGACAATTAAAGAAAGGTCGACCAAGATGGACCCTGGAAAATGAGATCATACAGAGTGCAACCCAGCTCACATATTTAGGAGTTCAAATAAGTGCCACCATAACGGACAAACCGATGGTGAAGAAAATCAAAATAAAATGTAAGGCGCTATCGGTGCAAGGGGCAATGCTTCATAAAAATATGGCAAATTCTCTTATCAGCCAATAATAAACTTTTATAAAGCAAAAGTAATCCCTGCTCTAATTCACAGAGCTGAGGCAATGTTTGGATGTCCCTACATTCTATGGTCCCAGTGCGAAAAAATGTTTTGGAGGAGAATCCTGCAAGTTCCACAAGGTACAAAGAATGCTTGTATTAAATACGAGCTGGGCTTAATATCAATTAATGCGAGAGTGCAATGGAATACCCTATCGATCTATAGGAAGATCATGGAAAAGGAATGTGTACGCAATTTGATATACTAAGCCCAAACACAAGGAAAAACCCAAAAGATGTGTTCGAGATATGGAAAAAGAATTGTGAAAATATTCTAGCTCAACTGAATTTGACAAAGGAGATGCTTGAACAAAATCCCAATGCAGTAAAAAAAAACTATGGGAGATCGATTGGATTAAAACGGTCAATCAGTGGGCAACCCATGGGTGTATGAAAGACTATGCTTGGGAAAGTAAGGCATTAAACGTGATACCCAAGTATCTGAAAAAGTTCCCCTGTCCGAGGAGAAGAAAACGTTTTTTAAAATTAAGTTTGAACTTATTCCATACGTACGAGATCAAAAATATGATCTCCACGTACAGCGACGAAGAGTGGTGGAAAAAAATCCACGATGGAGGGACTGAAATCTCTGCACTGTCTCCCAGTGGCTGCAAGGATTAAGTTCAAAACCCTCTGCATTGTCCACAAGGCCTTCTGGGGCCTGGGGCCTCAATACCTTCAACTGTCTCTTCCTAAATATCTTGCTCCTCAAGCTCTTCGCTCATCTACCTCCAACTCCCTCGGGGTCAACCGCTTCTCCAAGCAACGAGTTGGTGGTAGATCTCTCTCTTCGGCAGGGGCCTCCCTCTGGAACAGCCTTCCTGCCTCCCTGAAACTTGAGGAGAATAATCTCCGGTACCGGCAGCTTTTAAAACCTTCCTCTTTGCTTCTGCTTTCTCTCACCCTCTCCCCTGCTGAATTCCTGGTTGAAACTGAGATTGCACTGGTTACCTGGCCACCCTTCTGATCTTGGGCCCAGGCCCGCCAGTTTCACACCTGCACTGCCTCCCTGGCAACCACTGCACTAGGTGACTGTTTCTGTATCCCTACAGTCCCCCTACCAGCACTTATGACTGCACTTCCCTTGCCCCAGTTGGCCGTATTTGTATTTCTCTATTTATTCTTTTATCGCATGTACTGCACTGTCCCCTCCCTCTTCCCCCTCGCTCTTTTCCCCTTACCCCTTCTTATGCACTTGCGTGATCTCAATGACACTGGGTCTAGTAAGATCGTTGTCTGTCTTCCCTCTGTTCCCCCTCCCTTGCCCCGTCGTGCCTTGAAACACTTGTGTATAGGCGCGTTATAAATGCCATATCATAAGTCAAATTGCTTAGATGTTGGGCTGTTGTCACGTGTGTGGTCTTAAGTGTTGTGGCCCCCTATGACCTAACATATTGCGTCATCGTTAACCTAGTACCACATTGTTTTGATGGTGCTTGGTCTACTCACCATGGAGGATCACAGTGACGATATACTTTCTAGACTAAATGGGTCTAGTAGTGGGTATACATGAGGTGCTATGGTAGTGCTTCCATACTGTGAAGTATTACATCCTGATCTCAGGTCAAAGTTTAGCTGACTGGGGGTTGTGCATTCATTCAGCAGTATAAAATGAAAAAGAGGAAAACAGGTAAAAGTAAAATATGTCCATAGAGATAGAAAGTGAAAGGTTGTGATAGTGCATTCAGCAGGGAAAAGAAGTATAGAAAATTGCGCATTGAGTATTGTAAAAAATGTTGGCCAAATTTTCCCCAAATGTTTCTCATTTGTTTATTAATGTTTAAATTATAGTTGGTTCTTGATGCTGCCAGGAGCCCTCATCTGTGTAATTTGGTATATGTTGTGTGATGATGAGTGTGTTTAAATGTATATGTTTGTGATTTTGTTTTTACATGCGCGTGAGTGGGATTATACTGGTTATATGTGGCATGGATGAGTGCGGATGATGAACATGGTAGAGATCTACATGGTTTGCTTCTCAGTTGTCATATTGGACGTGACATGACACCACCTGTTATGAGAGGTTTGCTTGCACGTGTTGCTTTGCTGCCTCATTACACTGATTCTGCTTTGGTATGTTGTAGTATATGTATAGTTAGTGATGTGTCAGTGGTTGGCATCTGGTGATGTTTGGTGATGGTTGATTACACAGGTGTTTGAAGTTATGAATGAGCGTTTTGATTAGTATATTGGTGGTTGATATTCCTGTGGGACTTTTTTAATTGGGTGATAAGTGGGAGCTGATTGCAATTGTTTGTGTCTGGAATGTGAGGGTGGAAGTTGGTGGATAACGTACCCCTTCTGTGTTTGTTGTTCCTGTTATGAACAACAGCACCTTCCCAGTGTGTTAGCTTGTGGATTTCTATCGCAATATTTTTCTTTAGTTCTGCATCGATATATCTGGGTACGGTGTCTGGCTATCCATGGGCCCTCCCCCCTTTTGTTTCCCAACCTCTACATAGCTGGTTTCTTGTGGTTACCTTTTGGTGTTTGTCCCAGAGTGTGGCACACTCTATATTCTGGGAGTGGCAGATCTGGATGGAAGGTTGCTGGTTGTTGGGAAGGAATGCGGTTTTATCTGTATGGAAGGGAGATGTGGTGTGTGACTGTTACTGTGAAGGGAGATGCTGTAATGTGAGTCAGTCTTGTTATGTATCACTGGCAAGTAGTGCATGCTGATGAAATGTTGAGGTATGCATGATATGCACAAACAAGGGGGGCTCTGAGAGTTTCACTACTACCAGCCTATATCCCAGATTAGGATCTCAACCAGAGTCTTTAGCTCACTATCCTTTCACAAAAGAGACATTTCCATTACATATCAATCTTTGTCCTGCCCAAGGGCAGTCCAGTACCGAAATGCCTGGCAATTCCTTTCTGAACAAGAATACCAACAGCAACCCCAGACATGTGTTTCGGCCTGGTTGGGCCTCGTCAGTGAGGTGGAGCTGTGCCTCTCTAAGAACAGTGAGCAAGGGTTCCACGTCTGGATTATCCTCGTAATTTAGGGTGAAAACCCAAAGCTACTTAATATGCACAAACAAGGGGGTTTCTGGGAGTTTCTCTACTACCGGCCTATATCCCAGGCTAGAGTCTCAACCAGAGTCTTTAGCTCACCATCCTTTCACAGAAGAGACATTTCCATTACATATCAGTCTTTGTCCTGCCCAAGGGCTGTCCAGTACCGAAATACCTGGCAATTCTCTTCTGGGCAGGCCAAAGACTGATATGTTTGGGATATTTCTCCTCTGTGAAAGATAGTGAGCTAAAGAATCTGGGTAAGGTTCTCGCAACCAGGACTAATGTCTGGCAGAGAGACTCCCAGGACCCCCCCCCCCCTTGTTTTTTGAGGTATGCATGATAGACAGCTCAGGAGAATGTTGACTGAGTGTTGTGTGTGAATGTTCTATGAATGTCAGTTGGGGCCTGAGCTGGGAGTGAGAGGATAGCCGGTGGGTCTGTCCCTATAATGTCTACCTGTGTCTACCTGATCCTGTGATGTATAAACTGCAAATAACTGGAGTTCGTACAAATGTACCTATGTATAATAAAGCCTTCCTGGACTTACCTTTGAGGCTCCACAGCTGATAGGCGTACTAAAGTTAGAGCCTACCTCACATGTTAACACTCTCTTCTTTACACTCTACACCTCTGCTCTTGGGGCACTAATCTCCTCTTTTGTATTCTCGTACCAACTCTTCGCAGACGCCACCCAACCAAAATGTTCTTCTCTTTTCCTGAACTCTCCTCTGATCTCTCTATCAAAATTTCCAACTGTCACTTTGCCATTAAAAATTGGATGGCTTTACACTCTCTGATGTTAAACTCTACCAAAACAGAGGTGCTCTTCTACCCTTCTACCCCGCCAAAAACTCTGTCTCATCTTTTCCCCTGCATATC
Source organism: Ambystoma mexicanum (assembly GCF_040938575.1). NCBI lineage: Eukaryota > Metazoa > Chordata > Amphibia > Caudata > Ambystomatidae > Ambystoma > Ambystoma mexicanum. The sequence goes on from NC_090936.1 coordinate 986,996,583, forward strand.
AAGTTCCCACCTGACAATCTCCCCTACTCTTCTTCAGCTAGAAACCTTGGTGTCATCTCACACCTTCTCTACTTTCCTCTCCAAAACTGCAATGGCGGCTCGCTTTAACCTCCTAAATATTGTGAAAATCAGGTACCTCCTTCATTTCAACACCACCAAGCATCTCTTAACCACTTTTGTATTCTCTAAACTAGACTACTGTGCCAACATCCTCTTTGGTCTCCCTAACTATGCCTTCTTATTTCTCGACAAGATCATTAGTTTTGCTACCAGGACTCTCTTTGTACTCCCTCATTTAACACCTACTTCCTCGTACCAGCACCAGGCTGGATGGCTGGCAATGCAAAACAGGGCCAGATTTAAATTTCTGCTCCTGGTTCTGGTTCACAAATCCTTCCACGGAAATGCACCACCATATCTATCCTTATCTGTCCAATTCTACAAGCCTTCTTCTAACCTCGGCTCTGCCTCCTCGACTACCCATGTGGCACCTCACCCTCCCTCGGCTTCCTTTCTCTTCTACTCTTTCTCTCTTCTTGCTCCACTTGCATGGAATTCTCTTCCCCATGACATCTGAAAATCATTCCACAATGATTTGTTCAAAACCAAACTTAAAGGCTACCTCCTGGCCCCCAAGTTACCCTCTTAACCTACCTTGCATCTGCCGCCTAGCTAACATTTTCCCCTCATTTCTACCCTGCTCATTAAAATGAGAGAGTATGCTCCCACAATATAAGCTATGGCGAGCTCGCACCATTGCAGGTGGATGCCAATGATAAAGGAACGCTCCAGGGATCTGTTTGTTGCGTGTATCACTGGGCAGCCTACCTCACGTGGTTTCGCGCCATAACTAAAGCTAATGCTGCTAGAGTACACGAGAAAGCGGATGCAACTATACTATGAACCCATGTAAAGAATGCGCGAGAGTGCACGTATCATGTGTGAATGTCCGAGCCCCTCATATGCCACCACCGTCACGTACAGTGGCGGGTTGTTTTCTATGTACTCCACTTATCTAACCACTACCTCATTTACTACGAATGTATATGAATGTAACTGAAACACTGTAGCTGCTAGAGTCTAATGTACAAATATGATGCTCGAACTGGGTATAATCGAAACGCACCCAGCAAAGGTTAAATGCATGTTTCGAAGTGATTTCAAATAAGTATTATAGAAAGTATTCAAATGTTTGCGATGTCTTTACTTATATTCAGCAATGCACGAGGGAGATACCTTTGTGAAAGCGTACAAGGTCTCGATGTATCCCCGTCCCTCCCTCAGAAGGCTGCCAAAGACATGAGAACAGAGCCCTGCTCTGCGTTATCACGCCTCCCCCGACCCGACTGGAGCCGCTTCAAAGACTTGTGGCCCCACTGCAGCACCCAAGGCCGCGGCCAGCCACCTGCATTATTTACAGCACAGTAGTAAACCTTAGTTTAAACTCAAGCACCCCCTCGTAAACCCCACAACCCACCATACTGTCTCAGACTTATGGCCCTGTGCAATCAGGACACCCAACACTTTGACAACACACAGCGAAACATCCATCACCACTTCTAACAAGACAGAAAGACCTGTACCACCAGCCCCAGTCCCTGAAGCTTAGCCCCTCGACCTACGGTCCCGGTCAACAGATCACAAGTAACCAGGCCACGATATATTATCTCCAGATCCCTCACAAGGTGCATTCCTCCTGTGTTGCATTTAACCTATTGAAAGATTTACTAAAGAGAATAAAACTGTAAATGACTGAATGATTGCAGTGTGCATGGCAGAGGGCAAGTAAGTCAGAAAAGGCATTCATCTCTGCCACAGGCCGCCTCGGCACACCAACACCGCCCGGATGAACTCGAGCCGACCTGCCAGGCCCAGCCCAACCCACGAGGGTGACCAGTGACGTCCTCCAGCCAAGACCAACCACACCGCAGCAGCACCTATAGTTAGTCGTTGCCACCCAATCCCAAAGAACTTGTGCCCCCTATAGTATGTAGGTTTTGATGACGTTTTTTGTAAATATATACGCCTGTCTTTGCTATTGTCAGACAGAGCGCTCTCGGAGTTTGCAGAGTTCTTTGCATGCCCAATTCTGATTGATAAACTCCCACTTACGCTCACCCGCACTCTGTCTTGGCCTTATTCCCATCTTGGGAGAGTCCTTCATTGTCTCTCATTGCGGGGAGGATCGTGCTGTTTGGGGACGCTTGCTTTCAGTGGTGACCCCGATAGCGTGATTTTTATTTCTTCCTAAACTCCTTATAACCGTCCCCGTTTGGCACGAGAATCTCCGGTCGAAAAGGGATACGCACGGTGAGCCGGCTCCAGGAGGCTGCCCGCCAACGGCGACCGGTACACTAAGAAGTGCGCACTCAATAGAGAGGGGGTACGGGATCCCGGTTGAAAAATCCCCTTTGAGTACCGCTCGCCGGAGCCGGGGCTGACTGTTGAGCTGACGGCGACACTGCCTGGACGGACCCAGTTTCGGAGAGTGTCGGTTCAAGACGGGCACGTGAGTACTGAGTGCGAGCGATCTTAAGGGGAGCGGGGAGTGAAGTGTAGGACAGGAAACGAAGAGGGGGTACGCAGATCTACTAAAGATCGTCTTAAAATTTCCTTGCTTTTTCTTTGCATATGGCCATTAGGATTAAGAGGTGAATAAGAGATAAAAGTGACGGGAACCTAGCTCCGAAAGGGGGTGGAAGGCGGCGCCGCATAGTGCTATATTGACTAGTACTGGGAATATATGAAGACGTGGAGTATAAAATAAAAGTGTTCAGCAAAAGGGGACACAGAGTACATTAGTGACCGCTATTACTTTCTTCCTTTTTCTTAAGGGTACGGGGGGAGAATAAAAGAACTGTGATTAGCACAGACTTGGGGAGACAGTAAGAGAAACAAAGTCTTAATAGAAGGAGGGGAAAACAGGTTAATACCTATATATATATATGCGCATCTAGATATTCAAATAAGGCGATTAGGGACAGCCGGCTAGGGAGGAAAGGGAGGGCAGCTTGAATGGTGAATGGTGCCAAGAGGTGTGTGCACCTCGTATGTGCTAGAAGAGATTTTGACGTTGTGAATGTGTGAACGATTATAAGTGCATAATAATTAAATGGTCATGATAAGTGTGGTCGGATAAAAGTTTTTTCTCTCTTCAGACAACGCCAATATAGTGGAGTGAGTGGGTACCTTTTTGATTTCCAGTCTGACGTTGTCAAACCAAAGGATGGGTTGCTCTTGTATGTGCCCCTCAAAAGAAACATAATAGACATTGCGTACGGCCAGTTTTGTATTGTGCAGATAGGGAGGGGGACAGCCCAAAGGGACTCAACATTGAACGTGAAGTAAAATATAAAGAATAATATTGATACGACATTTACATTGTAGTTGCAAACACACTAGGCACATCAGCACTAGGAGGGCATAAAGATGGGGGCTGAAACACCCTTATCACATATTTGTAAGAATCTCCCGGGGTACGTGGAGCGGATTAAAAAATATCACGACCAATGGGTGACCGAGCTAAAGGGGGAGGGGTTACCTCAGATTTGGCCCGAGGGAGGGTCGTTTGATAAACGTGTCCTGGATACAGTGGCCACATGCATTTATCTAAAATACAAAGGAAAGCAGCTGCAAAATAGGAGGGAAGTATTAGATCTTTGGAGGTTATTTGAAGAGATACCACCGCCTAAGACACCAGCACTAAATTCTGATCTCCCGTCCACCACAGACAATCCACTGCTAATACAGAGAGATGTCAAAGAAGGCTCAAGTGTAGCGCCACCAGTAGAGGTAATAAGTTTGTACCCGATAATAAAGAAGCCTGTGCCCGCAGAGGGGTACAGTGATCCCACTTACATACCTCCCCCGAGAGATACTACACCTCTCCGGCCCACGGCACCTCCGCCATACGAAAGCACGAGGGAGCGAGCCCAGGCAGGCGCACAAAGGGTGGATATAGAGAAGCTCACAGCTGATTTAGAATCAAGACTGACGATAGCAAAGGATGAGCTCTCGAGGATAAAAGACATATGCGAACGAACAGCACTAGATGCAACTAGATCAGGGCGTACGTCTAGAGCGCTAGGTGAAAATAGAAAGCCCGAAGAGGGGTGGAAAAAGGGCGAGATTTTGTTCAGAATTGAGGAAGACCCAACGCGAATAATAGAAATAGGGCCCGGAGAGGGAGATGTTGCAAGTGAAGAAAGGAGGGGGGGAATTAGAGAGGAGTTGCTGTGTGACATAAGGGACGAGGTAGAAGAAAGCGACAGGTTGAGTATGGCGATAGGAGGGGGAAGCGAAGGGGGGGAAGGTACGTGTTCACTGAGAACCCTGGACGATGAGTGGACGGGGCGACTAAGGAACAGAGTGGGAAAAATGGCATCACTAGGGACATCAACAGATCAAACGGGTCCGGACGGAACGACAAAAGGAAGGCTACAGCTCCCATTGATACACAGGGGAGGAGGGAGGCCTAACTATATTCCATGGGCACAGATGGATAAGGCCAATTTATTAAAGCTATTGCCCCCGTTGTCAGGAGGGGCAAGTAAGTGGATATATGCCTTTGAGAAACATACTGCCGGAGTACCCCTAGCCATAGGAGATGTAAAAAGTCTACTCGTATCAGCAGTAGGTGACCAGGCTGACAGGGTATGGGTTAAGGCCGGTTTCCCGGGAGTAACGTTAGACTGTGACCGCCATGATGGGGCCTCCTTTAACACGGTGCGTGCCAGGGTGTGGGATGCCTTACGCGAAACATTCCCAGACACACCGGACTTGCAGTCAGTGATGCAGTGTACAATGAATGACGGGGAAGAGGCTATGGATTACATTTTTCGGGTCCAAGAGATGTGGAGAGCAGAAACGGGCACGCCCTGGCATCAATCGACATCTTTATTTTATTTTATTATAAAGAGAGGGCTCCCAAAGGAAGTGCAGAAGGCGCTTGACAAGATAGCAGGTATTGAAGCAAAGGGATGGCCTGAAATTCAAAGCATAATAGTACACCATTGTAAAAGAATCAAGGAGAGGGAGAAGGAGGTGGCGCAGAAAAGATTGGCAGACGAGGCGAAGTTAGTGCAGTCAAAGTTAGTGAAGGTTGCAGCAGCAGTAGCCGCGCTCCCACACAGTAGGGAGGGAGATGAGGAGGAGGATGGGCTGATAGCACTCCAAGGAAGGGTGGCAACTAATTGGGCAGGACCAGCACAGCGGCAGTGGACTGAGCAAGAGCAAGGTGGAAGCCCGCAGTGGCAAGAGTGGACCCCTCGAGGGGGACGAGGTGGGTACAGGGGCCGGAGAGGAGGCGGACAGGGGTATGGAGGAATGGGGGGAAATGGATGGCAGGGTCCCAGGGGCCCCCAAGGGAGTTGCTGGAACTGTGGAAGATGGGGACATTACTCCAGAGAGTGCAGAAGTAGACAAAACAATGGGTTCCAGGAGGGGGAGAGTTATGGTCATCCTCACCCGGGAAGCCCATACGGTCTCCCAATGGGACAGCAGCAACTAAGAAACCCCGGCCAGGGTACCACGGGCCAGCAACAAGGACACCAGTATAGGACACAGAACCACCCCCAAAACAATGACAGCATGCAATACACGCCAGGTAACCCTTTCGCGACAACAGCAAACGGGGCCCCCGCGTCAGCGCCTTACAGCGGCACGTCGGTAGTTTCCGGAAATGTCTTTAATGAGGGAGGGGCGACGAGATACCCCGCATAGGACAGCCCACAGAGAACACTTGCGTGTCCAGTTCTATCCACCACCTACAATGCAGCAGAGGAACCATTGGTAGGGGCGCAGATAGGAGACAAGCAGTTTATATTCATGGTTGATTCGGGAGCGGAGAAATCATGTATCAGAGAGGGCCGATTCCCGTTATCTAACAGGAAGTTAGAGACGCAGGGGTTCTCTGGGGCTGTATTTGAAGTTCCTTACACAGAAGCTTTGGATGTGACAGTGGGAGGTAAGACTGTGAAGGCACCCTTATTATATTACGAACATTCCCCAATTAACTTGCTAGGGAGGGATCTCCTGAGTAAACTCAACATGACCATATCATTTACCGAGAGAGGGATAGTGTGTTCCACACCCGGGATATGCCCCTTGCGTGCAATGTTGGTAGTGCAAGCCTACACAACCACGCAGGAAATACGAGGACTGCCACAAAATGAGGAAATGTTTATCAAAGGGCTGAAGAGTCTGGCCCTCATAATTCCCGAGCTGAGAAGCATGGACTGGAGGATCCCGGCGGAGTTCCTCTTCCGCCCCCTAGTATGCCCCAACGCAGCACCAGGATCAGTGGTATCGTTAGATTTGCACGCTGTGCAAGTGTCAGCAAAAAGAATAGCTGTGATCGGAGTGGACGAGGAAGGGTGTGAGTGGCGCACAGTGCTATGCACAAACGCCAACATCGCCCTGCGAGAGGTAACAGATGAGGATCTCTTCTCAGACTCAGAAGGGGATGGTGAAATAGTGATGGAAATAGCGATGCCCTGTGATATTTTAATACAAGCAAGGGAGACTCCCGTCCAATTGATGACAGTGGTAGGAGCACCACCGTCGTTTTTTGATGACGACATGAGGCTCGTACCAAACAACTTATGGACAACAGGCCCCCATGATGTGGGACTGTTGCATGGAGTACAGCCTGTGGTAATAAAGCTGAAACAAGGAGCAATTTTACCACGAGTTAAACAATATCCCCTGTCTCGTGAAGCTGAAGAGGGGATAAAAGAGACAATAAACGCCCTACTAGCACAAGGGATAATAGTGCCTTCAAGCTCCCCATGTAACACTTGTATTTATCCGATCAAATAAGCAAAAGGGGGGTCTTGGAGGATGATACAGGACTTACGCCCCCTCAACGATGTAATTCAGAAGGAGTTCCCTCTAGTCCCGAACCCCGCATCAATACTGTGCAGCATCCCGAAAGAGGCATCACATTTCACAGTAGTGGATTTGAAAAACGCATTTTTCTCTATTCCCCTGGCTGAAGAGAGTAGATACCTTACCGCCTTCACACTGGGGGGTAAAAGGTACGAGCATTGCAGATTACCACAGGGTTACTGCGAGAGCCCGAGTATCTTCAATCGCGTATTACATGAAGACCTAGGAAACCTATCAGTTGAGAGCACTATTATTCAGTACGTAGACGATTTACTAGTCTGCGCACGAAACGAAGAGACATGCAGAACAGATTCCATAACTCTATTGACTTTGCTGGCCAACAAGGGGTACAAAGTGGACAAGGGAAAGCTACAATACTGTCTGACAGAGGTCCTGTACCTAGGACAGCTGATTTCGAGAGATGGAAAAAGAATAATACCAGACAGGGTGGCAGCCATAAGATCAGTACAAGAACCCACAACAGTAAAAGACATGCAGAAATTTTTGGGAATGTGCAATTACTGCCGAGCATGGATATTAGATTATGCGGCATACACTAGGCCCTTATTGCAAGCATTAAAGGTGGCTCAACAGGAGAGCAGGAAGGTGGAATGGACGGAAGAGATGAGTTCCTCCTTCCAAACACTAAAAGAGTTGATTTCAAGCGCCCCAGTACTCGCAAACCCTGATTATGGACGCGAGTTTTACCTATTCTCCCACTGCAAGGAAACACTGATGACAGCAGTCCTGACACAAAAAACATCCTTAGGGCACAAGCCATTGGCTTACTATAGTGGCACTTTAGATGCCGTGATGCAGGGCCATTTCGCGTGCGAACAATCACTCGCTGCAGCCGCATTCGCGATTGAGAAAAGTGCCACAATAGTAATGGGCTGCCCTGTAACATTGTTTGTGGAACATTCATTATTTGCCATACTCGAGAGATCAAAAAGCACACTGACCACACAGCGGGCAACTGCCTACGAGATTATACTGTCCAGTGCCAACATCCATATAGTGAGATGCAAGACAGTGAACCCCGCCACATTCATTACAGAAGCGTGCACGCTCGAAGACATGCAGAACCACGATTGCGCAACCTACACAGGAGGAAGTGGGGAGGAGACAGTGGTGTGTGAGAACGCTCTAAGCGAAGGGGAAGTGTACTTTGTCGATGGGTCCGCATCTATTGACACGGACACGGGAGAAAAACACGTTGGCATGGCAGTGGTGAGGTTAGAAGACGGTGAGTATGAAACACTGGTACAATATCGTCTCCCATCACATTACTCCGCGCAGGCAGCAGAACTGATTGCACTCATAGAAGCACTACATGCAGCAAAGGGTTGTGCAGTGACGATATACACAGACTCAGCTTACATGACAACAACGGTACATGGAGGCCTAGCAAGATGGGGGCGGAGGGGCTTTAGGAGGGCAGATGGAACACCTGTACAGCATGCAGAATTGTTAAAAGAATTAATTGAGGCCCTGCAACACCCCACTGCAGTAGCAATAGTAAAATGCCAAGCACATACGTCCAACACAGATGTTGTGTCTTTAGGGAACGCGGCAGCGGACGCTGCCGCCAAAGAGGCTTCCTATTTTCAGAAAAATGACGCAGGTGAATACATGCTTAAGGACAAAACAAACGAAGAGCCCCCAGAGGGATATAATATCCTGCCCATACCACAAATAATAGAATTGCAGGAAGGAGCCAGTGCAGAGGAAAAACTATTGTGGACAAAGCGAGGGTGCAGCAAGTCAGGAACAGACCTGCTGTGGAGGCAAAATAACTCGGGGAAGGTGGTAATGCCAATTCAGCTACTAGAGATTGCATTTCAACAGCTACACTTCCCTGCACATAACACCAAACAACACATCGCAGCAGAAATACAGGAAGAATGGTTCGTGCCCTGTCTCCAGGAGCACGTGTCTCGTTTGGCAATGGAATGTACAACATGCCAAATATACAATTCAGGGATGACATTACGTACTCTCCGGGGAACAATCCCTAAGCCCATTGGCCCATTCAAGGAACTACACATAGATTATGCAGATATGGGGGAAAGGTGTAATGGTGCACGGTACATGATTGTGGTCGTGTGCCCATTTTCAAGGTGGGTGGAAGCAGGACCCTGCGCGCGACCTGATGCCAAGAGCGCCGCCAAGTTCCTAGTAAGGGAGGTATTCCCGCGCTGGGGAATTTGTGACGTCATCCGCTCAGACAATGGCACTCATTTTGTGAATGAGCTTTTTAAGGAAGTGACTGCATTGTTGGGAATAAAACATAAATTATGTTCAATTTATCATCCTCAAAGTAATGGCATAGTGGAAAAAATGAACGGATTGTTGAAGGGCAGGTTATCAAAATTATGCTTCTCATTGAAAAAGAATTGGATTTACTGCCTACCGCTTGCGCTATTTGAGTTACGAAACCAGCCAAGCAAAGACCACCATTTGTCCCCGCACGAGATCGTGACTGGGAGACGGATGAACACTGCACACTCACCGCTGCGCGAACACTCAGACGCTCACAGAAGCGCCGCGATATTGGGAGATGAGTTCACAGACTATTTAAAGAAACTGACAAGGGCAGCGCGCGTGATAGCAAAGCAATTGTCCCCACCCTTCACTAGAGAAGAGGGAAATGTAACAGGCGCTGTCACGGAGCCGGAGCAACAACTACAGCTAATGCCAGGCGACTGGATATATGTCAGAAGTTTTGTGCGTCGGTGGAATGCACCACGATTCCATGGCCCATATGAAGTAATATTTTGCACACCTACGGCGGTAAAAGTCAAAGGGTTGAGGTACTGGGTGCACTTGACCGATGTACGGAAGGCATATAGCAACGTACAAGAGGAGGTAGATGGGGAGGCACAGACAACAGCAAACGCTGCAGCTGAGTAGAATGACTGAATATGAACTTGCGTGTATGTGCTGGTACTGAATTTGAAGAAATGCACAACTGATAAAGAAAAAAAAAAAAAAAAGAGAGGAAAAATTTTGTTTTAACATTTATCTTGTTGAGTGTAAATATATATATACACATATATAAAATGGAATGCTGAACTATGAACCTGTATACAACCTTGTCTGTGAATACCCCTCCCCGTATCCCCACCCGCTTCCATTCCCCGTCACATGTATATTGGCACTGTTGGTGCCAACAAAAATGTTTACATGTATGCACTCAATGCACTTTTATATCTTAAACAGGAGCTTCCATGGCATCTAACGGGCGGCCTGCAACGGACAGATGTTCTAGAATTAGAGAATGGTTAACTGCGAAATGTATATATTCGTATGAATGTGGACTATCTGCGTGCATTATATTGTTCTTTACACTATTATTCGGTCTGGTTACATACTGGTTCATAGCGTTCATCTCTATCGAGATGAACGAGGGGGGAGGGAGTAACACAACTACTGGGACCAATACAACTGCAAGTGTCAATGAAACTACAAGGGAAGGTGATTTTTTGAGATGGGATGGAACTAAACTTGTGTGGGGCTACTATACTACGTCATCCAATGTTGGCATTTCACACGATGGAGGGCCAAAGGGTGAAAGACAAAACAACACTCTGTCCCCACCTGAGATGTCCAATTACAATGCTCACAGCTTAAACGACCAAAATCCCTCTGCCATATCCTGGTTGTATAATACCCCCACCAGCCAACCTGCCCCCACGGCCATAGAGAATCAAAGAATGAGAGAAACACATGAAATATTATATGATGACTGGGTGAAGGGGGGCGGGAATGAGAAAGGGGGGTCTAGTTTGTTTCTTGCCCAGGGAATCGGGAAGAATATGAGGAATAAGAACAATAGACGGAAGAGGGAAGCAGGAAGGAGGAAGTATGATGAGTACTATGGGCTAGGTCTAGATAAGATGGAAGACCCACGACACCCCCACCAGACAAATAAGTGGTATGCAGACATGAGTGTCACAGCTAGACAAACAACAAACGAGAGCTGTTATGTTTGCTCCCTCATCCCTCACGCCTCAGGTACACCCAAAGTACTGTTACCCAAAGAGTTGCCGATTATAGATGCCCAGTGTCTCCTTCATCTCACGTTATGCAGAATTAAGAACACCTTCCAGGCACATGAAGTGACTTTTCAAATGCTGCAGAATGAGAAAACGTGCTACCCAAAACCGTCAGGGGTTGTATGTCTGAGAGAACCATTTTTTGCAATCGAAGGGACACTTTTTTCTGATAACAAGTGGAAGAATGAAGAAGTAATGTGTAAAGCTGAAGCACTGAGGGGTGTGGCACCGGAGAAATTGCAATGGATAGAAGAAACATGCACACCCGTATGGAAAGAACACATTTCAAAACTAACCTGGGTTACGCCCATCAAAAAGCCTTTCAAGTTGCAGAATGAAATAGACTATGAACTATGTTTCAAAGGAGAGGGGAGAACGTCCATGGGGACAAACAAGAAGTGCAACAAAACCCTCACTATCCCAGACCTAAGAAAAGGGACTGCGGCCCTTATGGACACGTATTGGGTATGTGGAAAACAGGCATACCTACACCTCCCCCCGTCGTGGAGTGGCAGCTGCCCAATGGCCACTCTGCACTCAGCTCTAATGGTGATACCAGAAAGCCACATCGATGGATACAAAAGGACACAGGAACGCACACCACAGAGTGTGGCCCAACCGACTGCAGAACCACAAATGTATGTTCTGTCTTCTGGAAGCAAGGAAGAGGTGCTGACCCGCAACAGACGAGCATCAAACTATATATCAAAGGCATCATCAGAACTATTGGCCCAGATCCCAGACAAATATCGATTATTCAGCTCAGCAGAAACATTTTTTGCCTCGCTCGTATCAAGTGTCCAAGCAAGGGCTAACGCAAAATGGCTCCAGATAACCCGCTGGGAATTAATTCAGCTGGCAAACGACACCGAAGAAGGTTTTAACATAATAAAGGTCGAACTAAGAGCCTTGCGACTGATGACCATGCAGAACAGGTATGTCCTGGACCTGTTGACGGCGATGGACGGCGGTGTTTGCCGAAAAATAGGAAGTGCCTGCTGCACTTTCGTACCTTCTGAAGACGCAGAGAACGGCTCCCTGTCCCATGTGATCGAAGCAGTCCATAACCTAGAAGAAAAAATGAAGATGGAAGGCGGAGCAGAAGATAGTACATGGTTCGATAACCTCTTCTCCTGGGTCCCCTCATGGCTTGGAACAACGATGAAATTTCTGTTGCCAGCTGTGGTGTTCCTGCTTTTGATTTTCTGCCTGTGCCAGGTGGGTCTTCGAGTCTGTGCTAGCGCAGTACCAAATGGTGCAATGATGATGGTGACAATGGGCAACTCACACGGTACAATAAAAACGGTGCAAGAAGCACAAGTACAAACAGGGGTAGACAACACACCAAGGTACCAACTGGTGCCCATGTACCATGACAAGGATATTGTAGATAAGCTTTGGCACACCACCATCAAAGAACCCCGCATACTAGAATGGTACGAGGAGGTGTGGGTAGATTTGGAAGGAGATGGTGGGTGTATATATCTTACGTGTACTCCAGATGAATACGCCAGGAGAGGTGAGAGTTTAAGGGGGGGTGTGCAGAGCATGGATGCCTATCAAAGGAACTCCTGCATGGGATGAGGCGGTGATGGACGAAGCAGAATGTAGGAGGATAGAGGAGTTAAAGAATTCGTTACTTAAGTAACGAAAGGGGGGAAATGTAGGGGAGGACTGGTCCAGGAGACCCCTCTCGCCTGCGTTTCTTCCCCAGGTGAGGTCTATGGCCCATTGGGCGTTCCCTCATGCCACCCGGGCCCAGGTGGTGGAGGGCTCACCCACTGGAGACATTGCCCACACGTATCGAATGCCCACATGTATTGATTACAACACAAATTTAGCTAGGCCCAAAAACCATTCTTTGCCCGGTAAAGCTGGTGTGAGCTCAGCGCACTGTAGCGCGGCCCCCACCCTTGGAGAACATCCCTGTTGCCGCAGCACCCTGGCAGATCCGCTGCGAGCACGTTCCCACGAACAAGACGGACATGAGCTAGCGCAATACGCTAACATTGTAACAGTTCACCTCCCGCAGTGTACCATCACGATCAGCATGACCCGGCCAGCAGGCCTGAACAATGAGAAGAACAGTAAAATGGTCCTCTGATGGCAGGCAGTCTTTATATATATGTATATATTGATGTCAAGACCTCTTGCATTATTTCTTTCCTCCACAAAATACAAATGCCTGTAGAATGTATTAAAATGAGAGAGTATGCTCCCATGATATAAGCTATGGCGAGCTCGCACCATTGCAGGTGGATGCCAATGATAAAGGAACGCTCCAGGGATCTGTTCGTTGCGTGTATCACTGGGCAGCCTACCTCATGTGGTTTCGCGCCATAACTAAAGCTAATGCTGCTAGAGTACACGAGAAAGCGGATGCAACTATACTATGAACCCATGTAAAGAATGCCCGAGAGTGCACGTATCATGTGTGAATGTCTGAGCCCCTCATATGCCACCACCGTCACGTACAGTGGCGGGTTGTTTTCTATGTACTCCACTTATCTAACCACTACCTCATTTACTACGAATGTATATGAATGTAACTGAAACACTGTAGCTGCTAGAGTCTAATGTACAAATATGATGCTCGAACTGGGTATAATCGAAACGCACCCAGCAAAGGTTAAATGCATGTTTCGAAGTGATTTCAAATAAGTATTATAGAAAGTATTCAAATGTTTGCGATGTCTTTACTTATATTCAGCAATGCACGAGGGAGATACCTTTGTGAAAGCGTCCAAGGTCTCGATGTATCCGCCTCCCTCCCTCAGAAGGCTGCCAAAGACATGAGAACAGAGCCCTGCTCTGCGTTATCACGCCTCCCCCGACCCGACTGGAGCCGCTTCAAAGACTTGTGGCCCCACTGCAGCACCCAAGGCCGCGGCCAGCCACCTGCATTATTCACAGCACAGTAGTAAACCTTAGTTTAAACTCAAGCACCCCCTCGTAAACCCCACAACCCACCATACTGTCTCAGACTTATGGCCCTGTGCAATCAGGACACCCAACACTTTGACAACACACAGCGAAACATCCATCACCACTTCTAACAAGACAGAAAGACCTGTACCACCAGCCCCAGTCCCTGAAGCTTAGCCCCTCGACCTACGGTCCCGGTCAACAGATCACAAGTAACCAGGCCACGATATATTATCTCCAGATCCCTCACAAGGTGCATTCCTCCTGTGTTGCATTTAACCTATTGAAAGATTTACTAAAGAGAATAAAACTGTAAATGACTGAATGATTGCAGTGTGCATGGCAGAGGGCAAGTAAGTCAGAAAAGGCATTCATCTCTGCCACAGGCCGCCTCGGCACACCAACACCGCCCGGATGAACTCGAGCCGACCTGCCAGGCCCAGCCCAACCCACGAGGGTGACCAGTGACGTCCTCCAGCCAAGACCAACCACACTGCAGCAGCACCTATAGTTAGTCGTTGCCACCCAATCCCAAAGAACTTGTGCCCCCTATAGTATGTAGGTTTTGATGACGTTTTTTGTAAATATATACGCCTGTCTTTGCTATTGTCAGACAGAGCGCTCTCGGAGTTTGCAGAGTTCTTTGCATGCCCAATTCTGATTGATAAACTCCCACTTACGCTCACCCGCACTCTGTCTTGGCCTTATTCCCATCTTGGGAGAGTCCTTCATTGTCTCTCATTGCGGGGAGGATCGTGCTGTTTGGGGACGCTTGCTTTCAGGCTTTACAACTGACCCACTCTCACACGGCCAGCTAATGTGATCACTGACATCGACTCACAAGAGAGGGAAAAACTCCACAGGGATTTACCCTTTCGCTGCCGTTCTCTGTCAGAGGTGACACGCCCTCAGAAGTCTTTTACCATTCCATGCCTAAGTGGTGCAAGCAATCCATTTAGGTAGACAACCTTGTTGCAGTGATGGTATTTTGCTGTCCGTTTGTTCTTTCGCTTCAGCCCAACAAGTGTGAATTAAATGTATGCTATCTGGTTAGGTCAACATGTCTTGTTACCCTCTTTCCAAGCAAGCAATTGATCTAGATGGCCCTTTGAACGAGTGGGATGAGCAATGGTGCTCCAACACATGATCTTCTTTTACAAACTTTCTCTTTGCCAAGATGAGCCATTTGTACCAGAGAGCCCCTGTGATGTGTGAACCTTGGGTTATTTTTATCTCAACAGACCATTTAACTGTATAGTCTACACATTTAGAAAGACTATTTATCAGTCTTTTCATCTCTTGCTTGTTCACAGGTGTGAATTGTCTACCTCCCGCTGGATTAAAGGCCAAGCGGATTGCCATCGCAGGAAAGAGCTGCTTGTAATCATCCAGTATTCAACCCCCACTCGACAATAATAACGTTTGGTTGGGTTGTGTATTGTTTGGATTGAAATAACTCTCCAATAAGAAAACGGGTTTTGCTGTTTTTATAGCCCTTCAAATTGTAAAAAACATTTGTGTAAATTGTTTTTAGGTAAAAGTGTATGGCCTTGATGAATTTCCCTTTACTCTGTGTGTTTTGAATGAGTGAGGAATGAAACATGTTGGGTTGAATGGCAATGAAGTAGTGTGGGATTTATTGGCTAATTGAGTATGTTTTGTTCCGAAACTGGTTAACTTTATAATTTTTAATTTGATCTTAGATAGTGATTCATCATTTGTCTTTGTTTATAAACCTTTTTGCTTTGGTTTATTTACACTTTCTTTTCCTTGTATGCTCCCCCCCCTTTTTCTCGTAACTTTCATTGTAATTTTCCGATGAATTGTAATAATATTTGAAGGTGCTCCGTCTTTTTAACTATTTATTATTAATTATTGTGCATTGTTAGAATAAAAATGTATTTGTTAATATTTTCTTTATTGTGAAGGATTTCGTGGTGAGTTTAAGCAGCCTAACCCACCAATATGCCTAGCAAGCAGCACAGAGGGCTCTTCTAACCCTCTATCTTGGCCCATTGCAGTGAGAGATAGAATTCCCACCTGTGACAACACACTGTTCACCAAATCTGATGTATGTTGCTTTTAGGTTTGCCTATGTCAGGGGGCCAGTTTGGTTGAGCAGTATAAATATTTCCCCCCCACCTCCCTTTTTGTTAGAATGTGCTAGTTCCAAAACAACAGCCCATTAACAAGTAAATAGTCTGAATACATTAGTAAACATCTGCTTTCGATTTAAAAGCATTCATGCACAGGCTATAGTGTATACTCACTTTGTTGACCGTATCCTTCCATAAACCAAAGAGTTGATGTTAGTACATTCAGAAGGAGATGCCAGCTCATATCCTTCTAAGCCATGGAGATTCAGCTCTTCTCTCTCCTACTCATGGTTTAATTGTCCAGCTTCAGTAGTACATCCTCAAACCTCTGTGACCTCATTGCTGCTGGTTCTGAAGTTCTTTGGCAGGACTGCATTCTGTAACCCAGCAACAAGTGATCCTGACATCACCTAGGACCATTCTAGTAAAGTAGATGGGCTTCTGTCTAAAGGAGCACACGTTGCCAAGGGGCTGGGTCACTCACAGAAGGCATCATCAATCCAAGTGCTTTAGGAGGGGGCTTAATGTTGTCCTTGCCTTGGCTAATCTGAATTGAGTCTTCTTTGGGAACCCATCATGTTGAGAGAAGGTAGATGCGTTTATTTTGAGTCAAACTGTTCTAAAGATCTGAAAATCGAGGTTTACAAAAGCAGTCAAAGAATGTCCTGTGTGTTCATTTGTGGTTTAACCGCCAGTCCAAGAAGGCCATGCAGGCCCATGCTTCGGGTCACCTAGGGAAGCCTGAATGAGTTCCCACTATGGTTGAGTCCAATAGAT
The DNA here is from genome assembly GCF_040938575.1 of Ambystoma mexicanum. NCBI lineage: Eukaryota > Metazoa > Chordata > Amphibia > Caudata > Ambystomatidae > Ambystoma > Ambystoma mexicanum. The sequence continues at coordinate 987,013,327 of NC_090936.1, forward strand.
CTTAGGCTCTAGGAGTATAATACTGGAGCCTATATGCTGGCATCCCACTGCAACTTTGAACCCATTTGGTTGTTGAGTGTTCTCATTCATAAATTGCCTACTAAGTAAAAATCTGATTGGATGTACAGAATGGTTCATCAATATTGCTTGATCACTTAAATGAGAAACCAGTAACCTGGTAACATATCCCTGGAGAAATGTTTCTCTGAACTGTGAGTCTCTGCAGATCTGTTGCCCGGCCTGGGATAAAAGAGGCAGCCACACAGTACCAAGAGGAAGTTAAAGACTGAGTCGGCTGTGGGTGCTTTACAAAGAGCCGTACTCAACCACCTGTTACATTGCTTTCAATTCAGGGATTTGAAAATGCATTGTCCCTGTAACCTTTGCTATCCTAGACCAAACGTACACACATGTTGTATGAAAATGTTGGTCACATCTGGATAAGGTTGAGAAGGTTTCGTGAACATCTTTACAGGATTGATTCATACTTTAACATAGGATAGGTTGCTGATAACTTTATTTTTCACATCGAAATTCAGATTGGACCCCTGTTGAGACAAATGTGGCGACATTGTCCGTATACATTTTGACCATTTTACTTTACATACTTACACACATTAACACACTGCAAAGGCTCTTTGTTTGATTTGTTTTTATTTAATACTAGTCACCATGGACTCAACAGAATGTACATCTTTTATACACTTTCTGAAAAATAAATATCTGTACCTACACACACACACACGTCTCGGGAGGATAGCTCAGGGGCAACACGCTCGCCTTGGAAACAAGACGACGTGGAGAAACACAGGTTCGATCCATCTAGGTATTAAGTGCATTATAAATGACCAACTACAATTACACACACACACACACACACACACACACACACACACACACACACACACTACACCTTTCGGTCTATGGCCCTCATTATAAATGTGGCTGTATTAGTTAATGTAATACCTGAAAATTAAATTATAGTTACCACATGCAGTAAGATTGTGGATTCAGAGTCAAGTGGACTCTTCGGTTTTTCCTCATTTTGAAGTCCAACAGAACTCCATTGGAATTGGTAATTACCACATGTGGTAATATCACATGTGGCAAAGGGTTTTCCTAAACTAGGCAGCATATACCAGGTTTCAATTTTGAAACTGTAAATTTGCAGGTGCAGTAAAAGTGGTAGGTTCCATGTGATAAAATCGCGGCAAAAAATGCAGTGGTTACAAAATATTGCGGCAAAAAAATGCTGTGTTTTTTGCACCACAATGCCTGTAAAGGATGCGGGGGACACCCCTGCAACCCCCGGACCCATTATACCTTTAAGGGAAGCGGGGACACCCCCGCGACTCCTGCTCCCCTTAAATGGTATAATGGGGCACACCTTTACCGGGTCAAACCACGGCATTTTTACCGCAATTTTTTTTGCCGCGATTTTATTACCTGATACCAAGTGGTAGTAATGCCATTCATGCCACTTTTCTACTGCACTGCCAAAGTCTTCTTAAGGCCTTGTGACGCTTCTTACATACAACAGAAAGCAATGGCACATTTGTCATAACCCTACACCCTCCCAACACAGGAGTGGGTAAGAGCGTAGGTCACACAGGCGCTGTATTAGTAAAGAAGTTACCTGGGTATTGTGATCCGTTTTTTGGGAAGAAAATTCAGAGGAGTCTTGTATCTTAGTATTGTGGTGAATTTATTACACAGTTAAAACGACACGTGTTTCGTCCCACCTGGGTCTTTTTCAAGGCTGTAGGGCCTGGATGGCCTCTGCATAAAGATGAGCGGGCTCTGCGATCTTTCGTCTGTGTGACCCAGGTTCTTACCCACTCCTGTCCAAACCACGTCTGAGACGGAAAGGCACCATCGCCCAAGTGCCTATCCGCTGGCAGCAGGATCCTCTCAACTCACCCTTGATCAGTGCAGGGATCTACTCATTCTAGTGCTCTACTTTACTACTACCTTTTACCTCCCCATACACACACACAGAAAATAAACATTTTGGACACTTTGAGACTTCTCGTTTGAATAACATACATAAAAATACTTGTCAAATATAGTTGAATTCTGTGCACAGACATACACACACAGAATTATACTCGTCCTACAAACAAACAGAACCTTAAAGCCATTTTAAGCACCAACATCCACTTCAAATAACCCAATTCGGTCCACATTGCTTTATTGCACTAATTTCTCTTTGTTTCATACATTTCATCTGCTCTGACATTTCATCACTTCAGAGACTTTCCCAAGCCATGACGACACATATTCAAACATTTATACTAATATACGAAAAATAAGGCATGTGTCATAATCCATGTATTTGTTCATTTTCTTATCGCACTGCACCCGTAGTCATGTGAGCTGTTCTGGTCCCTGCCTGGCCTCCCTGAGGGACTAATTCTAGAATTCCTTTTCCTTGCAGTGTTAGCTGGAGAAGGGACGTCTAATATTCTCTGGTTCAACAAACCTAGCTCTTCAACAAGTTCCCAGCATTCCTCTATTCTATAATCTTCAGAACAATATTTGCCATATTAAGAGTATTGTGTAACTACCACTGGTAATACCATATTCAGTTACCCTTAGCGCCACTCATATTATAATCTTCAGAACAATATTTGCCATATTAAGAGTATTGTGTAACTACCACTGGTAATACCATATTCAGTTACCCTTAGCGCCACTCATATTCACAGTTAACTCACCAAATTACAGGCAGTAGTAAGGCAATATTAGTCCCCATTAAAGTAGTCCTATATGATTCCAACTGTGTTTTAGGGGAATTATTGCTGGTGGCTTATCCACCAGCATTAATTCCTCGATTCTTTTGAAGAAAAGTAGTTTTTCTCCACTTCGCCACTGAACTAAAAAAATGGTGGTGCTGTAAATGTGGCAGAAATTCCATGACCGCCACTTTTTTCCTCCTCACCATACTCTGACACACTTATTATGAGTTGGCTGGTGCAGAATTAACGTGCCGGTATTACCGTATACTGGCCAAATACAGGTCTGCAGGTGAGGTGCCTGTATTACCTCCAGATTTTAGCTGGAGGTAATACAGGCACCTTCCCGTCAATAAATAGCCAGTATTATTATCGGCACCAGTAATACCGGTAAATCCCCCCTGGAGTCCAATGGGATTCCATGGAATGGGGATTTACCACAAGCAACCATAATCCAGTGGTTATACCGCTGGGAGGACTACCAGTAACAGTATTACCATTTGCCGGTATTCTGGCAGATCTACCACCAGGATCCCAGCAAACTCATGATGAGGGAGATGGCCTCATTACAAGTTTGGCGGTAACTGAAAAAACTGTCAGTAACTGATTTATTTACAGTTTTTTCTAGACCACCAAATTATAACATTTGAATACTTTAGGAGGAAATACCTTCTGCACATACAGAGGTGTATTTCCTCTGATAAATGGAAGCATTAGCACTGGCAGAATTCCCTCTGCCAGTAGTTCCTCCAATCCCCAGTGGAGTCCAATTGAACTCAATGGGGAATAACCAGAAGTTGGCGGTAATGGTATTCAAGCATGGATTAAATCTAGCAACAACATACTCTGTTACATGTCAGAAAGCGGCACAGAGGAACAACCTTCAACACCATCTCATCCAAACTAGGAAACACTCTTCCAAAGGCAATTTGCACAATCCAGCATCACCCTAATACATACAGGAACATGCTAAATACCGGTCTTTTCAACACACCGTAACTAATCAAGACCCCCTATCAGTTGCCAGCTGGACTGCAGTCCAAATCGCTCCACTTTGCTTTTCTACTAGGTGCCCAATCTTATTACTTCCCATTCTGTTTTGCTCCCTGCCTGGTACACAATATAATGTGCTACTGTGAGATTGCCTTCAGTTACCCTATGTAACGTGATTTGTTGCAATTTCCCCCTGGTGCCCAATACAGTTAGTGCCCTACTGTTACTTGCTTGCAGTACCCAATGTAAATTTGTAGTAACGGCTCCTAGAGGTTTCACCTTGACCTCATAGAATTATTCCAAAGACACACAGGCTCTGCCCTTCAACTACTTTCTCCTTGATACCCGCTGATGCTGCCCCCTGTCTTCCCTTCCTCCTGTTGTGTCCCCACTCTCATCTACAACCAGTCATTGTGGACTGCCCACAAAAAACGATAACAGGTGTCAAGTGTCCCTAGACTGCGATGCTAAGCCCACAAAGACGTCTCCTTCCTGAGGCCTGATGACCCACCACGAGGCGTTAAGGTGTGGGGTAAAGCGGAAGATATGACTCGCTGACTCCACTGCTGCAAGGAAAATTAGATGTTTCTCACTCTCTGCCTCTGACTGTGTCCTCTGGGGTGAATATCAAGTGGCGTATCTTTCCAGGGATTCCCAGTGGATTCATCGGGTATGATCTGATATGTAATGTATAACGCGCCTGCACACAAGTGTTTCTAGACGCAACAAGACAAGGGAGGGAAGTCAAGAAACACGATTAACTAGGCCTTGTGTCATTCAGTGCAAGTGCGACGACGTAATGTGCAGAGGGAAGGAAGGAGGTGCAAGTACCAGGGAGCGGGAATGTGGGGAAGTGCAATCACAGCAGCATTGCCCTGAGTAAGTGCAGCCAGGGCAGCGCGGCTCTGAGTAAGTGCAAGAAGGAAAGGGACCGTGGGTAACAGTAACAACCCCTAAGTGCGCAGTAGGCCCGGAGGCAGTGCAGGGGAGACTGATCATGGAGGAACCTGATACCCAGTGAGACTCTGAGGGTAGCCAAGCAACCAGTCAGCACAGGAGACAGGTAGGTGAGCAGGAGAGAGAGCCAGAGAGAGCGAAAGCAGATGAGAAAAGGAAGGTCTGGAGCTGCTTCTGGAACTCCAGGTGGTCCGGCTCATGTGTGAGAGGGGTGGGAGGCCATTCCAGAGGGAGACACCTGCAGAGGAGAGAGATCTACCCCCCACTTTCTGCCTGTAGAAGCGTCTGACCGTCAGAGAGTTCGGAGTGGCACCGACCGTCACCGCTCCAAGAGTTTTATGACTGCATACATTGTACATGGTGATCATCAACCTTCTACTCGGGCAGATTCCTTCTCTGGTCTTCTAGCATATTTTCTCCCTTGCACTAAGCCGCAGATCTGCTCCAGTGGCTGAACATAGGTGACAGACTATTTCTGCTTTTGTCATGACAGAGAAACTTCACTACAGTATTTAGTACTGTAATGTTTCAGATCTATTGAATGCTTGTTTTCTTTTATTGTAGCAGCCTCATGTAATAACAGGCATTGGTAAAGCCAATAGTTTGGGCCTTTGAATAAACACTTTATTAGCACGTGTCAGGTATTACCATCATATAATCAGTGCGTGTGTGTCAGTGGGGGGCAGTGTGTCTAGGCAGTGGGTATGTATATGTGGGCAGTGTTGGTGTGTATGGGAGAGTTTTCATGCGCGTGTGTTGTGTTAGGGCGTTGTGAGTGTGTGTCAGGGGTATGTTTGGAAACAGCGGTGTGGGTGACAGTGTGGGTGGGAGCTGTGTGGGTGGGGGCAGTGTTTGCATGTGGGGATGAAAATTGGGTGATTCTGGAGGGGCAGTGTCTTTGCAGGGTGATGTGGCTGTGGGGCATGGGGCTTGGTGTATGGGCAGTGTGCATGTGAGAGGGAGGAATGTGTGTGTGGGGGCAGTGCGTGTGGGGCTGAGTAGAATGAGAGTGAGGGAGCAGTGTGTGTGCTTTGTAGCAGTGTGTATGGGGGTGTAGTGGCAGTGTTAACACATATGGGCATTCCGTTTGAGTGGGGCAGTGTGTGTAATGTGTGTGTAGGGGTGCTTGGGGTGAATAGGTGTGAGAGTCAGTGCGAGTGGTAATAGGAGGACAGTGTTTATTTATTTGTAATGCGCGCCAAACCCACGGGTATCAGGGCGCAGAAGATACATGAATGCTTTCAGCTGGAAGTTACAAGTCTCAAGGCATTATTCTGTAGAATTTGGATCTTGTTAACAATATACTTGCTAGCGCCCAGGTATAGGGAGTTGTGATGGTCCAGTTTGGACAGAATTAAAGCTCAGGCTGGAATGGTGCAGCTAATCTTGGATAGGAACGGTTTACCTGCTCTGATCAACTTACATGTTTATGCAGAAGCTGATGCCATAGCATTGACCTGTTTAGCAAGAGTGAGGGTGGAGTCGAGGTAAACGCCAAGACTTTTTACCTCTTTAGCCACTTTAATGATGTTCCATCAATATTAAAAGAAGTGTATGTATTGCCAAGTTTATTGAGGTTGAAAGCAGTCCCCAGAATAATGAGCTCGGTTCTGTCATGAGAGGAGAGAGAGAGAGAGAGAGAGAGAGAGAGAGAGAGAGAGAGAGAGAGAGAGAGAGAGAGAGAGAGAGAGAGAGAGAGAGAGAGAGAGAGAGAGAGAGAGAGAGAGAGAGAGAGAGAGAGAGAGAGAGAGAGAGAGAGAGAGAGAGAGAGAGAGAGAGAGAGAGAGAGAGAGAGAGAGAGAGAGAGAGAGAGAGAGAGAGAGAGAGAGAGAGAGAGAGAGAGAGAGAGAGAGAGAGAGAGAGAGAGAGAGAGAGAGAGAGAGAGAGAGAGAGAGAGAGAGAGAGAGAGAGAGAGAGAATGTGTGGGGGCTGTGTGAGTGTGTGCGTATCAGAGACAGTGTGCATATGGGGTGCAGTGTGCGTGGATTCATAGAAGTGTGTGACGGGGTAGTGTTAAATTGTAAGGGCAGTCTTGTGGGAGGAGGGGTGTTAGCATATGTGTGTGTGTGAAAAAATAAACAAACAGGATTTGTCCTATCAGTGCGGCTTCCATGTATGGGTGGTGATGTGCAGGGGCCTCACAGGGTGGAATCAATGATTGACTAATGTGGAGGTCATATGTCAGTTACCTATTTCCCTCTTCTGATCAGTCTGTGATACATGCAGCTGATTGACATATAGTAAAACCGAGCTGCCAAGTTTTCAGTTTGTGTATGTGTGACATTGTTCATGTTTACTGTTTGCTTTTGTAGGACACTGCCATGTCATATGTGTGACTCTTTCATTGACAGTTTTTAGAACTTAACTCAGCGCATACATCAATGAAATAATGTCTATTAGATGTCACAGCCCTTTTGTCAATAGAAAGACATATAGACATCCTTAAAATCAGCTTAACACTCCGATAAGGAGCAGCCCGAGCCAGGCTGCAAGGGGTTCTTATCCTGTGTGCTTACAAATGGCCTTCTCAATGATGGAGCAAAAGAAGCTGTCTTACAATAATTACAATATGGTCCTGGTAAGCATTCATGCATAAAACAGTTGATAAAGCTGTTAATTCAATTACACTTTTTATTGCTGCAACTTTTACGGGCTCGTAATCAATAACTTTGGTTTCATCCTATAGTTGCTATCGGTTGCCAGACATTTCGTCGAAAAAAATTGGTCGACCAGACAAAATGGTCGAACCAATTTGGTCGAAAACCAAATGGTCGAATTTTTTTTTTTTTTTTATTTTAACCCTTTTTTTGGGGGGTCCCCCACCAACCCCCTTTTTCTCTAAAAACCCCTTTTTTAACTAAACGAAAACCCGAAAAATAAATATATAAATTAAAAAAAAAATTCAACCATTGGTTTTCGACCAAATTGCGTCGACCAGTTTTTTTTCGACGAGTTGACTGGACACCGTAGCTATCTTGTTCCAACGAGATCAATATGTCCATATTGGAATGTAATTGTACACATGGTCATTGTGGAAGAGGGCTCAAGTTAAAGGCAAATGACGGACACTCTTTCTAGCGAGACAGGGGAAGTGAATTGATTTATTCCTCCTCTACAGTATTCTGGCCGGGCTCTAGTTGCCTCGGCCTCCTCCTCTGTTCCCCATGCAGGGGTCCTTCCTCCTGGCCTCTATGGTTGTTCTTTATTTAGGGTGGTCCGTTCATGTCCGGTTACAACATCTCCTCCCTGCTTGTCATCCTTTTAGGGAGTTAATATTTGTCCTCCTGCTTTCTGGTGGCTGTTGTGGCCTTTGACTCAGTCATCCTTCTGCTGGCTTTGCACTCTCTTGTAGCCACCCATTAGATTCCAATTTCCTCTTGACAGTGTTGATAATTTCCTCCTAGGATATTCGCATTTCCATCATCCCATACCATTTCTTTGAAGTCTTCACCCATCCTTTGCGTTGTCCGCTTGCGTGAGCGCCACTTCATGCGCCTCTCTCACCATCACCGAGTTCCCTCGCTGCTTGTGTCCTCACCTTCCTCCGTTCCACCGCTCTTTATGACCCTTGTAGTCTTCTGTGTTCTTAGCGAGATCAGTACATTCAGCTTGCGCCGTCTCTACCAGCACTATTGTGTTGCCACCTTTGCCATGTACGCTCCTTAATTTGTGCTCAACTGCTTTTGTTGTGGCAGTCTGCAAAAAGCACTTCTCCCCCTTGGGCGGGTTGTCTTTCGCTTTTGGTATGTCCTCCCCCTCAAATCTCACACAGTCATGCCTAGCAAGGTCTTCTTCAGTACATAGTTCTGCCAGAAAATACGCAGGGTTTACTGTCTTGCACTGTACTATGTGGATATTTGGGCTAGATATCATTTCATATGTGGATGCTCACTGGTGGTCAAAGTTGATTTAGACTGTTCAAGAATGGCAAAACTGCATGCTTCACATACAATGTTACAGAACACCCCATGGTAATTGTGGAGCTCTTTTTAATTGCGAATGAAGCAGCGGCAAGCGCTTGTTCGCAAGGGAACTTTCCCTGCATTACTTAATGTAACACTCTGCTATAATAAGCCAATGGCTTGGGGCCCACAGTGGTCTTCAGAGTCAGTACTGCTGACAGCATTTGACAATTTGAATGGGAAAACAAGTAGAACTCTAGAGTGTAGTCAGGGGTTGCCAACACTGGGGCAGTGGAAATAACCTCTTTCAGTTTGTTAAAGCTTGTAAGCATGTCCTCTGTCCACATTATCTTATTATCTGTCTTCTGTGCTTCTTTGAGGCCTTGCAACAGGGGCCTCGTATATGGGCTGTAACCTAAAATCCACGCCCTGCAGTAATTAAACAATCCAAGAAACTTCTGCATTCCTTTGACACTTTTTGGCTGGGTGGCAGTCTGCACAGATGCAGCACGTTCTGGTTTGCTTTTATTTCCATGGACAGATATTAATTGGCCCAAATAGAGAACTTTCTGGAGGAAATATAGTAAATTTGCTCTGTCTACTTTGTAAGCATTATGTGCTGGCAACTGCAAAACCATGACAGAGTCACTCCAACATTGTTGTTCATCATCACTGCATACTAGCAAGTCATCCACATTTTGAACGCTAGTGCTGGATACATGTATATTCCCTAATTTGCACGCAATATCCTGTTGAAGATATTAACAAAGTTACTCACCATAGTGACTACCTTACTCCTAGTCCATAGTCCCCTTTCCTCCATACTTGTGGGACATTCCGTCCTTCGGGACGGGACCACTTTTGTTAAAAAGCATAAAAAATTAAAAAATGTTGTCCTTTTTATTGGGGATACTGCACACGGCCGTAACTCTGCCCTGCGCATCGCCCTTCAGTCCTTTTCTAGAAAGGGTCTGTGACCATTTAAGCAATAATAGAGGATACTTATTAGAGGGGGCGGCAGGCAGGCATATGGAGGAAAGGGGACTATGGAACTAGGAGTAAGGTAGTCACTACGGTGAGTAACTTTGTTATACTCCTACGTCCTGTCCCCTTTCCCCCGTACTTGTGGGAGATTCCAAAGCACTCCTCACAGATAATACGGGTGGCTGGAACCCCCTTACTGAAAAAGGTTTTTAAGAACAGCCTGACCGAATTGAGCATCTGCCCTGGAGCTCAGGTCCAAGTTGTAATGCTTACAAAAAGCTGATGGGGAAGCCCACATAGCTGCCTTGGCAATGGTCTCCCATACTTTTGGAAGGCAACAGCAGCCACTTTGCCACGTACAAGATGGGAATGAATGCCTCTCAGAGGTCGAAGGCACTGAATGGTATACGCTTCTGAAATACAGGAGGCAATCCATCGGGAGATAGTAGCCTTTGGAACAGGTTTCCCTTTCAGGTATAAGGTAAAGGGAACAGGTTTCCCTTTCAAAGTGTCAGGAATCGTCCTTGGAGACTATGGCAGAAGTGGAAGTTTTCGCCGCGGAGAACCTTCACTTAGCAGTCCAGTCCTCATCCAACATGGCGGCCTTTGTTATTTAAGCAAGCCCCGCCCACCTTCCGGCGCGTTGTATCTGTGTTGTTACTCCTAGTTGATACCAGCGCTCGGTGTTATACTCTGTTCAGCTCCTTCCGTGCCCCTCCAGTAGCGCTTATTCCTTCCCGCTTGTCTTACCTCTGTCTTTTCTTCTGCCTCTCCGTGCTCCCTTGTCCGTCCTCGGCACTTTGCCCATCACTTCTTTTCAGACTTTTGCTTTAGGCATCTGGCCACTCGCGCTAGCGGTCCGCCGTCATCCTCACGTATCTTCGTGTTCCTCTCTGTGCCTTTCGTGGATCCAACCGTTTCTGGTAAGTAGGGACTTTACTGCTTCTCCCTCTTTCCCTTCCTTTTCCACTCTGCTCGGTCCGTTTTTCCCGTTTCTTTCTTTTCTTTCCTTCTTCATTGCTTCTCGTAGCTGCTACCTTGTATTCGGCCAAGCCTCTTCGGATCGGACTCCGCCCTCTTTTTCCCGAGTCATCATCACATTGGTGGACCGAACAAACTCGCTGGATCCTCTTGTTTCCTGATTTCGCTCCGGATCTCTTGCTACCACATCCACCATTGGAGTCTCCCATTTCATACCATCTCCGGAAGACTACACAGGGTTTTTTTACCGCCCATCGGTTTTTTCCCTGTCGCGGGCTTTGGCTCCTCGGGGCCCCCCAAGACAGGTTCCACCTCCTGTCGAGGTGGCCTCCGAGGGAGCCAGACCCTACTTGCATGACAGGAGGTCCAGAGACAAGTCTACCAAGGAAGATACTAGAACCCCCCGAAGATCCTCCAAACACTCCAAGGACAAGCAAGAGGAAGCAAAAGGTGAGGAGAAGGGTGGTGAGGGTGAACATTCTGACACAAAGATTTGAGAGGAGCCCCCGAGTACAGTTGTTCTGTCCAGATAGAACTTCAGGGCTCGTCTGACATCTAAATTGTGTAATACCCTCCCAGCATCCGAGGCCAGGTTCGGAAAAAAGACAGGTAATGAGATAGATTGATTCAAATGAAAATCAGCCACTACTTTAGGGAGGAAATAAGGATGAGTGCGGAGCACAACCTTATCCTTATGGAAGGTAAGGAACGGATGTTCCATGGACCAAGCTTGAGCTCGCTTACTCGCCTTTCCGAAGTCACTGCAATCAAAAAGACAACCTTCCATGAAAGGTACTTTAGATCCGCCGTAGCCATGGGTTCAAATGGTTTATGGCATAAGGCGGTCCGGACCACATTTATATCCCACTTTGGATGAGGATTGCGTACAGGTGGAAAAAGATGTAATAAACCTGCAAAATGCTTTTACTGACTGGGTTTGTAAAAGAAAAGGAACAGGTGTCAGTGGACAGGTAGGTGGCAACAGCCGACAAGTAAGTCCTACAAGACAAGACATGAATGCCCGAAGCTGCAAGATGAGGAATGAATGAAGGGACAGTGTCAATCGTAGCATGTCTGGGGTCCAATTGCTTAGCTAAACACCAGTGACAAAAACAGAGCCACTTGCTCTTATACTGAGACCTCGTAGAAGGCTTCCGGGCTGCTTGGATAATGCACATATTGTCCTCCGACAGGTTAAACTGTGCTAAGGATTTGAATTCAGGCACCAGGTTGCCAAGCTGAATGATTGTGGGGAGGGGTGTCACATCTGCTGATTGCACTGGTGAAGGAGGTTGGGAATCAACGGAAAACCAGAATCTGGCTGGCCACCAAGGAGCTATGAACAGGAGAGTGCAATTTGATGTATTCCTGAGCTTGCAGAGTGACCGATGAATCAGAGGAAGAGGCGGGAAGGCATATGCCTTTATGTTGTGCCATGGGTGGGATCCCAAGAGCATCCCCTAGAGAGGAGACCCGAGACCATTCCTGGATGCCTAGAGAGGAAGTTTCCTGTTTGTAGCAGTCAGAAAAAAGGCCCACCACTGGTGTGCCCCATTGGCAAAAGATGGTGGCGAGGACTTCCATTGAGTTCCCACTGGTAGCTGGCCGCTGTCTGTCAGTTGAGTGAGTCTGCAGTCACATTGAATTACCCTGGAATGTGTACCGCCAGTAGCCAAATGCTGTGCTGGATGGCCCATTCCCAAACCTGAATGGCAAGGTCTACAAGAGGAATCTGAGTCCGAAGCCTGACACCAAGAGCTCCGAAGAGCCAGATGTGTACGTCTCATTTTGAGACGCGCAAGGGGAAAAGCAAGTACGCACGAGGCCATGAGTCCCAGAAGCCTCTGGAACCGCCAAGCCGTCATGTGCTCTCACTGGATGACGAGCTGCCACGTGGGGAATAGATCTGCAATCCTGTCCACCGTCAAATACACCCTGGAGACGATGGTGTTCCAACGGAAACCCAGGAAGATCAGGTCTTGGGAGACCATCATGGAAGATTTCCGCCAGTTCACTGACAGCCAAAGATTGAACAGGAGCTGGAGGAGAGACTGGAGATTGCTCAAAGCCGTCAGTGGATAAGGGCTGAGTAGGAGCCAGTCGTCCGAATCCAGATATACATGAACACCCTGTAGCTGAAGGAAAGCTGCGATGACCGCCATCATCTTTGTAAACACACGCAGTGCCGAGTTGAGACCAAAAAGGAGCACACAGAACTGGAAGTGCTCCCCTCACAGGGAGAACTGCAGATATCTTCGATGCGGCCTCCATATCAGGATGTGCATATACGTGTCCTGAAGGTCCACTACACTGAGGCAGTCACCCTTCCGAAAAGAGGACTTTATTGGCAAGGTGTGATCATCTTGAATTTCTCTTGGGGAAGAGAAAGGTTGAACTGGGAAAGGTCAAGGATGGTGCGCAGGCCAGCCTGGTTCGGTTTGGGAACTGTGAACAGACGAGAGTAGAAGCCCTACCCTTGCTCCCCGAGGGGAACAGGTTACACCGCCGAGGTCTAGAAGCTTCTGAACCTCGGCTCTGAGGGAGGGTGTCCCGATCTGTTGGAAGGGAGGGTTCAAGGGTGGGGTAGGGGCAAGCGAAAGCCTACCCAAGCGATGGACAAAACCCACCGGTCATCAGTGATGGTCTGCCACGCCTCCAGATGAGACGAGATTCGTCCTCCCACCAGAGTCTCGTGCGACCGTCAAAAGATATCATTTTACAGATTAATCGGCAGGGAGACTACCTGCCCCTTGAGAGGATGCTGATGGGCGAGAGAAAAAACAACCATGTTGTTGTTTTCGATGGGTGCTGCCAACCGGAGGTTCAGTTCTGCGTGCCCGGCGTTCCTGGAACCCCCTGAAGCCAGAGAAGGATCGAGACGGAGACCCTGACCTCTGTGTATATGGAGCCTTAGCTGGGACCTTTGCCAGGACTGACAAAGATTTGGCAGTTTGGGTGCTCGCCTTGGTCTTTGTATGTTCGTCATCTGTAGAAGAATGGCACAATTCATCAAAGGGAAGGTCTAGAATTTTATCTTGCACCTCCTTCGAAAACTTTGTCGCATGGAGCCATGCCTGGTGGGAGGTGTCAATTCCCACCATCAGGCCTGGAGCTGAGGTATCCACATGGTGTGCTGCAGCTTCCAGGAGGTCTTGTGCCAACACCCTGGCGTCTGACAAACCAGCGTTGAAGTTGTCTAGCCTATCCGTAGGAATACACTCCTGGAAATCAGCCAACTCCTTCACAGCTTCATATTAGCTGCAGCCAGGATCAGCTCGGTATTTGCTTGGCGAAGTTGCAGTGCTGAGTTGGCAAAGACTTTCTTGCCCAAGGAGTCCAGAATCTTGTCTTCCTTGGAGAGAATCTGAGCTGCAGCCGTAGAGGTTGCAGAGGCCGACTTGGATTGGAGCGTGGGGCTTATCCCACACCTTACGGGCCCCAGCCAAAACGGCCTTCTGGAGGAACAGGCCGGTACGCTCTTGTGGTGACAAGGTGAATGCTCCCGATAGCACTCCTTCCTGCGGAGTGGGGGCCTCAGGTACTGGAATGTCGAGGAGGGCCATCATATCTAGAACCCAGTCATAGAATGCTCTGACAGAGCGGGACTGCTCATCCCTATCCTGATCTGCTTGAGGATCATCCAGCGAACCGGGAGCAGACAGCTGGGCCGCCATAGGTTTTAAAGTGCTACCCCGTTCTACCGGTGTCTTCTCTATTGGAGACAGCGGGGGTAGGGGAGGAAGCGCTGGAGGTGGACCAATAGAAGGAGGTGGTATCACCGCCGGAGCCGCTGGGGTGGAAGGTGGACATGGAGGTTCAGGGTAGATTTCCTTGAAAAGACCCTTAAAATACTCCTTCATAAGGTCAGAATGCACAAGCCTTCTCTGATGAAAGCTTTGGTGCTGGGGTAGTCAGAGGCCTCTCAAATGGGGCATACCCCCACAAATGCAATGAGGATGGTTGCCAGGAAGGCCCACCACCAATCGGGTCAGCATAGACCAGTGGAGCAGAAGTAGGCGGAAGCGAGACAGTATGAGGCAGCGGCATCCGAGCACACCAGTCATAAGGGCAGAACAGATTTTTACCTTCCACCTGAGGTGAAAAAGGCTGCTCAGCCCCATAATTAAGATTCCCAGCACCCGCTGTCGAGAACGTAATTGTAAGGGAAGAATCCAAAATGGCTGCTGTGGACGATGAGGGTTGCACTGCCATTTTGTCGAGGCCAGACAAGAACTGCGTCACATGTGCAGATGAGGCAACCGCCTCCTCAGGCTGGTCAGGGGACTGAAGTAACACCTTAGCCTTGACACCAAGATCCTCGGCAGAGTCGGTACTCGGGGGGTCTCGGATGTTTAGTGGACATCTTGGAGGTGGCCCCAAAATGAGCCTCCAGAAGAGGAACCTCGGCAGAGCCGGTAACAGAGGAGTGACGGTCTATGACCACCCTCTTTGCCCCCTCGACAGAACCGGTATCACCGTGACCCTGAGTGCAGGAATACTGAGGAATCCCCCTTACAGACAAGACCTTTGGAGCAGGTCTCTCGGTTTTGTCGGTACAGACCTTAGCCTCAAAAAGAGGAACCTCGGGTTTTGTCCCGGTATGTGTAGCTCCCTCGTGAGGGGCCTCAAGCCATGGCTTGGTACAGAAAGCTCCAGAAAAGGAGACCTTGGAGCGAACCCTGGTGTCCTAAGCCACAGATGAACTGGGCTGAAGTTTAGCACCAGACAGGTGAACCTTGGAACCTGGTCCGGTCTTGGAACCCTCAGAGAAAACTCTGGTACGCCTATTAGGTCTGCGAGACACTTCAGGGGAAACCCTGGTGGTAGAGCTGCTCAAGCCCCTCCCAGACTGAGAAGACTCCAGGAAGGAGTCCCCCGGCCAGGGGGCCCTAAAAAGTAAGGAACTTACCTGGTGTCCCTTCTTTTTGTCAATGAAAAGCTGAAGGTGGGGTGGAGGAACACGCTGAAAGATGTCCTCTCACTGAAGAAGACGGCACTGGAGTGCCCGGACGGAAAGGGAATTGCAGTAGAAGCATGAATCCCAGCAGTGGTCCGGCCCGAGACACTCCAAGCAGAGAGAATGGGGATCCGCCCTAGCAAAGCGACGTTCGCATGAAGAACAGGACACAAATCCCAGACGCTCCGGTATAGACGGAGAACTAAGTGACCGCAGAACCGGAGCAGGAGAGAAGGACAAGGGGAACAACAAAAACTTTCCGGTGATGCGTCCAGCCCCGATCACACAGAGAAAAGGATTGAAGGGCGATGCGCGGGGCAGAGATCAGGAGGGCGGGGTTACAGCCGCGTGCAGTACCCCGTGTAAAAAGAGAAGGGCAACATTTTGTCATTTTTTATGCTTTTTAACAAAAGTGCTCCGGTCCCGTCCTGAAGGACGGAATGTCCCACAAGTATGGTGGAAAGGGAACGGGACATAGGAATATAGGGGATTCACAGTACCCATGTGGCAGTCTTGTGTGTTCGTACCTTTTTCCTCCATGCATAAATGCAGTGAGGTATTGAGAATCCAGGTGCAAGGGTATGAAAAAGAAAAGGCCTTTAAGTCCACAAAAGTAAAACGTGTTGCTTGTTTTGGGATGCTACACAAAATGGTCGCAGGACTAGCAACTACTGGACATTCTGCCTGTTCAATGTCATTTAGGGGGCGGAGATCCTGGATCTTTCTCCAACTTAGCCCTTTGCCTTTCTTATCAGGTATATGGCCGTGTTGCACAGAGAGATGGAGGGCACAACTATCCCCTGATGAAAGAGTGCAGAAATGGTATCTCTTATTCCTTCCTCCGCTTCTTTGGACAGTTGGTATTGTTTCACCCGGGGCAACACAGCACCTTGCTTAAGTGTTATTCGAATGGGTGCCACTCCATGTAGAAGACCAACATCGTGGGCACTGATTGTCCTTAACCACAGGAACTTGTTCTAGATCTTTTTCAATAAAAGTAGGTGCTGTTACAAGGGCATCAGGGAACACTGAACTTTACGATATTGCACCATTATCTCGTAGGGCATGCAAATAGTCAACACCATCTCTCCATCATCAACCCGATAAACAATTCTCCATCTGTTACTTCTTTCAGGGGTATTGTTGGTTCACCACTCGCATCTGTCTGAATAAGTCCCCACCACAACAATCCTTTTCAAAATATTCTGTTAATACCAAAAACTTTGCTTACATGGTTTGCTGATTTTCGATTTTAGCAATGTAAAATGCCTTTTCTTTGAGCTTACTTACTATATTGTAACCTTGGAACTTTTACTACGAGGGATTCAGGGACAACTTACAAAGAGCCTATTCATTGTGTGCTCAAATTTCCAAGGTCCCCTTAGCTTGCGTTTTTTGGCTTTATCGCAGAAATACAAAATATTATGTTTTATTTCCATTGTGCCCGCTAAACATATTTTTACCCATCACAAGCACATATTTACTTTCAACGTTAATATTAATATACACATTGTTAATCAAACCATGTTATATTATCGCTATTTTATCAAAAAAGACTACATGCACATGTGGGAGAGTGTTCTGGTGTTACATCTCGTCAGCCACTTTTACAATGCAAATAGATTATTTGTTTTCCCAATCAAATTTATTTGGCTATAATGAACAACGACCAACTTGTTTTAACACAATTGTTACTGTTAGTTGAAAAAAATAGTAACAGTTCACAGTATAGGGGTCATTAGGAGTGTGCCGGTCTTGGAAAAACGCTGGAAGAAATGCTGGGAATACCGGCTCAGGCCTTTTACCGTACCGACAGGCTCTGAGTTTGCTGGTAGGGGCAGTGAACTACTGGCACCCCTGAATTGCTGGGAGTTCAGGTCCCTACTGGCAAATAACTGCTACAATCACCAGTAGGGGTACTATTGGTGCCGGTGATTGTGGCAACCCCATTCCATGGAGTCCTGTAGGACTCCATGGAATGGGAATTTACCGCCGTTCCTGGCACCTGTAATATTCCCGTAATACCGGGATATCGGATGCCGGTAAGGGGGGGTTGCCGGTAACCCGCCAGAATCAATGGCAGGTTACCTGAAAACCCCTAATGACCCCGATAGAGTCATCTCGGTCTACAATTAAAAAAAAACAAAGTACTCTCTTACGCAGTGATGTCTCTATGGTAGGCCAGCATACAATGGTAGGAGAATGCACTTTTGTGCTGATGCCTCAGCCCCAAGAAGTGCCCAGTACTAGGTTTCCTCTCTGGCTGTTGGAGGGCAGGGTCCCATGTGTGGGGCTTGCAGTCTTGGTGATAGTGGGAAGGATGTCAGGTACAGGGCATGTGCTCCGGGTGGTGGGGAGGCAGGATGCCAGGTATGGGACTTGTGCTCTTAGTGCTAGAGGGGTGAGATTACAGGTATGGGGATTGCAATCTTGATAGTTGAGGGGCAGGTTATCAGATAAGGGGTTTGTGCACTGGGTGGTGTGTGCAAGATGTGAGGTGTGGGGTTTGTGCTCTAGTTCTTGGCAGTGTTGGGTCATTTGAGTTTGTACTTTTGGGACTAGCAACCCCTCGTAACTCAGGGACTCCTGTAATGAGTATCACTCTCTTAGTTTCACAAACAAATTTTAGTAATCAAAGAGAAAGTGACTGATCCATAAATTGATAACAATTCAAATTATACATAACATAAAATAGGAACATTATTGTCAATGCATGTTGTGCAAGACAAAAGGAACAAATGGGTCCTATACAATCTTACGGGACCATACAATTTAATTCAACATGGGATGATCTAAACAACCGTGGTTGACATTAAACACTGTGGAAAGGAATGTCGACACAGGTGTATTTTGGTCACTGGTAGCAGATCTAGTGTGCTTAGGATTGGGTGGCCTTCATCAGGTCGAAAAAAGGGATTGGGTGGTGAAGCACTGGATGCAGAATCCTGTGTTGCTCTGTAGAAAATGGGACAGAGGAGAGTGTCTGAGATATTGCATTGCCTTTTGGATAAATCATATTATTTAGTAAGCACCTAACGCTTTCATTAATATAATAAACCCTGGAGGGGCTTACAGTGTGTTTCTTGTTAGACACGATGTGTGTGGGACGCCACTAACATTCGTGGTAGGGGGTCCCGATCAGGTTTGAGAGGAAACTCTTCACAACTTGATCTTGTGGATAATGATATACTGAAAGACAGAGTGATAGGGCTCCTCAGTGGTGTGCTGGAATCCTAATTAGGGAGTCCTATCCATGAATGATTAGTACTCTGGGCATGCAAATTGATGAGTGGTGGTGTACTGAATCCTAATTAAAGTGCGCTATCATTACTGATTATTGCTCTGGGCATGCACGTTGAGGAGTTTTGACACATGTGCATGAGTCAATAAGTGCCATAAAAAATAATAATAGTACTTTTGTTGCTCAGTTGGTGAGGCTCGTAAGGTGCTGATTTTTTTTAAGGAGAGGGCAAGTGAAAGGCCGCCCATGTCGTTCGTGCCTGGTGGGGTGCATAGGTTATAGCACAAGTGCTTACACCATGCTAATGCCCACACACTCAACCATGTTTGCAAGAGTTAAAAGGAATACGGGGCAGTGCAGGTATTACTTGGATGCATTATAGCCACCACAGGAACAGCCTGTGCATGTTCACAACAACTGAATAGTGAGGGAGCGGAACAGTGACACGCTGCTGTGTGTGGCGGGCACCGAAATGAGTGGTGACGGTGGGTGCAGTGGAAGAATCTCACGTTGTTTAATCGAAATCCGATTGGACCACCAGCACGAGTTATCGCCCGGAGGCCGAATGTGCCAGATTGAAAGGCGACACCGGCTCGGCCTCGTATTAGAAGCATATCGCATCTGTTGCTAAGTCAACAGGTAATCCAAACAATGGTGGCCATTTTGGAATGGTTTCCAGGTCGGCAAAAAATAATATATTTAGCATAACCCCGGAAAATACAAATCTCCAAAAGGGGAACAGGTGAGCTTGGAGACATTGTTATTGAGTTATGTACACCGAAGGTGTTAAAATGAATGATACTCCTAGCCGGATCCTGTTGGTAAAACCCAGGCAAAAAAGTCTAAGCCATCTGATAGGTAGGGATATTGGATGCCACAGGTATAATGTGCGGATGAGTATTAGAGGGTCTCCGGTGCCAGTGTATGACGGAACCGATGTGAGCCAAGAGGTACACAATAGACCTGTAACGCTCACCTGATTCCCGCAGAGGCGCCGGTCTTGACTGGGTGAATGCTGTATCGACAAAGGTGATGTGTAACACACGGTTGGCTCTTTGGGCTGACCTCTGTGCACTGTATGTCTGACTCGAAGAGTAAGATGTCTGCAGATAGAAAATATGGGATTAATGAACTGGGGTTATTGGGTGCCTCTCTCCTCCTCCCTTTCTCTTCTCCTGTAGAACCCCAAAGGTTAACACCCTCACCTTAGGTAAGTGAACGCCGAGCTCTCCATCTGCCTCGGGGCAGGGTGCCGTAACCAGTTTCTTCACTGGATAAGGGTGCAGGCCTCTTGACCTCAGAGGACTGCTGTCCGTCGTTAACTGCACGAACGGTAAGTTCTGGGCACTTCAAATGTCTTAAAAGTCTTTTGTAATGATATCTCTTGTTTTGCAGGGTTCCGGCGATGGCGGATGGCGGGCTGATGAGAGTTGAGGATCGAACCCGCGTGAGGAATAGAAGCGCCTGGAAGCACGTAAGTAAGCGCTTGCAGCCTGCTTCACGATGCGCACTAACTGTCCCTTTTATCTTGCAGGTACAAGTTCGGAGCTTTAGAGAAGCTGAAGGGTGCTGGAATACCCACTGGATTTGGCGTGGGAAGGAGTAATGGCACGTGAGTAATAAAGTTGCCCAATGTCTTTAAACGCACCTTCTTTTGTCTTTCAGATGCGGGATGCAGCGCCGAAGGCCTCCGGAGCGTGCGAAGAGCTGGTAAGCTTTTGTCTTTCAGATGCCGTAATGCAGTGCGAAGACCTCCGGAGCATGCGAAAAGTAGGTAAGCCTTTGTCTTTCAGATGCCGGAATGCAGCGCGAGGCGTTGGTGACAGCCGATGGACCAGGTAAGAGATGCGCTGCCACTGAAGACCGTAGTGCTAACCTGTTCTTTCTTTGTCTTTACAGGTGCTGCTGAAGACTGGATTCCAGGATGGTAAGCCTTTGTTCCCTTAGGCCCAGGATCAGAAGCAGAAGACACGATGAGCGTTCTGCTGCAGAGAATGCAGAATAACGCAAAGCAAGATTCATCCATCGGGTGTGGTTTAAATAGCCTCCTGTAGTGCTTAGGTGTCTCCTTCCACAGCCTCGCCTAGGTGAGAAAAGAGTTCCTGCTTTCCAGAAGAGTTCCAGTGTTCTGAACCTAGGGAGTGGCTCCTGCCCCACCCAACAGGAAAAGTAGTCCCAAACTGAAGAGGATCAGGGGCTCAACTGGCAGGTAAGTAAGCAGCATGGTCTGCTGCAGGTAAGTCCACCCAAGCATTATGAGCCCGGCGCTTTCAGCGCTGGGACTGGGCATCTTTATGAGCCTGGTGCCACTGGCGCCAGGACAGGGTCCAAAAGGTCCCAATTGGGACTGGCTGGCACTCGGAACCGGGGTTATGGGTCTGCTTCCAAGGGAGTCGGGCAAGTCCTGATCTTTTGGAAGCAGAGATCATGACAAGACCACATACAGGTCATGTCTATATGTAGAAATACATTTGACATTAAGGAAAAAGGGGTACATAGAGCCCTTAGATAATCAAGATTTGGGGTTATCTAAGGACCTTTTGGTTGTCAATGCAGGTAGTCACAGGGCGAGAGGTGCAGTAACCTGGGCCTATGGTGTCTATGGAGCCAGCCCCCGACAGTGGGGGTGGGGGCTGCACAATCGGATCCCCAGAAAATGATTCCACTCGATCATGAAATTGAGACCATTTTTCACAGTATCTAAACAATGTATCCATGTTTGTTTCAATCTAGTCAATAGTTTGTTCAGGTCTCCCCCTTCACATATCTTTTTGGTGCGAGGCAAGTTTCTCTGCAGGCATTTGCTGGTCTCTTTTTGGAGATCCTTATCGCTTTCTTGGAACAGCCCCCGGCCATTAGTCTCTGTTGGAGATTGTATGCATGTAGTGCATATTTGGGCTTGTCAGGGCAGTTCCTCCTTATCCTCAGGAACTGTCCATACAGGAAAGTGTACTTGTACCGGATGGTAACTAGAAAAATGTAGCAAACTGTTGCGGTCTGTTTTGCGAAACAATTTGGTTTTTAGTGTGGTGCTTGATCTATAAATATGTAGGTTGAGGAAATCAATGGAGTGGAAGTCCCAGTGGATAGTGAACTTGATGTGCCTTCTGCAGGTGTTTAACCAATGATGGAATATACCTAGGACTGTAGATGGACCAGTCCTAATCATGAGGACATCATTGATGTAATGACGCCAGATGAGTATGTTGTCCTTGTACGGGTACAGGTTGGTGTCAGAGTAAATACGATCCATCTCATATTGTGCCATGTACAGGTTGGCCATGTCCGGGGCGAAGGTGGCTCCCATGCCGACGCACTTGGTCTGCTTGTATAGTTGGTCTTTAAAAAGGAAAACATTCTTAGTCATGGGGAGTCTGACACATTCCAAGATGAAACCTGTAGGTACCATCTGGTTGGCTTGTCTTGAGTCTAAAAGGGTACGCAATGCCACTAGGCCTTCTTGCTTAAGGATGGATGTGTATAAAGCCTCCACATCCAGGGGGGCTGGGATGTAGATCTCTGGTAAATTGATGTTGCTCAGGATGTTGAGTGTGTTGGTAATGTCTTTGATGTAAAATGTAATTCTGTTAAAGAACGGTTTCAGAAAAAAGAAAAGAAAAAAAAAAAGAAAAAGAAAATCAGTGTAGAGAGATTGAGGTTCCAGGAGTGAATCACATGCCGAGACTATCGGCCGTCCAGGTGGATTGGTCAGATTTTTGTGAACCTTCAGGAAGATGTAAAAGGCTATAATTTTAGGGTGTGCTTCATTAAGGATCGGGTTATGGTTTAATTCCTGGTCGGCCTCTGTGTCCGAGAGTAACCAAAGTCATTCACTTTAATAACCATCTGTGCTGAGGAGTACAATTCCACCACCTTTGTCGGCAGGTTTTATGGCGATTGCCTTGTTGTTGTTGACGGAAGTCCGGGCACGTTTCTCTTCTCTCGAGAGGTTGTCTTGATAATAGTTATTCTTTCTTAGGTCACCCAAGATGGTTCTTGTGATTAATTTCTCAAATACATCAAACTGAGCTGGGATGGTTTCAGCTGGGGGATTGAAGACTGATTTTGTCTTGAAGCCTGTCGTGTTCATACAGAAATCAGTAACAGCACTATCGTCACTCGATATAGTGGTGCGATGTTCTGGGAGATAAATCTCAAAGAAATACTTCAGCCTGGTGTTCCTGTAGAACCTCTTGAGTTCTAGCGCGGTCTCTAAAGGCTCCGCCTTAGCCGAAGGAACGAATGAAAGGCCTTTACCTAGCATATTCTACTGCTGTGATGGAATGTATGGATACATTAAAAATGGTGCTGGTATCATCTTTCATTGATTCGTGTACCACTGCTGCGTCTTTGTGCATTGACCTGATGGTAGCAGTCTCCGTTTGCGTCGTCCCAGTTGTCCTCCCCTTTGATAAAAAGGATGCTGTTGTTGCCCAAAGTTATTGCTGGTACTCCCAGAGGGGCCGGGATCACTGTTGCTTAATGATGCTGATGTACATGAGAAGGTTATGTCTCTTCTGTTACGTCTGTTAAGGCCTCCCTATTGTTGGTCGGTATAAAAGCTGTCTCGTAGGTAGGGGTATGTCTTTTCCTCGCTATAGTTCTGTAGGTCTTTCTTGAATTTTTGTACGTTTTGGTCAATAGTGATTGACAAACTTGGACAGTTCTTCCTCCAGTTTCTCCAATTTCTTTTTGGCGTCTTGAACGGTGAGATTCTTGAGGAACCGTTTCTCTATCTCCAGTAGCTCTTCTCCCAGCTTTTTGCATTCTTTGTCTGCTGTATCAATAAACAGAATGAGCCAGTCGCGGCTACACTTATTTCCAACACCGCTAAAGTTCAGTTTGAACTTGGGGTTGTCTGAACACTCGAGGAATGTTTCTTACTTGTAATCCTTCCGGGATTATCCTGGCTTTTAAGTATTCCAGCATAAACGTGCCGTGCCTTTCAGTTCTTATTAATGTTTTCTTCTGATTTTATGGTCTCGAGTTCATCTCTCGAGAGAGACCTTGGCCCAGAACTCCTTGGTCCGTGTTCAGTGTGGTAGATGTGCCCAGTAGTCTTTGGTAATTTTCATCTGCAAATGATATGTTGTTACCTTTCTCCATGATGGTCCTCAGGAGCGCAATGAGGTCAAAAAATCCTGACTTGAGAAAAAGCCTGCAGCTACGGGCTGTGCTTATATAGTATAATCCGTGGGGCTCCTGGCGATTCCCTGATCTACCCAGGTAAATCAAATAGTAATGTGTACAATTGATCAGTGCGTCCAAACAGACTTGCAACCCCTCGTAACTCAGGGACATAAAGTTTGACAAACGCATTTTAGTGATCAAAGAGAAAGTGGTATGATACATACATTGATAATTCAAATTACGCAGTATCACCAGACGCACTCGTCCCAGTTTCCACAGAGCAACACAGGAGTCCGCATCCAGTGCTACACCACGCACTCCCTTTTTTTCATCGTGATAAAGCCACCCAGTCCTAAGCACACTAGATCTGCTACCAGTGGCCGAAACACAGCTGTATCGACATTCCTTTCCACAGTGTTTAATGTCAACAATGTTATTTCTAAGTTGTTTAGATCAGCCTATGTTGAATTAAATTGTATGGTGCCGTCAGATTGTATGGGACCCATTGGTTCCTTTGTCTTGCACAACATGTATTGACAATGTTCCTATTTTATGTTCCACATGTGCATTTGCTATGTTATGCATAGTTCTTTTCCTGTGTAATTTGAATTGTTAACAATTTATGTATCAGACCACTTTCTCTTCGATCACTATAATTAATTTGTGAAACTTTAGGAGAGTGATATTAATTACAAGTGTCTGAGTTATGAGGGTTTGCTAGTCCGTTTGGACACCCTGATCAATTCTACATATTATGATGTGACTTACCTGGGTAGATCAGGGAATCGCCAGGAGCCCCACCGATTATACTAGAGAAAGATGTATAGAGAGAAATGGATAGAGGTATATAGAGTGATGCATACAGGGAGATGAATAAATGTAGATGGATAGGGAGCAATCAATGGAAAGATTGATAGATAGATATAGATATATATATATATGAAAAGAGACACATATTTAAATTTGTAGGGAGAGATGGATAGAGAGCCATAAGGACATGCATACGTTGCGATGTATAAAGTTATATAGATAGACAGAGATGGATATGTAGATTGTTATAAAGAGATACATAGATTGCTATAAAGAGATACATAGAGTAACATTTATAGAGATATATGGATAGACAGAGATGGGGCTGTATATAGATAGATGCATACATAGACAACTAGGTAGATAGAGATGTATTGAGGGTGCTGGATATATACATATATAGACATGCAAAACAATAAAGAGATGTATAAATACACTTCGAAACAAAAAGATAGATGCATTTAAACGTGTGTGGACATAGAGATGAATGTAGAGAGATTGATAGAGGGAGAAGTATGGATGCATGGAGATGCAGAGCCAGAGATTGATATAGGTAGATGGAGAGATTCATATACATATGGAAAGATTACTAGGGATGTATACAGAGAATGATGGAGCTTGATGGAACTGTTCATATAGAGATATGCAAAGATAGGTCGGCAAGGACAGACAGAGCAATGGATACAGTGAGATATAGAGATGCATAGATCGCGATGGAGACAGAGGTAGGTGGATCTAGAGAGATGGATTCATATAGATGGATAATATGTAGATAAGAGGAAGCCTAAGTCAGAGAGGAATTGAAGAAGAGTGGGGGAAAGGTCAGTTTATACTGCTTCAATGCGTCAATGCTACTGTGAAGATGAAGTGATAGATTGGTCTCAATTTCAGCAATGCTGCTGGTGTACCTGGTCGGCCGCCACACATGGGCATACACACTGCCTAATAAGGATGGCACAGAGGATATGCCCCAGATGTATGGTTATTGCACATTGTGTCAAACCTTCTTTGTAACATTGGTACCACTGTACCACATACACTATTGGTGTCTTTCAATCCACATCATTTTCTAACTACACCGACATATCAATGTAGTCACAGTCCATACATCCTTTGGTTGGTTCTGTTATTCATTCTTTAAGATAGCTTCATCAATGTTTTTTTTCATTTCTTGCTCATTGGTGCCTTCACTACACAAATAATTTGATATAATGTTCAATTTGACCCCATCCATGTTACTTTATGATTCTTATAGGACACGGTTTAATATATTCATGTTTTATTCCAGCAAAACAAATTCCATGAGATTTGAATTTGTATTCCTCCTCTTGTTTGATGTAATGAGAAAAAAAAAAGATTCAAAGCAGAAGTGTATCCTATACTACAGCTCCAAGGATTTCCATGTAATAGTCACTGTTATCTGAATAAATGCAGAATTTTTCAGATGGAAAAAAAGAATTACTTTTCCAAATTAAAATAATGTCATCATTACCACCAATTCTGAGTAACTACCAAAGCATTATATTTAATGTCTCATCCAGAACAGTGTTATGTGACCGAGAAAAGACCAATATTCTCAAAAATAAAAAATAAGAAAAGGCCTAATCACATGGACAGTTAGATCTACTTTGCACAGTCTCAGTTACAATTACACTCACCATGGTCAGACAAATAAAAACAAAAAACACAATCATCCTTCCTTGAAAATACCAATAAGTATCATGGGTCACTCTCGATTCCTGTATATTAAACCAGTCCTTTGTCTACTCTACCGGCAGTTAGTTACCTCTGCTTCCACAAACTGCAATCTGCAGCATACTTTAAAATCAAGTGCATGTTTGTTGCATGATAAAAGGCAAGTATCCTCATCCCTTTTCTCTGCATTGTTCAAGGGTAGCCCACCATTACTAGCAACCCCACACTAATACTTCTTGTCCTGTCTGTCACATACTTCATAACATGACCGTGGGGTAGAGTTTCTTATTGAGTGTAGTTATGGAGGTTACAGAGGCTGGATTTTCCATCTTATTCCACTGCACCATCTTCCAGAGTATTGCACTAGCCCCCTGGGCCAAACTCCCTTGTGTATATGGTATAAGATTTACATATTTATGTATATATTTTTCAAGGTGCAAAATGCATCTTCCTCGGTTCTTTAGAGATACATTATAAAAAACAAAGAACAATTTAAAGTCACATCTGTCACCTGTGTGGTGTGACTAATGATTCAAATGTGTCATTGCTGTCTTTGGCACCCATGTTCCTTTTCTCGTTTTTCACTAATGAAAATGAACTACTAAAATTTGAAAAAAATAAAATAACACCCAAATGTATGTTGCAATTTAAGAACCAATATACTTTGTAATGATTGCGAACAATAAGTAGAGCAAAACAAATGTATATTCACATTTATTTGTATAACACAAAAAAGATACTGTTTTAGAGAAAAGATATGCCAAAATGCATACAAATACACATTTAATAAGAAAAATAGATTCACATTTATTTTATGGAAAAACACTTTAAAAAAAAGTTTAACTGCATATTTTTTTTAACCCTTTAAACTGCCATGGGTATTTCCCCCCAGTGCCAGGACCTTTTTTGATGATTTCGGTATGTGGCCATTCAATGACTTGTAACTTTTTTGTTACATGAGATATCTCTGCCAAATTTGGCTCCTTTTTTTCCCCACATCCTAGGTTGCTGTAGTGGGGTGAGAGAAAATAAGCAAAAAGGGCGTACATTTTGGGTTTTTTCAAAAAATGCCAATAAAATGATGTACAAAGAAGCCTGTGGTTTTTTTCCTTGTAAGAGCTAGGAACGAATGGTTTGTTGTGCTGAATTCCCCAATTTCCTGGCTTTCAAGAACATGTTGTGTGGGAACGAAAAAAAATTATTTTGATGTGGTTATCAACTGTTTTGTGAGAGGTAGGCGATTTTGGCCATTTTTGCCAATTGGACATGCATGGACGGAATGGAAGAAAAGGGTAGGAAAACCGAATTGGAGAAAAAAAAGGCATATATTTCTGAAAAGGTGACAACATTCCAAGTTTAGGAATGGGTGATTTGCGTAGGTCAGGCAAACACTAGGAAGGGGAAAATGCCATAAATTGGGGGAAAAGCGGGAAAATGACCAAAAAAAAAAAAAGGTATGTGTTAGACATGGTTGGCTTGGTACGGCAATGGCTTCTATGAATTTTGAGAAAAGCAATGCTCCGCTACATTCCCCCCGACTCTTGCAGTTAGGAAAGCACACATTTTTTGTAGTGTTTTACAAAACAAGCAATACCACAAGCCAAAAACTGACTCATGGTACACAGAAGTTTTACGCTCACGGCCTGAACAGAGGCACATTGCATGTGTAAATCGGGAAAACCAATGTGGTGAGGAACGGCAAGCACACATTTCTTGAAAGAGCACAGGCAGACCTTTTCAAGGATAGGTGACTTGTGTAGGTTACAAAAGCGTATGGTGCCTAAAGCAGCGACTGAATGTAGGTCACATTTGGGAAATGAAAGGGTTGTGTGACAAAGGACACCAGCAAATGGGTCAAAACGTTATGAAAACCACACAAACACAACATATATTATACCTTCCCACAGGTGTGCCGATGAAAACGGTACCTCACATGTGTGGCTGCACCTACCTGGGCGCCAAGGGGAAAGCCTAAAACACAAGTAACCCCAAGTCTGTTTTCACACCTAAATTTCACACTTTCTCCAGACAAGCGCAACATACAGATATGGGCCTCGGGTGTCCAAGCCACCAAGGAAAATAGGGAACCCCATGCTTTTCCAGAAAGAGAACACCCGTGGGAATCTGCAAAGATATGATTTGTGCAAATCGGCCCAGAATTTAGTACCCAGACACCCCCACAAAGTCCGAAATGTGGAGAAAAAATGCATTTTCCGCACATTTCGCTCGACTCACCCATCGAAACACGCCGCCAACAACACATGGCCTACCGTCCACATTCCCACAGGTGTCCTGATGAAAACAGTACCTCACATGTGTGGGTGCACCTACCTGGGCGCCAAGCTGAAAGCCTAAAACACAAGTAACCCCAAGTCTGTTTTCAGTCCGGAATTTCAGACTCTCTGGCGACCAGCACACCATACAGATATGGGCCTCGGGTGTCCAAGCCACCAAGGAAAACAGGGAACCCCATGCATTTCCGAAAAGAGGACACCCGTGGGAATCCGCAGAGGTACAATTTGGCAAATCGCCCCAGAATTTGTTACCCAGACACCCCCGCAAAGTCCGAAATATGGGGAAAAAAAATCTTTCCACATATTTCGCTCGGCTCACCCATCGAAACACGCCCCCAACAATACATGGCCTACCGTCCCGCGTTCCCACAGGTGTCCCGATGAAAATGGTACCTCATGTGTGGGTGCACCTACCGGGGTCGCAAAAAGAAAAGGGTAACCCACTGGTAACCCCCGGCCTTTCGCCACTGCCCATTTTGTTCATGTGGGCAACCTACAGATTTGGGCCTAGGGTGTCGAAGCCAGCAAGGGAAACAGAGAACCCCATGCATTTCCTAAAAGAGGACACCCGTGGGAATGCCTTGGGAATACAGGGTGTTGTGGTTCACTGTATCAAGTAGAATGAGGACAGAGGGAGAGTTAGAATCAAGATTTGAGAGCGGATCTTCACGGTTGTTCAAAAGAGCAGTTTCTGTGTCTCTGTATGCTCTAAAGCCATACTGGTGGTCATGGAAGCAACCAGCAGATTCAGTGTGGAGGGTAAGCTGAGAAATAGCCAACATCTCCTGGAGTTTGCCCAGGAAAGGAGTGATAGTGATCGGGCGACAATTTGCCAGAATGAAAGGGTCAGCTGAAGGTTTTTTGAGGAGAGGGTGCACAAGGGAGTGCTTAAGAGTGGTGGGGAAAACTCCAGTGGTGAAGGAGAGGTTGCAGAGGTCGGTCAAGGCTGGGGGCGTGAGAGTCAATTTTGTCCTTGATGGTTTTGGAGGGGCAGGGATCTACTTGTTTGGAGGAGGCTTTCATAGACCGGACATGTCTAGTGACCGCCTCAGGTATGACAGGGGAGAGAGAAGGGAGAAGGGGGAGGGGTGGGGCTGGCCAAGGGCGGTAATAGAGATGTTGGTGCTTGAGGTGGTGTGGAAGAGAGAGGATAGGATATCCTGTGTTTTTGAGGTGAATTGTGCAGCCAAGGCCGAGCAAAGGCCCTGTGTCAGTGCAATGGTGGAGGAGGCTGCGGTAGGATTGGCTAGTTCCTTGTAGACTTTGAAAAGTTTGGCTGTGTTATTGGATGCCGCAGAGATGAAGACTTTTCTTGGAGTGGTTGCAGAGTCTATACTGCTTTTGAAGGAGGCGGCAGGCCAGTTTGTCAAAGGGTTCGTCTGGGGAATCCGATTTCTCTTCGAACAGGGGACAGGGCGGATATGCTTCTAGTGGCCCGTTGCGAGGTCAGAGGCCTGAGAGAAGGGTGTACATTGTTGAGGTGGATGGGGAGGTGACCACAT
Source organism: Ambystoma mexicanum (assembly GCF_040938575.1). Classification (NCBI taxonomy): domain Eukaryota; kingdom Metazoa; phylum Chordata; class Amphibia; order Caudata; family Ambystomatidae; genus Ambystoma; species Ambystoma mexicanum. The sequence continues at coordinate 987,043,508 of NC_090936.1, forward strand.
CGCTCTCCTGACCCCAACAGCAGAGGAATGGCAGTTGGTGGATGTGAAGCTCTGCTTGGAAGAGGTTCTATTCGCAATTCGGGGGATGAAGGCTGGGACGGCGCTCCGGGAATATGGTTTCACCATTGAATTGTCTAAATCTTTCTCAGGTCTGCACTCTCCATACTTGGTGAAGTTGTTCAATCACATTCAGAAGACGGGGTGGACCCTGCAGTCCTTCGGTCGAGCTCGGATATCAGTAATCCCCAAGTGGGCTGGGGGGATGATACACTAAAGAGTATGGGTCATATCGACCTATATCTTTATTGAACGTAGATGCAAACATTTTCACTCGGGTAATAGGTTCTTGGTTTGACTCGTTGATGCGCTAATTGGTACATGCAGATCAGGTGGGCTTCATTCGGGGGAGGCAGGGTGCTGATACTTTGAAGCAAACCCTACACCTGGTTGACGTGGCCTGGGGAAAGGGTAGTAATCCCACGTTGATGGCTTAGATGTGGAGAAGGCTTTGATAGGGTGGAGTGGGTCTTCCTCTACACAGTGCTCAGGAAATATGGAGTTGGGGAGAAGGCTCTGGCATGTATTTCTGCATTCTATTCGGACCCTACGGCCATGGTGGCTGTTAATGGCTGCTTTCCAGAGTGTTTCAGCTATTGAGAGGCACCGGGCAGGGATGCCCGCTCTTCCTGCTTCTGTTTGTTCTCTCGATGGAGCCTCTCACAGAGAGGCTCAGGACTGAGCCTCAGGTCGAGGGGATTTGTGCAGAGGACACCACATTTAATCTGGGACTCTATGCTGATGTGGTGTTACACCTATGAAATCCACACACGTCGGTCCTGACGGCACTACAAGTGATTCAGCGATACAGGAAGTTCTCGGGGTTCAAAGTTAACAGGGCAAAGACTATTTTGTTTCACGTCAATAAAGACAGTTATAGGCATTCCTGGGCGGTTGGGGTGGAGGTGCGGTTGGAAATGCTCAGTTATCTGGGAGTGACTATCACGTGCATGTTGCAGGATCTTTGAGAGGTGCATTACCCGCCGCTCCTCCGAGTGTTTTTTGGTGATATGTTGAAATGGGAGAAACTGCCTTGGATGGGTCTGTTAAATGCCCTCAAGATCATGTTCCTGCCCAGGATAATGGATTTTTTGCAGATGCTGCCACTCGCGGCCCAGAGTCTTTAATCAGAGAGTGGCAAAAAGTAGTAGTGTCCAAGACTCTAGGACACTCCTGTTCCATACACACTTATCAAACTCTGTATAACCTCAGTCAAAATTAATGTGGCTTGCAATTCATTATATGTTCAATTTATACACAGAATATTTATTGATTGCATTGATCTACGTCAGTATTTAATGTGTGACAATTTGTCAATTCAAACATAAATCATTTGTATACAGGCAAAATCAATTATAAAAGGAAAAAACTAGCTCTGCGTGTTTCAGGATCTCCATTCGGAGCAGAATTCATTGCTTTGGCTTATTGATGTACTCTTTCCTAATTCTACAATTAAGTATATGACAGCGAGTCAGAAAGCGTGTTCAATTCATAAAATCTTTGTAAACTTAACTTAAATTGACAATACCTCACCTAATTCACTCTGATATTAAGTACTATTCTTCAGGGGTATTCGGCCGAGTAATCACATGTGCAGAATTCAAGTTGCCATTCATATTCTGTACCTCTTTAATCAGAGGCCAAGGGACGTATGTTGAGGTTCCTGTGGCAGGGAAAGAAGCCACAAGTACCATATGGGATGTTAACCCAGGCCAAGTAAGAGGGGAGTGGGACTCCCTGACCTCTGGGATTATTAAAGGGCAGTGCAGTTAAGGGTGCTGGTGCCACATCTTGGTGGGGAAATGGTTGCAGGTCCCTCGTCCGCAGATTCCTCAGAGAATTAGAGAACATTCGATCCTAGGGGTGATTTGGTACATGTGGCGTCCGGGGGCTGGAATGCAGGGGATTCCCATGTGGCCTTTGCCGATGAGCAACCTCTGGGCACCGGGGGTTAGGGAAGCGATCCCAGTGGTGGGTAGATATCAAGCATGGTTCGAGGCAGGCCTGTCAATGGTGAGCCAATTGTGGCGGAGAGGGAGTTTTGTTTCAAATCAGGATCTTGAAGAGGCCCTGTACATAGAGACTTAATCCGTATTGCTCTACCTGCAGATTAACTGTGTGTTTACCGCGGAACGATGGAGGCAGCTGACACAGAGGGATATGACACCCACAGAGTGCATTTTCAACTCTCATACAGAGATAAAGGGGCTGGTCTCGGTTTTGTATGGGTCATCCTGGGAGGCGGGGAGACCCGGTACGGAGCTGCTGAGGGCCACATGAGATGAGTAGGGAAATGAATGGGGGGCTGTGGAGGAAGATGTGTTGTAGGGCGTTTACGACCTCAATTTCCTGTTGGTATAACCTATATGGCGTTAAGTTACTCCATTGGTGGCAACATGACCTGGTTCACTTGCAAAGATGTTCACAGGGGTGAGCCCGATGTTTTGGAGGGGATGTGGGAGAGGGCCACCTATAGGTACATGGGGTGGAAATGTGCAGCTGTGCAGACGTACCGGGCGGAGGTGTTCGGATGGATCAAGGAGGCTAAAGGGAGCGCCCGTTCATTGGTCCCCTTGTTATTGCTGTTTTGCAATGAGGAGGTGGAGGGGGAATTCAGGAGCTTTCCTCACATTGTGCACCTTTTGCTGTTGGCGGCTAGAGCGTGCCTGGTGTGTTGGTAGAAGAGGGAGAGACTCCCTGGCCAGAGGGAAGAGGCAGCAAAAGAGATTTATTTGATGGAGAAAATTACGGCGGCCCTACATGGGGGGAGAATGGAAATGGAGGCAGGATGCTTGGGCTTTACCTCCAAATATTAGGGGAGAGATGGTAACCTGGAGTTCTGTGTCAATAATGGATGGGAGAACTGACCGAGACACGGGAGTCTGTGTCCCCCTCTGATTGACTTCTCCAGTTACGGGATGCATTGCCAGATGGGAAAGTCTGTGGCAAAATGTATGCCTTTGTAGTATTAGGCTGACCTGTTCCTCAAGCAATGAATGTCCCCGAGTTATTGTGGGTTATGGAGATATTGCAGGGGTGGGATGGGATACGAGGGGTGGTCAGAAGGAAGTGAAATGGATTATGAAGATGTTTATGTGCCTTTTGATTTCTTTTTGTAATGATTAAAATCAATACAATTTGAAATTTTTAAAAATAAACTGCGTACTACAAATATCAGAGACAGTTCTTGTTCCCGGCTATTGGTGAAGCCTGGAGCCTCAAACAGATAACCATAGACCATGCTCTTGCAGGCAAAAGGGTCAGGCTTGCTGGTGATGTACAGTGCAACAGTCCTGGATTTTCGGTCAAGTACTGCACTTACCAATTCCAGGACATGGACACCCAAAAAAAATAGTGAGTTCTGTCGTGGTGCAAGTGTCCGAATGTACATCCTCTTGCTGCCATGGAGAAATAGGGTTTCACCAAATCCATTAAACTGCTGCTATCAAGGGGATTGCAAATAAAATTGATTGCCACTGTCAGGCACGTTGGAATAGAAAGGTCATTGGAGAGCAGTTCATGCACATAAAGTAGCAATTGGATGTATGGTACATCGCCAAATCAATATCCCAAAAAATCGCAGCTGCTGGTAAAAAATAAAAACAAAATCGTAAGAAATGTTAAAATGGTCAGTCCAACAGCAACCATCTTCGGTGGTGTTCAAATACGTATGGGTCAGTCTAGATTCTGGTTGAAAAGTTCAATGCTCCATCATAGCTCAAACATACAATCATGGGAATATAACAAGTTTTTTCACAAGTGTGCACATGGACCTTTGAGAGAAGGGCACGATCGTAAGAAAAGGTGGTTGGTTCAGGCTCCCCTCCTCACATAGCCCTACAAAAGATTGTGTGCGACAAAACCCTTACCAGAGATTTGAAGGGACTAACAGAATTTTGCCACACTGGTTATTTGGAGGTTTTCCATAATATGTGCCTAAATTACATGCCTAAAAGGTTGCATTTCAGCATAGATGGTATGAAGGCCAGAACAAGGCTTGCTGTACTTGCTCACTGTGAGGACATTGGTAGGGAACAAGCTATAACAGGAGATGCTTTTGGTATGCTTCGTTACACCATGGTGTTTTCAAAAAGAAAAAGCAATTGGCTAAGCCAATATTAGAACAGATGGAATTCGACTTTGTGAAAGATCTGACTATGTGCTGGCCATGCAAACACATGGACTGACAACAGATTATGTTTCTAGGGGGCAGTCTATGCCACGGGATATTGCTTATGTGGTTCGTCCTCCAAAAGGTGAATTTATTGAAAAGTCGCCTTCAAGATTCAACTGAAGTGGTGTGGTCTTCAAAATGTCTTCCTATTCAAGTGGAAATCATTATTTCTTTAAAAATGTTATAAGGAAAACTTTAAAATAAATTGATATTTAATCTCTTTAGTGCCAAGGACGAGCTATCTCGTCCTTGGGATTACCTCCCTGTTGCCAAGGACGAGATAGCTCGTCCTTTCAGGCACGAAATACTCTTGCAGGCAAAAGGGTCAGGCTTGCAAAGCAGGGATCGCACAAAACTGAAATCCAACCCCCAGGCTATGTGAGGGGGAGGTCCCCCCTCACTGCCAGGGGGCTGGATTACCTTCAGTTTCACGTCAGCGTAAAAGTAATTTTCACCGCAGCAGCCATTTCGGGCTGCTGCAGTGAAAACAGAAGGTGAGTGTTCACCTTTCTCCGCCTCGATCTCTGGCTGTATTTCAAGCTGGAGATCGAGGTGGGTATCATTGGAAAGGGGAGATTCTCCCCTTTACAACGATACCCATTGTGTGGCATTGCTGCCCGCGATCGGGAGCAGGGCAGGCGATCCATGGGCAGCAATGTCACTGGATCAATGCAGATCCGTTTGTGACGTGGGGGGAGGGAGGCTGCTTACTAGGTAAGCGGCAGCCTCCCCCCCCCGTGGCCCCAAAGCATGGGGCCACAGTGTCAGAGACCCCTGGGGGCAGATGATCACTGCCCCCAGGGGTGAAAATGAAAAGAAAAAAAATAGAGGGGAGGTGGTTTGGGGCCCTGGGGCCCACTAGGCCACCAGGGATAGATGAAAAAGTGGTGTCCTTGGAAAAGGGAGGTTCTCCCCTTTCCAAGGACACTACATATACGAGGCATTGCTGGTCACGGATCAGCACAAACCACTGATCCGTGACCAGCAACCTACTAGACCACCATGGATCCGTTTGTGACTTGGGGAGGGAGGGGGGACTGCTTCAAGTAAGCAGCCCTCTCCCCCCCCGGCCTCCAAAGCATGGGGGCACAGTGCTGGAGACCCCTGGGGGAAGATGATCACTGCCCGAGGGGTGAAAATAAAAAAATAAATAAGTAAAAATATTTGAGGGATGGGGGATCCCTCAACACCCTGATCGCACGTCTCTGTGATACCCTGGGCATCACTGATCAGGCCCTGGCGTGAACCACCTTTCTCTCTGACTGCCCATCCCAGATGGAACTGGGGTCCTTTCTCTCTCCGATATCACTCCCTCTATGTGCGGTGTCCCCCACGGATCTAACCTATCCCCCTGGTTTTTCAATGGCTACATTTCTCTGCACTTTCTCTCTGCTTGCCTTTGTTGACCACCTGTAACCCGGTCTACTAAGCCGTTGTTGTTTTTTCACAATCTGTACTGTATATTTTTGCCATGCTGTAACTGTTTTTAAGTCTCCGGCGCCCAGCTACCCCAGGGTTCGGTGCGCGGTACAAATAAATAAACTAAACTAAACTAAACTACATGGCCCCACTGGCTCGTAGGATAGCCACCTTCACCTCCAACTTTCAATGTTACGCGGATGGCATGCAGCTCTCCTTCACTCAGCCTCTTCCTCACTCATACCCGACTGTCCGTAATTCAGTCATCGTGTGCTGCAAACGACCTCTGCCTCAATGCCAGTAAGACAGATTGTCCTCATTGGGACCCCTGCTCCCGCCTTCCCCCTTTCACTGGCCAACCTCCCTTGGCCCTGCGCCTCCACCTACAAACGAGGCAAAAAAACCTGGGGCTCATCTTCGACTCCACTCTCCCCTTCCCGTCTCACATCGCAGACATCTCTAAAATGTCCCACTACCAACTGTACCTTCTCAGAGGTATTCTACCTTTTCTCACTTTCCCCCAGAGGCTCAGCATCTCCAGACCGTTTGTCTTGTCTTCCCATCCTATGCATGTTTGGGCTTTGAAACACTTGTGTATAAGCCCATAATAAACAATCAATCATAATACTTTTGCTTCAGGAACTGCAGCTGATGGACCACGCTGCCCATCTCCAAAGATTTCAGTTCTTCCCTCTTGCCCCTGACCTCCCGCCTGCACTCCGTCCCATAGTCCCCACCATCCCGAATTCTGCATTTCAAGAGAACTATGCGCCTTCTCAAATTACTCTCCAGCATATTCCTTTCCCTCTTCTTGGAAGCGCCCTCCCTAATCAACAAGCCACGCCAGGTCACCTTGGCTGCCTCCCAAACCATACAATAGTTCACCTTCCCTGTACCCTGTATCATTTATCTCCAAGTAGTCTTTGATCCCACCCTCCATTTCTTCCCGAAACCTAGCATCCTTCCAGTGAATCCCTGCACCTCCATATCGAGTCCCGGCCTTGCATTCCCTCCGAGGAGACACCCATGCAAACCATATCATGATCTGTTCAACTGACCGGCACATCAGCACAATCCACTTCCTGGCCCAACAACTCTCTCCCCACACAGATGTAATCAATACGCGTGTAGGTACCATGCGGCAGTGAGTAGAAGGTAAACCCCAGAACCTCCAAGTGGACCCATCTGCACACATTCTGGAGCCCATACATCTCCAAACAGTCTACCAAGCCCCCCTTCCCCCTCCAACTCAGACCCAACTCCCTTGCCAGGGTCTTCCTGTCTAACTTGGGGTCCGCCCACATATTAATGTTGACCCCCAGCACGGGGACACCCCTGGCCTCTCTCATCAGCTGAGCCAAGGTCTCATCCAGAAAAGCCTTCTGTCCCTGGTTTGGCAATATGCCGTTCCAAATGACATCCGCTCCCCCTCCCTCTGTACTACTACCAACAGGGCTCTCAACCCTTTCAGACCCTAACCTCAGTTAACCTCAACCTGGGCGGAATGCGCCTCTCCTTGCCCACCATCAATCGAGTCTCCTGTAACATCAGAATATCCAACCCTGCTCTCCGGAACTCTGGCATCCAACTAACATTTAGCCAGGGAGTTCAGACCTTTCATGTTTAAAGTCCCAACCACCAGGTGGTCTGCCCATCCCCCTTATTACCTCTTACCATTGCCATTGCTCACCCCATCCCACATTGAACACTGTAGCACCCCTGCTGCCATATTTCCTCACCCTCTGACCTTCCCTTGTACCAGCTGAAGGCCCCACCTCACTTTGTCCCCTACCCTCCTAATCGTCTCCCCCGCATCCCTGAGACACCTATCAAAACGCTGGGCTACCATGGACAGAACACCCACCCCGTCCCCCTTACCCAAACTGGACACTTCCACCAAACCAAGGTAGAACCAGTAACCACAACCACAGTGATGTTCACACTCCCTTATAAAGTCAGGCATCCATGGCAACTTCCCATGTCACTTCTGCCAGTCTGGGCCCATTTTCTGCTGACTCAGGCCCTTAGGCGCCACCTGGCACCCTGCCACCCAATCCACCCCACTCAGAGACCCCTCCCCACTCTTTTCAGCACTTGCAATGTGTTGAAGGACCTGCTCGGCCTCAACACCTTTGGTAATTCTGTAGTCCAACTCCTTAATCTCGAAGACCAGCACAAACGGAAAGGTTCACTTGCATTGTATGCCCTTTTCTGCCAACCAGGTTGTTAGGGGCCCACAGTCTCTGTGCCTGGCCAGCGTGAAGCTTGAAAGATCTTTATAGATCTGCACAGTATCTCCCTCATAATGAACGTTGCACAGCTGTTTTGCTCGTTCCAGGACTGCCGCATTTCCATGTACCTCAAGAATTTCATGACCACAGACCTCAGGCCTCTGCCCCTAGCCATCCCTCTGTGGTGCGCTCATTCAATCTCCACCGCCATGCCTCCTTCCTCTGCAAACAGGAGGAAGCACCTTAACTGTCCCACCACATCCGTAGGAGTTTCCCCCTTCTCCTGTAGACCAAATACACGAAAATTGTTCTTACTTTCCCTATTTTCAAGGTCATCCAGCTTTAATTAGTAGTCCTCTTCCTGGGGTCCGACAGCCTCCCTTTGAAACTCATCGCCACAAGGTCTGCATTGAAGTGGTTATTTTCCATTCCCTCAAATTTGTTCTCCAAAACCGGCCCTCTGCCTCTCAGATACAAGACTGAGGCCTGCAGCTCTGCTCTCATGGCCCTAATCTCCTGGAAAATTTCTCTTATATCCTCTTATGTGGATGGGACCTTAAAGTCACTCTCAGCCCAAGGCAGCATCCAGTCTCCAGTGTCCCCGTCCTCCATTGCTGTCTGCCTCTGAAACTGCTGCCAACCATCTATGCTTCCCTTGACTTTTTCAGCCAGCGCGAGTGCCTGCCGCGAGCCCCCGCTTCTCCCTGCTGCCACACTCCTCCTGACCAGGCCTCAACTCGATACACATCAGTTCTCAAGTACCCTTAACCGGCCCACAGGAGCAGTCAATCTTTTCTACAGACCACAGTGCGCCCCTGTCTCACCAGTCATGTCCAATGTGGTAGTCCCTTTCGTACCCTGCATTCCTCCTCCATGCCAAGGGCCCCCCATTGCCTCCAGTACCTCACTGTCTTCAAAGTTCCAGGGGGGCGTCACTCTGCAGCCGTGTGCCTGTCGCCCTCACTGCAACTTCTCTGTCCCCTTCTTCAGATCCCAGGGGGAACTTCAGCCACCAGCGGGCCCTACACCTGCCCCCAGCCTCCTTCCTCCACTTTATGCCGGTCCCCGGCCTCCTCACCTCTGTGTCACAGAGCCCGCAGGAGCGAACAGAGCATCTGGCCCCCCTCTGGCCGAGGCGAACCACTGCAGCAGCCTCGGGCCAACTCCTCACAACAGGGGATCCCGCCTGGCGTGCCTTCGACCGTGGGCCTCCTCCTGTCCCTCCAACTGCTATGGAGGGTGGGTAGCACCCACCACAGATCCACTCCTCGGATCACCGCCAGCCCCATTCCTGTCTGCCAAGCAAGGACTCCACTGAGCCCTTCTTTTTCAGCCAGTATCTGGCCCTTCTCCTTTCTGGCGTTCACAGTGGGAAACAGGATCCTCCACCCGCAATTTCGGTCCACACCCCTCTGACATGCCTCAACCAGAACCCGGCTCAACCAGGGGCCACGGGACACATGGGGGCCTCCGCTACACCGTCCTTTCCAACACGGGTCGGAGCACTGTCACTCCGCCGGGCCCCACACTCTGCTTCACCGCCGCAATTTCCCTGGTTGCTTTTCCCTCACGAGACCTCTGTGGCTGTGGAACAGCTGCAATCACTCTATAAAGTGCCTTTGCCTACACTTAGGCCGCCATGGGTAACAACAGTGCGAGGGGCACCCTCAGAACATGCCCACACTGGTCTGTGCCCCCTGGTGGTCTACATAGTATGCAGTTTTAGCAATGAAGTCAAGTCCTACAAATTTACAGAAACTAGAGCATGGCCCAAGTGAGAACTTCCTTTGATAAACGTGGGGTAAGGATGTGGATGTAGTGAGCGCAACATGGCTGGCACCTTGTCAAAGGACACAGATATGTTGATTGCTGAGAAGGGGTATTCAAAAGGGAGTATGGAGACATCGGGTCTCGGTGGTCATGTGGTCCCCATCAAAAGACACCTTTGAGTTGTACATGGCTTACGACACCTTGTGCGTTCCCATTCACCCAGCCTCATTGTAAGTGTATGGCCCAAATGAGAACTGTCTTTGTTAACGGAAGGAGATGGATCTTGATGTAGTAAGCGGAATAAGCCAGGCATTATGGAGACACTAGGCACTAGGTGGACAATTGTCGATAGACCCAAGATGCCGTTAAGTTGTACATTCACTTAATGGGGCTGACTAGCCTGATCTGATGCCGTGAAACAGTCGCATCGCTCCCCTCCGCCGATCACGGCTTCAGATCAGGCTAATCAGCCCCACTGGCACCCGGACACGGGAGGACCAGCAATCAGCACCTAATCAGAGTACACCATAGCACTATATTGGCACTGAAAAAGACTGGTCGAAACGCGCGTCGGCTGCTTGCCCTCACCAATGCTCAACAACTGACGTTATCCGCCGCTATGATGTTTCTAAAATTGACTTGTGGAATTGCATAAGAAATAATAAAGCAAACAAGTTATAATCACCAATACAACTCGGATCTGACCATGAATCAATTCCTAAGCGTAACTGCTACACTCTGGGACTATTGAAACCCCCCCAGCGCCTTCCAATATCTGCAGGTTTGTCATCCCACCCAATCATTCATCCATTTGGGAACCCTGGCGTTGGTCCCCAGACGAACCAGGAGCAAGGCTGCAGGCTGGCTCACCAACTGTCCCTAAAGAAAGGTGCGCGGAAGGTAGAGAGTCCCGACCCAAATAACTCCAAACAACTGTATAACTACATTTTGATTGAGTCTGACTGATATTGGAAACATATTCATGGCAGCAGCAATAAACTGTTTATATTGATGGTATAGCTTAATTTATTTTGTTAGTGAACTTGGTGGAGGTGGTGACTTGGACAATCACTTTCATTCACTTGACATCATATCACTTCATTGCTTGTATGTCCTACGACTGTCCGTGTATGATGATTGTTAACATTTAATAAAATACTTGTGCATTCCCAAATGGAATCTAATAAAATGTAGAGTACTTGAAGCAAAGTAACATGTGAAGGAATAAGACATGTAACCTCCTTTAAAATGCAAGTACTGTGTATTTGATATTTTGACTTTCGGGTTTGTGCTGTGTTGTATATAATTATTAATAAAAGTGCTAACTCCCTGGTGATGGATATGGCAGTAGGTTGTCGGGAGGAAAGCGATTATCTCCCCCTATACCTCCTGCTGTCTAACGCCTAGGAGAATGATGCATATCAATTGAATGGGAACACAGGCATTAACAATGCAGGGAATCAGATAATTTGGAACCCTTCCAAGTTAGAAAAAGGTAAAATAGTCGCAGACTATGAACTAACCAAATTCATAGAAAACACTGCCCCCATAAAAGATGACTGTATAAATGAAATGATTCAAACATTTGAACGGATGGTGAGCACTATCAAAGCAGTCACAATCCAAAAAACACAAATATCTAACTAATAGTGAGAGATGGAATTTATGTCATGACAAGAAGAATCTCTTTGATGCTGTAATACACAAGGCCAAAAAACAACTAAGATTAGCATCGGAGACATCAAGAATCAAGAACTCTAAGGGCCTGATTGACAGAACGTTTTCCTGTGGGAGTGCGCCATTATAAAACGTTTCTGTGAATCAGGCACTAAATGTATAGATGCTACTACAAAAAAAAGTAAAGCTAAAAAACAATATAAACTGTGGTTAAGACATTATCGAGTACGGAAAGCAGACGAGATTTGGCGCACTGTAGCCTTATTTGCCAAGAGTAATAACCAAGGAATCTGGTCAGTTATTAACGGTACAAAGAAGAAAAAACTTTGCCTATAAATAGTGTGTCGGAAAAAGACTGGATTCTTCATGTAAAGAAGACACTTGGCGCACAGGCGTTAGATGAGGACACGGTCCTGCCCAATGTGACCGTTTGGCAGGGCAGCTATACTCTGGATAGCCTTATCAGATTAGTTAAGAACTTACACAGCTCTAAAGTTGTAGGTCCGATGGCACCTGTAATGTACTGGTTCGGCCGTCTCCTGAAAAATGGGCACAACCGTTAAACATCTTGTTTCAATGGATAGGGAAGTGAGGCCAAATCCCAAAATCTTGGCGAGAAAGTATAATTCTACCTATCCACAAAAAAGGTCAATGGAAAGATCCAGGCAACTATAGGATGCTTGCAATGCTGGACATAGCTGAAAAGATTTTTGCCAAAATGCTTCTTGTTGAATTGAACCAATGGATAGTCACCCATCACATCCTTCCGTCTAATCAATCAGGTTTTCAGGCACTATCATCTACTAGACCCAATATTGCTAATTTAGTGGCCGCTATTGAATTTTCTTGGTATAGTTGTAAATTGCCAGTTTTTGCTGCATTTATAGATTTCACTGCAGCATTCGATACCATAGTGCGAAAAAGACTATGGATTAAACTTAAAACTTGGGGAATACCTGCTGGGTTGTTATACATGATTCCATTACTATATAGTGAAACATCTGTGAGTGTGTTTAGACAGGGAAGGCAAACTACCTGAACCCATAACTAAACTGCGAGGAGTCAAGCAAGGTTGCATTTTAACAGCTAAACTATTTAACCTGTACCTAGCTGACTTCTCGGTTGACCTCTACGAAACACTTTCTGATGATATCAAATTGGGCACTGTGAAGCTAGGCTGGTTGGGTTATGTTGATGACCTCTTCTTGTTAGACTACACCACTAAAGGACTACAGACCACATTGAAAGCCTTAGAAAGGTTTGCAGCTGTAAATGGTCTAAAAATAAACATTAGTAAAACCAAAGTAATTCGTTCCTAGGCAAAACTAAACACTTTCACTCTACAAAATCTAAGTGGTTCATTAATAACCAGCAGATTGAAACTGTAGAATGTTACAAATACTTAGGAGTGATAATAGATCACAAACGTTGTTGGAAACAACAATGGAATGAAACAAAAACGAAATGTATGAAATCTGTCATGGCACTGAGTCACTTCATTGGTCGACAAGGGGGTTTCTCCATTAGCACCATCTTATTGTGATATTCAATCAAAATGGTACCCCGTTTACATTATGCTGCAGAAACTTGGGGCAAAAGTTTTAAAAACGAAATGGATAAGCTAGAAGCAAAAATGTTAAGGATTTTATTCAGAATGCCGAAATGTTTATCTTGTGAATACATGTTACTACAGTGTAACCTAATGTGTGCTAGTGATAGTTTAGAATATAAAATGTTAATGTTATTTGTGAAATTAACCACCTTAGATAATGACACTTATTGTTGAATTGATGAAAGCTTCTAACAAAATGGAGAAACAACAGGACTTAAGTGTAATAGACTCGATGCGTAGTGTGTACCTTAAATGGGCAAAGGAAAATGCCTATGTATGGCTTCAATATTCTCATGCAAAGGTTAAACAAATACTAAAAATGTTGATACGACTATGGCAAAGAACGCAATATGATAATCTTGCAACTAAAACCGATAGTGGTTTATTTTTGCAATTTTGGATGAAGGACTTGACAAAACCCAAATATCAAATTGCCTTTTTCAGACGGTAACACCATCAGGCGGTATCTTCTTTTAAGTTTAATGTGTGACACAATGGAAATTATGGGAGCAAAACATGTCATTGCTAGGCAGCTAAGACTATGCAGGTTATGTGGTACATCAGCCACAGAATCCGAGAAACGCATGTCACTGTGAGAGCCTTAATTTTTTGAGAATTAAATATCTGAAGGCATATGACAACACCAATAATAATGAGAACATGAATGACATATGGGAATCTCTTATATATGGAAATGATGTGTTAGGCAGAATTATATGCAGTACCCTTTGGGAACACCACACACAATTAAGACTACAAGTGACAGTACAAATTCACCTTTGGTACAAGCCTGTACTACACAGTAAAGTGGTAGCGATGGCTGAGCAGCCAGACTTATCAAGAGTAAAGTGAGCAGTACCAATAGTTACACAAAGGACAACAATTACTACGATTCAAACAAACACGGACTCAAGGATTTTGAGTAAAAGAATATACATTTATTTACACAGTTATTAAATATTTCACTATTATCAAGCAGTTGAAAAATCACGATTCTAATATGCCACACCGCACCCAATAGATTCTGGACAAGTTAGGCTCAAAATGAAGTGTGAGCAAAATGGCAATCAAGTAATTTTAAAGGGAGGGAAAGACACAAAATGTTTAGGCAGAAATTGAGCAGCACCAAGAAGTAAATAAGCAGGGCAATCTAGAAAAAGGATCTACAGTGAGGAAATCGAATTCAAGGGACCTGGCCCAAAGTCAATGGACCAAAGTCTTTGCAGAGGATCTCACAGTTCAGAGTAGTTTGCGGTTAAGTCTTTACCAAGAGTTCAGAACAAAGTGGGTCAGGCGAAAAGTTACTTTAAAACATAGGGAAGGACAAGCCCTCGGTTTGGCGAAAGATTTCACACACTTTCACCGCGGCTGTACGAAACGAATAAACGGGTTAGCACAGTACCATAAAAGCAGAAGAATGCTGTAGTTGAGGCAGACGTTCCTGGCAGATCCTTCAGGCTCACTGTTCCTGAAGCGACTGTTGGACTGACACGAACGAGGAAGACTGGAGGGTCCTGCACTGCTCAGGGAAGAAACCAGCAGCGGAGCAAAACGACAAATAAAATGTGCGCGCCTTAAAACCCAAACAGGGTCCATTCCTCCTGGCTATCCGGTTCACTGTAGCTCTGTACAACAAATTCGACCAGAGGAGGGAGGCCTGGCTTGCAGTTTGGCAAACTGGTTGGTCCCACCAGCTCAAGGGGAGAAGATTCCTTGCAGATCTTCCCTGTCAATGAAGTTTGGAGATTCGGACCTGCAGCAGGGCTTCACCGGGCAGTTCAGTCGTGGTAAGGGTCCTCTTCTTCCAGCTTCACTTTGGTTCACTTGTTCCAGTGGTGACTGACTTCCAAGCCCAAGAGACCTGCTTTTTATGCAGTTTTCCCACATTCACACAGCCTGGCTGTCAATCACAGCAGGGTGGCTGTCCCGCTGGGACAGTCACCTCAGCCAATCATGCTAGAGTGTGACATGGGTCTCCAAGAATACCCTGTGCAAGGAGTCTCAAACCCCTCCCTCACATCCTGTCCCTCTCAGACATTCAGGCGCCTAAGGAGGGCTTCTGGGCAGAAGCCTGCCAAAGGACGGCAAACAAAGGAATCAACCCTGGTTTGGCACGCAGAGAAAAGCATGAGAAAGACTTACAAAAAGAAATGGCGAATAAACCCAACCGGAACCGTATCAAAATCTATATGGACGAGCGGGTTTAAGTTTGAGGCTACTAAGACAGCCTAAAACACTACCAGGGCTATTTAAGACAACCGCGGTAGGAAAAATAGGGTAGTTACCACTGCCACCAGCCAAATCTTAACGAAAAGGGAACGAAACAATGTTCCATGAGAAACAGACAAAAAGGGATAATTATTAACCCTTTCCGGAACTCTATGTAAAATAGTTTGTACTGGGTCTGTGAGTTTAAAAAGACTTATAAAGTCAATGGCAACTTTACATGTTCTGGGACACAGTCAGTCCCAAAAAAATGGAGTCGGAGTTGGGAAGTCTGAAAAAGACAACCCTGATTCACTGCACTGAAGTTGCTGTGTGACACACAGTAAAAAGATGATGCCTATGGAGCAGGTGAAGCTCCACAGTCTAACATAAAAATGTAAAACACACACAGCAAAACACATGTAGGAAAGGGAAAAAAGGCTCACACTTACCAGGTAAAAAATAAATCCTAGAAATCCAGCAAAGCTGCTGAGGGACTCATTAGCCATTCTGGAGAATTCTCCCTAACAATATGAATTTTATTTTTCACATGATGAAATTTTATGAGCTAATTTTATCCATTTTAAAGGAATTGTCACTTGGCACTCTGTTTTAATAGAAACTGATTTTTATGGTGATGATATTATTTGTTACTATGTGTTATAATTGGATTTTGTTATGTTCACTTGTATATGTAAAGCCTTTGTTGGCTGTGTACATATTAATAAATAAATAAAAGAAAATTCAGATTCATCAATATATGCTCAAAAATGCATGCCCTATCCATTGGACCAATACAATTCAGAGAGAAATTTCCCTTTGTTTTATTTATTCAAAAGCTACTCCAGGGTGAATTTATGGAAAACTCATTCAGGTTCAAATTAATTTTGAAAGTTTGAGTAAGGGATATGATGTTACTATTAAGCAAGGTAAGGAGTTGTGGACAAGGGAATCCTCTAAGAAGAAGTTTAGAAACTGGACCAAAGACAATCTTGCGGCGAGTTGTAGGGGACATAATAGGACAGTGAAAATGAGTTCTGATTATAGAATGATTGGAAATGAATGCCTGAAGCATTGTCTAAACAAGTTATTCAGAGTTCCTGACAAGCGTAATAATTTGCAAATTCTCTACTGGAAATCTAGTGGTTATAACCAATTCCTGAAAAAAGTACAAGGTAACCAATTTGGTATGTCCTTATGATACATTCTTAATTAATACAAGAAGCTTTGTGACTTTGTCCCCTATACATCAATGGATTCACCATGTATTCTACACTGGTGAGTAAAGGGCCACAGGGAAGACAAAGTGCAAGACTTATTATGGGGGTAAAGAATAATATTAAGTCCGAGGAATTCCTGAAAGATTGAATGGGAAAAAATGTGATTGCGGTTGCTGTACAACATAAAAAAAGCAACGCAATACTTGGGTAACTGGTGTGTTAATAAATACTTATGCCTCTCCGGGTCCACAGTAGAGAATTTGGCTATCAAAAGATTTAACTTTGGTTTTGGAAAATTGATAATATTGCTCCTGGGTTTAAAACTTTGTGGTGGGGATCAGATGCCTGGAAAAAAAATGTTGGTAAATAATTGTATTGCCATCAGCCTAACAAGTTACTAGATGCTAAATTACTGTAGAAAACATGTAATGAGGGACGTCGATTCTGGGCTGAGTTGTTCATCGATTGGGCCTTGGCCATGCCTATTGGAAAAGTTAAAGATGATATTCCTGGGAAGATTACAAGATATGAAGACAGCGATAAGTCTACCATTGATTACTTTTTTGCAGATGCTGGACATATTGATCCTTTTAAATCACTATGTTTCACAGGCTGGTAGGCATGTTAATGAATAATGAGAAAGTGACCAGAATTATTTGGTCCAATAAGAATGTTCTGGCCTTCTCTAGCCATATGCTCGCTAACAAAATTGAAGTAAAGCAGTGGGTTAACTCATCTGTGCCATTAGTGAATGTGCAAGAATATGCAGATCAAATCAGTATGTGGACTGGTGATTTTGTCTTTTTCAAACTTGTAAGAAGCGTTTCACAACTAGGGCTGTAACGGTATACCAGTATAGATACCATGAACAACTTAATTGAACAATAATAACCGTCACGTTGTTTATACCGGTATACTGTTAAGTGTGCTTTTCAATCTGATTTGGAAAGGCTGCAGTAAGCAAGTGCTGCACAGTCTTGGTCTTGCACTGTGGATGTGGTGTATGCAAAGGGGGCCTTGTTTGGCAGACAAGAGCGTAGGGAAAGTGAGACCACATTAGTAAACGCAGCATTGCTGCTGTGACCGCTCTTTCAATGTGATCAGTAGAGTCGATCCAAGATCAGACGACTTTGCCCAAATTGTGTTGAAAGCTGCCCAGTGCCTGAACCTTTGAGTTCCCCATGCAAAGCTGGTAATGATGAGCTGACTGGGTCGGTAAGCATACCAGAGACTCCAGTTCATAGACTCTGCCAGACCTGAATTTCATGGGCAAACTAGAACAAAGTTATTTTGTTTCAGGCATCATTTATTTGAAAGGCAGCATACAGATTTTACACGTTTTCACACAGTCGTGCTGCTCCACACTACAGGTCAGATATTCTATGGTGATTGTCCAAATTTTCAATTTGCAATTAGCAAGACCACATGGACATCACAAGGGTGAGCGGAGCGCCTGAACTAAAAGTGAGCATTTTGTTTTTCCTTTTGTTCATATGTAGTCAACAAATGTGTAGAACCTGACAGAATGGAGAGGCCAAGTTTGTTATCATTGTGGAATCATTACTTATTGTTATCCATCATTACCCCTTTAGGAATCCAGTTATCCATCATTGTATCATGTTTAGTTATCCATCATACATTCTTATTTGTAAATGACGTAGCATTATTAGACTATCCACATTATTCTACCACATATTTGTAGCCATTTGCTTATAGAATGAAGCCTGTTGTATTTGAAATGCCATGTAGTGCCATTTAGAGACACTGTTATATTTGTAGAGAGCCATGTAGAGACGTATGTATTATGTATGCATGGAGAGAGACACTGTCATGATGCCTGCCCCCGGAAAGCCAGACCAGGCCCAGCAACCCCAGAAGCAGGCATCATGCCACTTGAAGCATGCCCAAAAACCCCAGTTAGGGGCTATTTGGCTACAATCCTGGCGCCTATGGCGCCAGGCTCATAAGAATAAAGTCAGTCCTGACGCCATGGGCGCCAGGCTCATTACAGAAAACTTACCTGATGCAGACCATGCTGCATACCTACCTGATGCAGACCATGCTTCACGAAGCCACAAGCCAAATGAGGCTTAGAGGGACTATTTTACCTCAGGGACGCCTTTCCTCTCGGGTGGGGCTGTGGAAGAATACTTACCTGGAACTTCTTCCAAGGCTATTTAAGCCACACCCGGACAGCCACACGTGCTTTGCGTTATTCTGCGTTCTGCAGCGTAACACTCACCGTGTCTTCAGCAGCTCCAGTCTTCAGCCACGCCCGCTTCAGCCCTGGAACACCTGGAACAAGAAAAGGAGAAGGAGAAGAGATCAGAACAAAACCTTTACCTGAATCCTTGATCCAGCACATCGTCGATCTGGAAGAGAGAAGCCTTCACAGTGCCTCGCAGCGCCGCGCTGAACTCACCATCCAGGGCTGCATTCCTTTACTCCATCGCGAACCCAGCATCTCCAGGCCATTCTTCAACACCTGGGGGAGACAAGAACAAATAGGTGAGCAAGGGCAATACAAACCACCCCCAAAGACTTACCTGATTACCACAGGGGGGTACTCGCCTCATCTCGGGTCGGCGCAGTCAATCCTGCATCACCGCCGCACCCCGGCCCCTAAGGGGAAAACAATGACAATACAACCTACCCCCAAAGACTTACCTGATTACCACAGAGGGGTACTCACCTCATCTCGGGTCGGCGCAGTCAATTCTGCATCACCGCCGCACCCCGGCCCCTAAGGGGAAAACAAGGACAATACAACCTAACCCCAAAGACTTACCTGATTTACCACAGGGGGGTACTCACCTCATTTCGTGTCGGCGCAGTTAATTCTGCATCATCGCTGTACCCCGGCCCCAAAGGGGAGAACCACAATAGACTTACCAGGATCTTACCAATTGCCACTTGGAACTCTTCTAGTGGTTTAAATCTGCAACCTGCAAGGAATCTGGCAGAGTGAAGATCAGACTTTTGAACTCTTACGAACGATTGGACTTTAGAGTCAATACTGGAACTCGCCAATTCCTCCACACCAGTGAAGTAACTGGTCGTCTACGCGCCCCTGCGCTCGACGCAGGATGGAGAGCTCATCTTTCCAAATCATCAGGTGAGATTAAGAGGGGATTTCAGGAGTGTTCTGTGGGCAGACAAGGGGAGTGGGAAGGCGGGTTAACGCTCAGATTACGGGAGGTTAATTCCCCTTCTCCATTGCAGAAAGATATTCGTACAAGTCCAACAAACGAAGCTAAGTGGGTCTGTCCAGTCTGTCATCTCGGCTCTACGTGTTACTCTGGTGGAAGCAACAGCGGGCCAGTCCAGATCGACGCTCCCGTGGGAATCAGGTGAGCGTAACAGACAGGCATTGAGCGTGCACTTAGAATATGCATTGAGCTTTAAGTATAGTGCTTGGTATGAATGAAAGCTTATAGGCACTATATTCGAGAATAGAGAAAGCATGAGGCCTATGGCATTATAAAGCCATTCCACTGAATGGAGACACACAGAAGTTGTTTGCACTGCAGAGTGCAGAGATTGTTATGAGTTGATGTACAAGTATTCTTAAACATTTGCTTGGCAGGCAGACAGATAACACGACCCTTGTCCGAGTGGGGAAGGCGAAGGAGGCTTATCAGCATGGATGGCTTGTGTTCGCAGAGAGAGAAAAGGTGAGGGGCCAGGCAGCAGGGAGTGTTTTTGCATGGAGAGGAGAGATGGCCTGTTCTCTGAGGAGAGAAGGATTTCATGGATATGAATGGAGAAATAGATGGTAGGATGCCTTCGCAGGCAGAAGGCCATAGTATAGATATGAGAAATGTCACATTGACAAAGAACAAGCAGTGATTGTCCAGAACACGGAGTGAAAGTACATGCAACACAGACATTTAGGCACGGCTCATATATAGAATGCGGACACACAGAGAAACAAAGGAATGCTTAATGTAACCATGGATATGTGTACGTCATGGAATAGTATAACCAGATGTGAGGAGATAGGAGTTTTTAGATGGAGTTCGAGTTCGATGAGACACGTCTGGTTGGCATGAGATCGAGAGGCATTTGGTGGGGGATTGATGCAGCCTTGGCAAACCAACTTGGCAGAGATCGATGAGCTTGGCAGACGCTTGAGACAGTTCGAGTGACCAGACTTGGCTGAGCTGGAGAGGGGCGAGATGGGACACATTCCAGATGAGACTATGGGAAGCTCAAATGGGAAGTATGTGTTATGGCCTAAACTGATTGATTAGGTCAAACCCTCACAAAGAGCTTTGGGTTTGGAGAAGGCGAAGTCAGACAGGGATCGTCTTAGAGAGAGTGAGGAATGGTGTGGATTGGACAGGAATGGTGAATGCTGGCACTTGCTATATGTATATTGCATTAGACCTGATAGATCCAGCTAATCACAGGCTTGCATTAGAAGCCTGTAAGGCGTATAGTCATTACACTGCATGGTAGATTTGCACCAAAAGTATAAAAGGTGCAAATTCGATATTTGCATTACATTATTGTTTGCATCATGCCTTGCTGTGCATGAATAAAAGTGTTTCTATTGTTTGAATCGATTCATGTGTTTTCTTTGTGTCTTGTGTCCATAGGAGTAAGAGAGGAGTATGTTAGGAGTAATCTAGAAGTAACACAGTGCACAAAGGCCCTGAGAAACGAAAGAAGGGGGGCATAGTTATCCTCACCCCCCCCCAGGAGATTGTCTAGGGTTGTCTAAGACTGATGCATGGTCGCCCACTAGGGGTAGGCATTAGGCAGATTTGTTTTACAGTCTCACAAATGTAGTAACACTTTCAGTGACTTGCAAAACAGTGGAGCAAGGAGCACATTGCTTAGCAACCACTCGGCTAGCAGGATCAGAAATGTATCCGGCCAGTGAAGTCATGCATCGCGAATTACTCTCCCCAAGGTTTAGATTCAAGGAACTTAAGTTTCTCATGGTCATGGATCGGATAACCATCCAGTTCTGTTTGAGCTTAGAATTCTAGGATTTTTAGTTTTCCCACCAATTTGAAATATGGAGAACTACACATCGCAGAATTCAAAGGGGGGAATGAAATGCATGTCCTTCTGATGCATGTCCACAAAAAACGTTAGCTCTGTAGGCTGTGTGAACACTGGGCCTATCAGTGCTTTCTGCTAGTAAATAAACTGCCCATCCCACCCCACTGTCCTCCGTGTAGATTTGCACATTGGCACTAGAGCCTCTGCTTTGCTTAATCCTTCACCTACCCGCCTTCTGCTTATGGCACTGGACTCAAGCTGGCAGGACCGATTCTACATTCAATTTGAAGTATCCAGAGCAATGGGGGTGAGATATTTCTCATGTCTATTCTCAATTTGTGACACCACCCATGAAAGCATTGCTCAGTCTCCACTCGCGTCACAAGGTTCCTAATGTGCTCCGACCTGGGGGAAACGGTAATGACGGGGCTGTGGTGAGTTGGTGGTCTAGGCCATAGTTGTGCCCATATGCATTTTAACTTTGTTATTTTCAAAGTCTTTTTTTGCCACCGTCTTTAAGAAGGTAACTGAACATGTACTGCAAGAATCAAGAAAGCAATCAATAGTACCCATTGAATGCTGTCCCTTTAGGATTACATGGTCAGTGGTGACTCCGACATCAGACTTCATAATACACCAGGCAGATGGTAAACAAGTTATAGTGATTAGGTCAACATGTAACCTTTCGGTGAGTCTATGTTGGCTATGACATTTTTACTAAAGAAACAAAATGACACTGGCTTTCAGACCTCACATGTGACTTTTCTCCCTTTAATGGGATAAAGCGTTATCAAAACAAACTTTTTGTCGCAGTAAGGGGTCATGATGTACATGCCATCTGGTTCCAAAGAAATGCAGGTCGAGGCCGATTTTCAAAGCGATGACCTGTGACTGAGCAGCAAGCTCATTGCTCAAAATGTACATTTTAACACTTCCCCTAGTCACTCTTTCATTCAAGGCGATCAATGAGTAAGCGCCACGAAAGACCAATTCTGCAGCCACCTTAGATTCCTGGAGGATCAGCTACTAAATATGTGCAGAGACAAATTTCAAAATGCTACCTTGCTACAGCTGTAAAATCCTGCCTGCATATTCGTAAGTTAACTAAAAAGCATTGAACTTCAAATGCAAAAAGGCAATGTGAAAAAATAAAAAGTAGTTTCAGTTGGAGAAGTTTTTAATGCCATTCCATAAACCGCACGTGCCTGACACAAAATCAATATGTTAGCAATAAGAAGAATAAATACAGTCCAAAGCAGGAAAAGGATTTATTTTGGGTTGGCGGCTTTGGGGTTTATATATTTATAATGGATAATGTTTTCTAAACGTATAACAGTGGGGGATTTCCCTGGTTCTATCATTGAATTTACATATAATAAGCCACACTGTGGTATTCCCTTCTGCCATACAAAAGGGTAACACGTCCGGTAATTACTGAACAGCTTTTGGCCCGCAAGTAAATTAAATGTTGTAACGTAAAGAGAGAGAGAGTGCGTGTGTATGCACACAAGCGCATACTACCATCAGCCTACATTGCTCTCTGGCATGCAGATTATCAAGATGGCAACATGCTCATCTTCACCAGTAGCCAGTGGGGGAGCTAAAAGCCGAAATGACCACTTAAGAAAAGCAATTAAGTTTCCTTTGCCAGCCGCAGCAGGGTTCTGCCCCCTGCCTGCTGCTCCTCCTCCTCCTCCTCCTCCTCTTCCTCGTCCTCCTCCTCCTCTCCAAACATGGGTTTGTGTTTGGTGGCAGCAAAGGGTGGGATTTCAGTGGAATGTATGTTGATGAGCCCTATTCTGGCCCTGGGCACTGGCGTAACAGGGGCCCCCACAGCCCACACTGTGCAGGGGGGCCCACCTGCACATGTCCTGGGAGAGGGCCCCACTTGAAGAAAAAGAATGAAAATGTTTGTTCTCAACAAAATAGAATTTTGTTTTGAATTCACTCTGCATTAATAAAGACATTATTTTTGTAACAGAAATCATTTATTTGTGAAGGCAGAGTGACTACAAAAAGAAACTTTCTTTTTGAAGGCTGAGGGCTCCCCCCAACCCATGACATGGAAGACCCTAGGCTGGAGGGCTCCATGTCATGGGGTGGGGGTGGGAGCCCTATGACTTCAAAAAGAAATAGTTATTTTTTAAAGTTACTCTGCCTTCATAAAGAAATTATTTCCGTTATGGTTCGGTCCTTAACTGAATAATTTCTTAATGAAGTTAGAGTGACTTCAAAAAGAAATAATGGGGCTCATTCTGACCATGCCGGCCTGGAAACAACGGTGCTGGTAATCTTACTGGCACCGTTGTTTCCGGACCGGCATATTACAGGTCTACCTGCTGGAGCGACTGTGCCTGACAGGTCTGACCCTGCCGGGCATAGTGGCCATGGTAGGCAGACCCGTCACGGAAGCACTGGCACTGTTAACAAAGGTGCCGGTGCTTCCATGTCCCCAATCCCATGGAGTCCTATGGGACTCCACGGGAAAGGGGATTACAGAAATTACCGGCGCCTTACTTCCTGGCCGCCGGACTTTGAAGAGCCTGGTGGCACTGGGAAGTTAGGCGCCGGTAAATTTTTAAAGGTCTGGCGGTAACCCATCGGTAGCACCGGCACGGTTACCGCCGGACCCGTAATGAGACTCAATTTCCTTTTGAAGCACTAGAGCTCGCCTCAACCCCATGATGTGCGAGTGTATGGTGAAAGGGTGCGCACAAATGTATGGGTCGCTGGGTGTGCGTGTGTGTGTGTGTGTGTGTGTACAGTCAAAGGGTGCCCATTATATGTATGGGTTGCTGCCTGGGTGTGCCTGTATGGTGAAAGAGTGCCCACTTAAATGTATGGATGGCTGGGTGTGTATATGGTGAATGGTGTGTGTGCTTGTTTACAGGGGCACAACAAAACCTACATATCGGGAGGCTAACCCTTCAAATGTTGGGAGAGGTGCTAACTTCACAGGTGGTGGGGAGGGTCAAACATTTGTGTAGGGGCATCTAAGTTCTTTACACGTTTTAATGAGACTATTCTAGTGCAGCTTCAATGTTACAAGCAGTTAACCCTCTCCTGTAAGTCTCCTATTCCCTCTCTACCCTTCCAATGACTCCCCTGGCATGCAAGTACTAGACCCACATCGCGGTTTCAATTGCCTAAAAAATTTGGCATTTGAATTCAGGTATTAACAGTGAAATGCTTTACATTGGTAATTGCTGGGCCCTTATTAACAGCAAAACCCGGGTGCTGTTTAACATCTGTGTTCTGTTCTGTCTGGCAACTGCTCTAAAGGTCAGCCAGGTCGAATCAACATAACCCAAAATGTCAGGGGAAGGGGAGGAGTGCTGAAGCCCAGTCAACTCAATGGTGTTGCGCCACTACTTGTGTTTAATGCCTTGATTACTCCTAGCCCTATTCTTCCTCGTCCCAGTACTTATGTATGAGGCAGTACTTGCGAACTCTGGCTCATACACAAGTACTGATATGAGGTAGAGGTACATGGAGGTAATGCCTGACTTAGCTACCTGTAATCTTCATTACTGCTAGTCCCACTCTTCCTCATCCCAGTACTTACCTATGAGGCAAGGAGCCTCATACGTAAGCTCTGGGACAAGGAAGAGGGACGTGGCGGTAATTCTTGGCCAAGGAGCTGATTTTGGCCGTTGGGGTAGGGGGTGGGAGGGAGAGGGGATGTGTGGGGCGGTAGGATTGTGTGATAAATCATAATGGTTTTCCATGTCCAGGCTAAGCAGGCATGATATGTGATATTAGTGGCTAGAGAGGCATTTTTGTGCAGCCAGTCTAGTCATTCCACGGTTTGCTATGACTTTCATTTAACTGGGAATTTCTGATAAAGCAGTCCTGCTAAGTATAATTACCTGGCTAGATTGGCATTTGGGTGCTGCCAGTCTAGCCATTTCTTACTGCGGCATTGTATATTTTTCGGGGCATCTGTGATAAAATTATATGATAAGTCATGTATAATGCGTCTGTACACAAGTGTTTCTATGCGCGACAAGACAAGGGAGGGAAGAAAGAGGGAGGACAAATGATCTTACTAGGCCTTGTGTCATTGTGAGAATGAGAGGTGCAAGAGGAAAGGGAGGGGTGGGGGGAACAGGGCTGCAATGCTCTGAGTAAGTGCAGCCAGGGCAGCGCGGCTATGGGTAGTGCAAGGAGTACAAGGGGCTGCAGGGTTACCGTTACAGCCCCTAAGTGCATGCTAGAGACAGTGCAAGGGTGACAGATCAAGAAAGAGCCTGGACTCAGAAAGACTGAGGGTATTCAAGCAACCGGTCGGTACAGCAGACAGGTAGGTCAGCAGGGGAGGGAGAGAGAGATAGCAGAGGAGAAAAGGAAAGTTTTGAGCTGCTTCCAAAACTTCAGATGGTCCGGCTCAAGTTTGAAGGGGCAGGCAGGCCATTCCAGAGAGGCGCACCAGAAGAGTAGAGAGATCTCCCCCCCCCCCACTCTCTGGCTGGAGAAACGTCTAACCCTTAGAGAGTTGGAGGTAGCTGAGCGAAGGGCTCGAGAAGGAAGGTATTTTGGAAGAGGGCGTTGGATGGAGTGCGGGCCCCAGTCCCAGAAAGCCTTATGGACAATGCAAAGGGTCTTGATCTTGATTCTTGCAGCCACGGGGAGCCAGTGGAGAGATGATCCCTGGGCTTGAGGCCAAGGATAAGTCTTGTAGTCCTGTTCTGGGTTAGTTGCAGATGACAGAGAGTAGAGGAAGGCAGAATGGTAATAGAGTATGATGCAGTAGTCCAGCCCAGAGAGAACCAGGGCTCTGGGGACAGTAAGCTTCTGGTGGAAAGTTAGAAAGGGAAGATTCCCTTTGAGGAGAAGAAGCTGGTAGTGGAACTTCCTGGTGACATTAGAGATGTGAGAAGAGAAAGAGAGAGTGGAATAGAAGAGGACACCAAGGTTTTTTGCCTCACAAGAAGGTGACGGAAGAGGATAGGCCGGAGAGAGAGAGGGAAAGCTGGTGCCAGGGTCCCAATGAGAAGGATCTCTGTCTTACTGGCATTAAGGCAGAGATCATTGGAAGCACACCAATCCTAAATTGCGGACAGACAGTCAGGAATGAGTGAAAGAGGAGAGGAGGCTGAGGGAGCCTGAAGGAAAGCCGATTCATACGCATAACACTGAAAGTTAGAGGAGAAGGTAGAGATCAGGTGAGCCAAAGGGGCCAAGTAGAGGTTGAAAATTACCAGGTTACTCACCGTAGTGACCACCTTACTGCTAGTCCATAGTCCCCTTTCCTTCATACTTGTGGGACATCTCTCCATCCTGTGGGACGGGACCGGAGCACTTTGTAAAAACATCCACATTTTTTTCAAAAATGTGTCCCTCCTCTCTTTCCTGCACAGAGCCCGGCACGCGGCCGTAACCCCGCCCACCTTGGCTCCGCCCCACGCATCGCCCATCAGTCCTTTTCTATCCCCAGGTCAAAGACCCATTAGCAATAACAGAGGAACCTTATTAGAGGGGACGGCGGGAGGGCGTATGGAGGAAAGGGGACTATGGACTAGGAGTAAGGTGGTCACTACGGTGAGTAACCTGGTAATACTCCTACATCCCGTCCCCTTTCCTCCATACTTGTGGGAGATTCCCAAGCACTCCTTACAGGAACTACGGGTGGATGGAAAGACCCCTTACTGAAACAGATTCTTCAGCACAGCCTGAAGAAACTAAGTGTCAGCTCTTGAGCTCATGTCGAGACAGTAATGCTTACAGAAAGTTCTCATCGATGAACGCCTGAAAATGCGAAGGAAGAGTTTGTCGGAACACCTCCTCCCACCGCTACAACCGACGTTCAAGTGCCCGGACCGAAAGGGAGTCACAGTAAAAACAGGAGTCCCAATGGTGTTCCGGACCCAAACACTCTAAACAAAGAGGATGGGGATCCGCCCTCGAGAAGCGACAGTGACACGATGAACAATCTGGAAAGTCTAATTTGAAAGACAGACAGACTAGTAAACGAACGCTAGCGAGAGCCAGAGAGGAAAAAAGGGCAGAAAATCTTCCGAGGATGCAAGTGCGTCCGGCCCCGATCGAGCGGAGAAAAGGACTGATGGGTGATGCGTGGGGCGGAGCCAAGGTGGGCGGGGTTACGGCCGCGTGCCGGGCCCTGCGCAGGAAAGAGAGGAGGGACACATTTTTGAAAAAAATGTGGATGCTTTTTACAAAGTGCTCCGGTCCCGTCCCACAGGACGGAGAGATGTCCCAAAAGTATGGAGGAAAGGGGACGGGATGTAGGAGTAACCAGGGTGAGAGTATAGAGCCCTGGGGAACACCACAGGTAGAGAGAGGTGGCAGAACGATTGGGACCAGGTTGGAGCTGGGAGTGGGGCGGTCCAAGAGGAAGGAGGTCAGTCACTCCAGGGCCTGATCCATGATGCCCAGGTTCTCAGAATCGATTGATCAGGATGGCGTTGTTGACCGTTTGGAAGGCAGAGGAAAGGAGACGGCCGAGGACAGAAGGAATGCTGGAATCAAGGTTAGAGAGCAGATCTTCACGGGTGTTCAGGAGAGCAGTTTCCATGCCTCTGGCAGCTCTGAAGCCATACTGATGGTCATGGACACAACCAACAGATTCAGTGTGGAAAGTAAGCTGGGAGATGGCAAGATTTTCCAAGAGTTTGCCCAAGAAAGGGGTGATGGAGAATGGGCAATAGTTTGCTGGGCAGGTAGGATCAGCAGACGGCTTCTTGAGGAGTCGGTGCACAAGTGAGTGCTTAAGGGGAGAGGGGAACGTTCCAGTGGCTAAAGAGTGATTACCGAAATCAGCCAAGGCTGGAGCGAGGGTGTCAATATGGTCCTTGATGGTTTTGGAGGAGCAGGGGAGCACCTGTTTGGACGACGCTTTCATAGATCGGACTTGTCTAGAAACCTTGTCAGGTGTTGTCAGAGAGAAAGAGGAAAAAGGAGGGGGAGAGGTAGAGATTGCCAAAGGGGGCCGAGAGAGGAACAGGGAGAGGAAGAGGAGATAGAGGACTTGGTGTCCTGAGATTTAGCGGAGAAGTGAGAAGTCAGAGCCATACAGAGGGGCTTGGAGGGAACAGAAGAGGTAGAGACCGTAACAGGATTGACCAGTTCCTTGCAGATTTTAAAGAGTTTGGCCGTGTTGGTAGAGGCCGCGGAGACACAGGCTTTAATGTGTGCTCTCTTGATGAGTGTTATTGTTTTGAATGGCATTTTGGTGCAACCAGTATACGTTTGTCTAAATGTGGCCTGGCATGCTTTACTGTAATGTCATTACGTGTCCACACTGGTCTACATTGTGAAGCCAGTTGGACATGTTTTCATTGTGGCATGGCATTTTTAATAGAAAAGCATTAATGTTCCTGTGCACTGTTGGTGACTTGCATGTATTGGATTGGTGTTACCTTACAAAACAATTGCAAACACTGGCTTTATAGCCATTTTTCCTCAGAAAGTGTTCTGTATATTGCATTAAAATACATATTTATATCTTTATCCTAGTGCAGTGTGCGGCATACGCCTTCAGCAGCACGTTTGTGTATATTGCGCAATCGTGACAAGCTAGGCCGGCCCAGAGTGTGGCGCGACCCGTGATTTGTTGCCAAGTTGGGGGTGGGGGGGTCCTCAGCATGGCTCGCAGGGGGGCCCCCACATTTTGTGTTACGCCACTGGCCCTGGTTGCCTGGTTTTGTTTGTGATGATGAATCTGACAATTTATGACCTTTCAGAAAATATTTGTTAAGATTAGTTAACTCGAACTGCTATGGCGGGATAACCATGATATACTGTCATTTGGCAAGAAGGTTATCGTACCGCCATAAAACCAATACCGTGACACCCCTATTAAATCACAACAGTCTACTATTTCAGGTGGGACTGACACATTTGTAAAAGCAAAGGACAGTTAAGAAGGGACCTGGTCTCAGTTTTGGTGCTGGTTTCATCTAAAGAAGATTATCAGCGAGCATAGCAAAGGAAATTACAAGAATACAAAAATTGTCTTAAAAGCCATACAAAAATGGGATTGGACAGGGCAGTGGAGGCGTATGCATGAAATATTCCCCAGAAAAGATAATAGGAATTTCTGGGCATCTATTATTGACTGCCAGAGGAAAGCAGGAAGCAAACTGTCCTGAATAAAGAGGAAACCTGGAAGGAACATATTAAGGTGACTTTATTTTCCTCTGAATTTGAAGGGTGTAATTTGTTGGCCTCGGAAAAACATTGAGAGGGGAAAGGCTTGGAGATCAAATTGGAGGAAATAGTGGATGTTATTCGGCATGGCCTTGCTAATATCGCGCTTGGTGATCAAAATGAGTTATGGAGGCGATTTCTTATGCTAATGCATCAAAATATCATGGTAATGGTCGAAATGTTCTGCCCCTAGCACAAGGCATTGCTCATCCCATTTAGCTACAATGGGGAATAGAGGGGAAACTAGAGACTACAGGGTGGCCACTATTAGATGCTACTAGCAAGGTCTTTGCATTGTTACTACTTGTTAGGGAGCATTCTCAAGAATGGCTAATTTCCCTTACCTACCGAGTCCCTCAGCAGCTTTGCTGGATTTCTAGGATTTCTTTCTTTCACCTGGTAAGAGTGTGAGCCCTTTTTCCCCACTCTTACATGTGTTTTGCTGTGTGTGTTTAACATTTTTGTGTTCATAGACTGTGGAGCCTCACCTACTCCACAGGCATCTTTTTACTGTGTTTTACACAGCACCTTCAGTGCAGTGACACAGGGTTGTCTTTTAGACTTACCAACTCAGACTCCATTTTCTGGGACTGATTACGGTCTCCCAGAACATGTAAAGTTGCCATTGACTTTATTAGTCTTTTTAAATCCACAGACCCAGTACAAACCATCTTACATGGAGTACTGGAAAGGGTTAATACTTATCCTTTTTTGTCTGTTTCTCTTGGAGCATTGTTTTGCTCCCTTTTCATCAAGACTGGCAGTAGTGGTAACTACCCTATTTTTCCTACCGCGGTTATCTTAAACAACCTTGGTATTGTTTTAGGCTATCTTGGTAGCCTCGACCTTAAACCCACTAGACCATATACGTGTTTATACGGTTGCGGCTGGGTTTATTCGCCATTTCTTTTTGAAAATCTCTCTCTCGTGTTTTGCTCTGTGCGCCAAACCAGGTTTGGTTCCTTTGTTCACTGTCTCTTTGCGGGCTTCTACACAGAAGCTCTCCTTAGGCGCCTGAAAGTCTGGGTAGGCAGGCGAGGGAGGGGTTTTAGGACCGCTGCTATGGGTTCCCTTGGTAACCAAAGTCGCACTCCTGGGTGATTGGCTGTGGTGACTGTCCCGGCGGGACAGCCACCCTGATGTGTGATTGAGAGCCAGGCTGTGTGAATGGGGGAAAACTGCATAAAAAGCAGGTATCTGGGATTGGAAAGGCAGAGTTGCCACTGGAACGAAAGAATCGATGAGGAGCTTCAGGAATGATGATTTTAACGAAAATCATGCCTGCATGGTCAAGTATAGCAAGAAAGAATATCCATCCATGGGCTCAATTTATCACCATTATCACGCCTACTCATAACGACAACAGCCTGCCGCAGTGTGTAGATACTAGCTGTATATCGATTTTTAACATCTATTGGAACCCCACTGCCATTAGTGACAACAAATTAATAGATTCGATATGTGATGAAATTGACCTCATCGCTCTTTCCAACAGCAGAAGTGAATTCATCATTGTAGGAGAGCTTAATATACATCTGTTCAACAAAGAAGGATCCAAATGTAACATCCAAGAAATGTCGAGTCGAGCAAGAAAATGGATGAAAGAAATGGGAATTCTTAATATCACATTAAGTGAACAACCTACGAATGTCAAAGGCTTACCGCACCTGACTTGGACATGTGAAAACTCCACCTCAATCATTGACTAATAGATTCATCTCAGAAACTTTACAGAAATTAATAATTTCTACTAACAATATACCACATTGTGCAAGTGATCACCACCAAATATCAATCTCATGGATTGCTCAAAGAACAAAAGCCGACCGTATAAATTCACCAGAAATGGAAGTGACCAATGGGCTGAACAAACTTTGAATCCAACAACATCAAGTTTCTGAAATACTTTCTTCTATGGAAGCGCGCCTCTTAAAGAGCATTCAAAATTGAATTAAGAATGGATACTAGAAAAATATAAATATTAAAAATCAAGGTCCAAGTATACATCAAATCATATCCACAACCATCAATACAATACAGAAATTAAACAAAAGAAATATCAACATCAAAAGCGATTATGACAACTGAAAAAAAAGAAAGAGCCTGATTTCAAAAATCAAATGAAAAAAGAAAAACAAAAATATTCGAATTTCTTAAAAGCAAACAAAGCCATGATGAAACAAAAGGATGCTGAAGCAATTCTTGCGGCACTACAAATGAAAAATACGAGATTGTTATGGTCAATGATGAATGATGTTTCAAAACAACAAACAATGATCCAAGAAGTAGAGTCCCACATATGGGTCAAGCATTTTTCAGGACTGTACAAGAACACATTGCAGAATTCGATCAAAGAGAGGGAAAACGATGCGTCCTCTTGGAACCTCAAGTAGGACGTGGATGATGTAATAAACACCATCAAAGCCCTAAATTCATCCAGAGCACCAGGCCCGGATGGCATGTCAAACAATTCTCAAGGCAGCTCCGGCAGAATGGGCAAAATTCTTTCTTTACTTGCTTCACCACATGGAAAAGACAAAGGAGATTCCACACACTTGGACAGTTGCTATTTTGATTCCAATCTTCAAGGCAGGAGATCGAAAGAATCCGGGCAACTATAGACCAATTGCCCTCCTAGACCTTCTGGGAAAGCTTTTTGCAGGTTATCTACAAAAAGCTTAACAATTGGGCAGCAAGCAATGGAAAACAAGCAAAAAGACAAACAGTCTTTGTCACCAAGATTGGAACTAATGTAAACCTTTTGTTATTGAATATTCTAAAAACAGAAGCAATTGCCAGAAATCAACAAGTCTATGCTCTTTTCATAGACCTAAAGGTGGCGTTTGATTCCACAGGCATAAACTTTGGATCAAATTAACTTCTTGTGGGTGTCCATCTTGTATTCTAAACCCAATAAAACAACTGTATTCAAATACATCTGTTCGAATGCGGTTAAAAAATGATGGTATGGTCACGGCATCCATTCCTACCTGGAATGGGTTAAAACAAGGATGTCCTTTAGCAGCATGTTTATACAACTTGTATACCAATGATTTTGGAGAAAAAGTACAAAATGCTAAAGCGAATCCACCCAAGATTAACAGTGAAGCAGTTCAAACGCTAATTTATGCTGATATCATCATACTTGACAAAACTGTGACGGGCTTACAAGAAACACTGGACAAAGCACAAGAATATATGTTGGAAAATGATTTACAAATCAATACTTGCAAAACAAAAGTTATGAAACTCTCTACACAGAAGTCCAAAATTCAACATACCATAAAAATGTGGCTAGAAAGCCAAGAAATAACTACAACAAAGACAATAAAATACTTGGGTGCTCTGATTAATCCCTCAAAGAACGAAAAAGAATGGAATGAACACATCGAAGCAAAGGCAAGATCCTTGGCAAGACAAGGTTGGTTTTTTCACTTGAAATACGGATCATACTCGCCAAAAGCAACAACCCTGTTATACAAGCAAAAGGTAATTCCGATATTAACTTATGCTAGTGAAACCTTAGTCAATCAAGAGGCAATCAACTGGTCTTACTTCGAAGGAATCTATTGGCGGAAGACGTTAGCCCTACCAAAATCATTTCCAATAGCAAGAATCCGATTTGAACTGGGACTGCAGTCCATTCAATTGATAGTACTATGGAAGCAGATGGATCTTCATAGAAAAATAATTTCGGATGATAAGATACCGTCATTGGAAATACTAAAAGAAAAAGAACAAGCCTTGCAAATTTCAGCTCTCTCGAAATGGACTTCAGAGATTAAAAGAAAAATGCAAGTAGAAGAAATCACAGACGAAATGTTAACAAATACACCACAGCAGGCGAAGCGAAAACTAAAAACTAATGATTGGATAAAAACGAAAAATGTCCAAACAAGTTATAAATGCTACCTAAAATGTGGAAATGAGGCAAGAGCCCTCAATGAATTACCCCAATATCTAATTCAATTTCCGGACTCCAAGATTTGCGATCTTTTTCTGTGTTTTCAATTCAACATATTACCAACTCGAGATTATCTATCGTTGATAGACAAAACAGCCAACGTATCCGCAGTGTGTCGATTCTGTGAAGAACCGAAAGTAATAGAAACCTTATTCCACCTGATCATGGTTTGCCCAGCACTGAAAGAAAAAAAGAGAACTGTACAGAGACTTCAAGATTTCTAAAAACCAATGACGACAGAAGATGGGCACATTTTCTACAAGGAAAGGACAAATGGCTCATTATTACAGTAATTCAATTCTGGATGGAGATTATAAAAGAGACTTAATGGGCCAAAAGAAATGAACAAAAAAATATATCTTCTTTTCTATATTGTTTTATTTCTAACATAATTCCTGTGTATGAAATTGAGAGCGAATCATAAATGAAAAGTTTGTAAAATCAAACAAAACATTTTAATTAAAAAAAAAAAGACTTTTGTCCTATTGACTTTGGCCCTAGGAACATTTGATGTGATTCCATCACTGTAGTTCCTCTTTCTAGATTGCCCTGCTTACTTTCCTGTTGGTGCTGCTTAATTTTAGCCTAACTTTGTTTTTCCCTCCCTTTTTAAATAGCTGGAGTGCCATTTGGCTCACACTTCGTTTTGAGTTTAAACCTGTCCAGAATCTATTGGGAGTGGTGTGGTGTATTGGTAATGTGATTTTTCAACTGCTTTACTTTAGTGAAATGTTATACAACTGATGTGCAAATAAATGTATATTCTTTTACTCAGAAACTTTGAGTCAGTGTTTGTTTGAATCATAGTAATTGCTGTCCTTTATGTAACTATTTGATACTGCTCACTTTCTCTTGAGATAAGTCTGGCTGCTCAGCCATCGCTACCACTTTTACTGTGTAGTGCAGGCCTGTACCAAAGGTGAATTTGTACTGTCACTTTTAGTCTTAATTGTGTGTGGTGTTCCCAAAGGGTACTGCATATAATTCTGCCTAACACTACTGCCAAAATGAAAATAATGGGCCACTAATAAAAATATACTACCAAAATAACAAATTAGCTTTGGAACGAACTGCTCCACTATATATAATCTTATCATGTGTAACTGCCTGGCCAAAACTGCGTTGATGAAAGATTGTGCCCCCTTCATGTGGCCTACACCTTTGGTTCTATAAAGTCTAAGATTAGGTTTTCTCTTACATGTTTGGAAGGAAGGTGAGACCTCAATCTTACTATGTCTAGAGAAAGAGATCACACAAAGGGTTTGGACTGTCAGGTACTCAACCTTGCGCAGAGGTAGTATGTACACCTGCCTCCCCGTTGGGTCTTGGTGCCTGAATGTTAGGTAATTTAGGCCTCCGTGTCTCACCTGGGAAAGAGGGTTAGGGTCCGCTCGATTGGCTAGGCAGGGGAGGTTAGGGAAACCGGGAAAAGGGTCAGGAAGAGGTGATGGATAGGGAATCGGATACCAGGAAAGGATACGCCCTCCTGGGGTTCTTGAGATCACTGGTACTCCGCCCACACACACTCGTACACACATGCACACTATGCCCCCAAAGACCTGCCTAATCTCAGTCTAAGGTGTAGATACCTGTCACTTTATGGATTTCTGATGCGTTCCGATCCCGCATTCACTACTGTAACCAGTGCTGGTTATTTGGCTTCACAACCGGCACCTTTAACAGGTTCTAAAGCACATTGCATACAATTGCTCCTTTGACAATAACATTAATGTACTGCAGTGATTGTTAGTACTCCCAACCAATGACTTGAGTAACAAAATGGCACTTAGCTTTGTGTCGTGCAGCAGGTACATCTGCCAAGAGTTGCAGTCCCAAAGTTCTAGCCGTATTGATACGGCGGAGCGCCGCTATAAGAAAATCAAAAGCATGTGAGAGTTTGTGTTACAAGGCTGTGTTACAGCACACGGTACAAGTTGTCATTACTGCCCATTGGCAGTCAACATGCAAATACTGTTGTCGGCTTCCCCAAGCTCTGACACTTTTATAGTGTGTCGGAAGTCACTATGTGTATTTCCCAAGGGTTTTTGAAATGCACTGCACAAGCGCTGCTTGCGTTCTATGATGAGTTCCCCAGTCCGAACGCTGCCTGCGTTTGAATGCAATTCAAGATAAAAGCACTTATCTGATGAAGAATGCAGGGCCTGCAGTATTTACAGGCAGGGTGTGGCCCCCCTGGTTTGCAGCCTGCAGAAGCCCTCTGCTCATACTTCCTCTCTGTCTCATGTCCTCCAGCACAAGTAGGAATACTTGCGCGCATGCGCAGTTGATTGGGCGTTGCCTTTGAGTAGTCTGGAGGCCCGTGATCATGCAAGCCTTCTGGGAAATGAAGTATTTTGGCTCCCAGCACGTTCCACAGCATTTTTTCCCTGCAGGCAAACCATAATAATGTCCTGAAATATGAGCGTTTTAGCTCTACAGAGCTCTTTCTTTGGCCATAGTGCTGCAGACCCATAATGCTGCTATTTACCTGGTGCCCCTTACCCATTCTAGCCACTGATGAAACCTTGACAGTACTCCCCCGCCCAACAGGTCCTGCTTTAGAGGGATGGTTTCTATGGAATAGACGCACAAGGCGGGGAGCGTGAACATTCGATGCTGGCTCCCAAGAGCATTCTTCTGGTCCATATCCCAACAAGTCAGATAGTGCAATCGCCCCAGCCGAAAGCGTGAATCCAAAATAGCTTTCACCTCGAACACAGGAATCTCATTCACTCATTCACCAATATTGGCGGGGGTTTGGTCTGGCGGATGGATGTTGGGGCAGGTTTTAGTAGTGCCACGTGGAATACTGGGTGTATTTTCATCTGGGGTGGTAATGTTAGGCGGACCGCCATTGGGTTTAGGACCTTCTCCACAGGGAAAGGACCCACAAACCTAGGTTGGAACTTACGTGGACCCACTAGATGTTGGTTAAATGTAGCTAACCATACCTTATCACTGATCTTGTACTCTGGGGCTAATAGTCTTTTTGTCAGCGTATGTTTTACAGGTTAGTTAGGCTGCTTATAGGTTGGTAAGGATACTACGCCACACACTTTCCAAATGTTTCCTAAGCAAGACGGCAGCTGGAACTGCGGTGAAAGTTGCATGTGGGACTGGTTGGAAACATGGGTGATAACCATAAGTACCACAGAAAGGGGTTACTTTGGTGGATGCATGCACAGCATTGTTGTATGCTAATTCGGCTAACCAGGTGGTGTCTGCCCAGGTGGACTCATTACTATAGGTCATACAGCGTATGTACTACTCTAGGGTTTGGTTCACTGTTTGCCTGTCAGTTTCGGGATGGTAACTGGTGGATAGCTTCATTATTATACCCACCGTGGCACAGAAGGCTTGCCAGAAACGTGATGTAAATTGTGACCCCCGATCTGATACGATGTGTTGGGGAATGCCGTGCAAGCGTACAATGTTTTGGAGAAAGATCTACCAGAATTTTAGCTGTGGGAAACCCTTTGCAAGGCACGAAATGTGCTAATTTAGTTAGTGAGTCCACCACCACCAGGATGGTCGTAAAACCATGACATACAGGTAAATCCACTATAAAATCTCAAGATACAGTATGCCAAGGCACTGGAGGCGTGGGAAAAGGTTTCAGCATTCCTGCGGGCTTTCGATGTGCTTTGTTTCTAAGACAACATTTGCATGTACGTATGTATTGAAGGATGTCTCGTTTCATCTGAGGCCACCAGAAATGGCGTGTTACCAATTCATAAGTCTTAGTAATTTCTGGATGATCCACAAAAGGTGAATCATGACACCACTTAATTGCTTGTCGGCGAATGGCTGGGGTAGGGAGATACAGCGCTGTTCCATAAAAGGGGAGCCTGTCCTTTACAGTTTGCTTTTTGCTGCGGTCACTCCACTATGCCAATTCCTGTGCTGTTATTGCCTTCCTGATGTCATCAAACATGTCATCTACCGTGATGCTGCCAATGATGCGCGTAGGTGGCACTATAGGCTTTGGTTCTTCCTTGTTAAACTTGAACACTGACTCTGGGTAGCGAGACAAGATATCGGCCCTTCTATTCTCCGCCCCAGGACGATATGCCACCACAGAGTCAAAATCTGCAAAATACATGGCCATTCATAGTTGTCTGGGGCTCAGTGCTTTGGCAGACTTTAAGAATTGAAGATTCCTATAATCTGTTAGCATGGTTATGGTATGTCGAGCCCCCATCAGGTAGTGACGCCATTCGCCGAACGCTGCCTTGATAGCTAGGAGTTCCTGATCAGCTATCATGTAATTCCGTTCTGCAGGCAATAAGGATTGTGAGAAGTACGCCACTGGATGCAGTTGTCCTGTGTCATCTTGTTGGGATAGTATGGCACCGAGAGCGTAGCCTGGAACCCTGCTTCCACCGCTGCATCCCATGGGAACGCCACCCCTTTCTTCAATAAGCGAGTAATCGGCTGCACCTTCTTGGCAAACCCATCGATGAATCAGTGGTAGAAATGAGCAAAACCCAACAGTTTGCACTTCCTTCACCGACGTGGATGAGGGCCACTCTGTGATGGTTTCGCACCTTTCTTTGATCCATAGTTACACCTTCAGGTGAGAGTATAAATCCCAAAAACTCTGTGGTTCAGTGAAATTCGCATTTCTCAGGTTTTGTGTATAATTGGTGTTCCCTTAAACATGGTAAAACTGCCTTCACATGTTCTTGATGTTCTTCTAGGCTTCAAGAGTAAATTAGTATGTCGTCTATATAGACTACGGCAAAAAGATCCAAGTAACCCTGTAGGACCTCATCCAAGAAGTGCTGGAAGGCGGCATGGTGCGTTACAGAGTCCGAATGGCATGACTTGGTATTCGTAAGCCCATACTTTGTCCTGAAGACAGTCTTCCACTAGTCTCCTTCACGCACCCGCACCAGATGGTAAGCTCCTCGTAGATAGAGTTTTGTATAGATCTTGGCGTCCCTGTACTTGGTCTAAAAAGGTAGGTATCAATGATGGGGGCTACCGGTTTTTAACCGTTATCCAGTTAATTGCTCTGTAGTCAATACAGGTTCTTAAATCCCCAGTTTTCTTGGGGACAAAGAACAATGGTGATGACACCAGCGATTTAGAGTGGCTAAATTAGTTTTGACGTAGTCTCGTAAATGTTCATTTTTAGATTCTGTTAAAGCATAGATGCGGCTGCATGGCACCGCTGTTCCAGACTCCAAGTCGATCCTGCAATTGAATGCTCGGTGGGGTGGCAATGTCTCTGCTGTGACTTTACTGAAAACATCCCTGTAGTCCTGGTAAACGACTGGCAAGGTCTCCATACTTCCAATCACATGTCCGCTACAAAGGCGTAGTCTGGGTCTCAGGGCCTTTGGTTGAAATAGATTGGCAATGCTCGGATCAATGACTAGAGGAGAAGCACAATGAACACTGGGTCCAATCCACTTTTGGATTATGAACCCCTTACCCATGGTTATCCCAAGATCATCCCAAACTGGGGCGCAGCTAGGACATCAAACCTAATGTCTTCATGATGCCGTGGGCTACATTCCAAATTTACCCATCTGGTTTGCTTTATTAGGCCCGAAGTAAGTGGTGATCCATCTACAGACTTCACCTCTTCTTTGCATTCCTTATCTTTTAAGGGAATTCCTAATTTAAACGCTAAACCTTTGTCGATAAAATTACCCGTGGCTCCTGAGTCTATCATTAGTGATACTGGTACTCGATGGTTCTGCCAACTGATATAGCCTGAAACTGTTGTGTGCTATTTGCATGTGTTGAGTGTTTGGCAAACATTTTTGGGGTGTCTTCTGGTTGGCTCACCCGGGCCACCCTCACTGGCGAGCTTTTGCGTTTCCCGGCAGCTCCCCATTGGGTTAAGTGGGACATTCCCTAACGAAGTGTCCTGTATAGGCAGAGTTTCTCCCGACGCCTCTTGTCCGTCTCGTCCTTTGTCAAGGGGCCACGAACGGTCCCTATCTGCATAGGCTCCTCAGATATTTTCTCATTCTTACTATGCTTCTGTTAATCCAACCTAACCATCGGTCTTGGGTCCCACTTCCTCCGGTGCTGCTTTCTCTCACTCTGTCTTTGGTCCAACCGTAGTGCCAAATCTATCATGGAAGAGCAGGTCTTGGGCTGCGGGTCCATCTGCACAATGAGGTCTTTCATTTCATCCCTTAAAACCTTGATAGAATAAAGCCAGACATTTCTCCTGGGGCCAGTCAGTTTCTACAGCTAGCCGGTTGAAAATGGTAACATAAGTAACTAGGTCCTTTCCTCCCTGGCATAAGGTAAGCAGCTCCCTGCCTTTGATCAGTGTTGCTGCCTTGCGGTTAAAGATTTTACCAAATTCTTCAAAAAAGTATCCCAATTATATAGGAGAACGTGATCTTTAGCCACCAGAGGTGTGGCCCAGATACAGCGTCTCCACTCAGGTATGATATGACAAAGGTTGTGCGGGCCTTGGCGGTGCGGGATATGTTAGGCTTTGTGATAAAGTGCAACTGACACTTCATTATGAACTGGTTATATCGTTGTGGGTCCCCATGATACCTTTCAGGGGCTGCCAATGGCAGTGGGGGC
This sequence comes from Ambystoma mexicanum, assembly GCF_040938575.1. NCBI lineage: Eukaryota > Metazoa > Chordata > Amphibia > Caudata > Ambystomatidae > Ambystoma > Ambystoma mexicanum. The sequence goes on from NC_090936.1 coordinate 987,083,580, forward strand.
TCAGTAGAGAGGTGTACCTGTACAGGAATGGGTGGTGCATGGTCCCTGGGCAGAGGAGTAGTTTGGGCAGTGCCCTGCACAGTAAGTTTGTGCACCTGACCAGCTAGGCTCACATAATCTTGCCTGGTGGGCTGTAATTCACTTTTCAGTTCTTGCAATGCTGCCAATATGTCCTCCATGGTGTCGTGCTACCCAGGCGCTTGATAATACTTGGGCTTGTGCTACTGTTAGGTACTCAAACTTGCGGAGGTAGCACGTACACCTGCCTCCCCATTGGGTCTTGTTGCCTGGATGTTAGGTAACTCAGACCTCCGTGACCCGGCGGGGAAAGAGGGATAGGGTCCGCTGGATTGTATAGGTAGGGGAGGTTAGGGAAACCGGGAAAAGGGTCAGGAAGAGGTGATGGATAGGGAAGGGGATACCAGGAAAGGATACACCTTGCTGTCCCCTCCTGGGGTTCCTGAGATCACTGGTACTCTGCCCACACACTCTCATACACACATGCACACTATGTCCCCAAAGACTTGCCTAATCTCAGTCTAAGGTGTAGATACCTGGCACGTTATGGATTTCTGATGCGTTCCTATCAAGCATTCACTATTGCAACCAGCGCTGGTTGTTTGGCTTCACAAACAGCACCTTTAACAGGTTCTAAAGCACATTGCATACAATTGCCCTGTTGCCAACAACATTAATGCACTGCAGTGATTGTTAGTACTCACAACCAAGACACAGTGACTTGAGTAACAAAATGGCACTTAGCTTTGTGTCGTGCAGCAGGTACATCTGCCAAGAGTTGCGGTTCCAAAGTTCTAGCTGTATTGATACGGCGGAGCACCGCTATAAGAAAATCAAAAGCATGCGTGAGTTTGTGCTACAAGGCTGTGTTACAGCACACGGTACAAGTTGTCATTACTGTCCATTGGCAGTCAACATGCAACTACGGTCGTCGGCTTCCCCAAGCTCCGACACTTTTATAGTACGTCGGAAATCACTCTGTGCATTTCCCAAGGGTTTTTTTAAATACACTGCCCAAGCGCTGCTTGCGTTGTATGATGAATTTCCAGCCCGAACGCTGCCTGCGTTTGTATGCAATTTAAGATAAAAGCACTTATCTGATGCGGAATGCGGGGCCTGCAGTGTTCGCAGGAGGGGCGTTGCCCTGCTTTTTGCAGCCTGTGGGAGCCCTCTGCTTGTACGTCCTCTCCATCTCATGTCCTCCAGCACAAGCGGGGATCCTTGTGCGCATGCGAAGTTGATTGGTCGTTGCCTTTGAGTAGTCTGAGCCTTCTGGGAAATTAAGTAGTTTGGCTCCCAGCACGCTCCACAGCGTTTTCTGCCCACACAAGGTCTTTATCCTGCAGGCAAAACAATAATTTCCTGAAATATGGGCATTTTAGCTCTACAGAGCTCTTTCTTTGGCCATAGTGCTGCAGACCTTTAATGCTGCTATTTACCTGGTGCCCTTACCCATGCTAGCCACTGATGAAACCCTGACATGGACTTATCTTCCAAGGTAGCTTTTTGACATGACTGAAGCTGGGAGGAGAAGGTCTCATGCGACCACGCAGCAAGGAAGGGAGCTACAACACCCCGTTGCAGGCACTTCCTGCTGTTTGGCACTGGGCAGGTGTTGAAAGCCAGTGCCAATGAATCTCTTAGGCCTGGTGAATCATCTTTAATTTCAAATGTTCTTTTCTTTTGTAAGACCCCAATGGCTGACAAAGCCGTTTAACAGTGATCTCATCTGTTTTTCCGCCTGCCTCCACTTCCCTGTCGGTTTTAAAATCAACAGGGGAACAGGCTCTGCTGGTGCCGATTAACTAAGCACGGCGCAATGTTTTGAAGGGGAGTCTTGTTGAAAGGAGTTTTCAATAACTCGAGCCCTTTACTACATAATTTCTACATGATTTTTTGATACACCCAACATTTCTATACATTTTTGATGTGCAGTTATAGTAAATGTCCCGTTTATCACATAATTATGTATCCCTACTAGCCTGCAGTCCTCTGGAGATTGCAAACCTACATCTAGCCACCACTGCGCTAGCCATAACTGTATACGTCTTCCAGGATTTGTCCTCTAATTAAACTAAGTGTGAGACTATTAAGTAGATTGACACAGAGGAATTGGTTTTTGCATACATCTTGTTAGCTTGGCACTAGGAAACCCAATCAGCCAACTTCCATAAGAGTCTAGAGATTTTATGGGGGTGGGAGACGGGCTAGAAAAACCCACCAAGCCAATCACACGTTCCCTAGCCTACCAGCCTAAAGACCGACTTGAGCCATTGGGGGAAAATGTGCACATACAAACGCAAGTCTAGAAATCTCTATGGGCACAGCGTGAGCTTACTCGGTTATCTTTTATTGCAGGATTTTATTATTTTTCTACATGCCACATCCTATTATTTTAATCCGATTGTTTTATTGCCATTGTAAATTTGTGCAGTCAATAAGTATGCATGCCTATATTTTAATCCGACACCTAATGCCACAATTGTAAGTGTCCCGAGGAAGTTAATTACTTTAAATTGAGTGAATGAAGCAAATTATTTAACAAAATAGATAATTATACTATAAATGTCTTATTAGAAGAGTGTCTGCTTTATTAAGTGACTCCTACATTTTCTTCTGGGATGACCATAAAATACAATTATGGTCAAATGCAAGGTAATCCCTGGCCAGCCCTCTCATGAATCTGCTAAAAGAAATCATTGATCATTGCTGCACCAATGATGGAGGCAAATAACTTAATCTCAGAACTATAAATCTTGTCACAGGATCTAGGAAATAATCCTATAACCGGGAAATGGGAATTTCATAGTAGATATGACGCCCAATGAGCCACACTTAAAAGACAACATAAAGGCAAAAGCTAATACTAAAAAGATAGGGTGATTTAGACGGACAAAATACCACCAAGACTAAAACTGGGATGAGTAAAACCAATTCCATCAAATATCGCAATACAACCAATGCAGCCAAAGATCTAGATGATGTGGCAGAATATCCAGCATATTTTGAAATCTCAAAACAATTAGGAGGCAAGCTTTATTCAATTCAGGTAGAAATTCACAAACAGGTGAACATACAGCCCAATAACAGAAGGAACAAGTTACTTACCTGTAACTGTTGTTCTCCAGCATGGGTCTGGCATGGATTCACATGCTCATGAATATTCCCCGTCGTCAGGCTGGGAATCCTCGGTAAAGAAAAAACCAGTATCAGTTTCCTTTCTGATCTGTCTTTCGTAGTAATAACCAATCACTGGTCTCTGCGTCATACTGACCACAGCCAATGACTGCCCTCTACCTAAGCACCGCCTCTGGCAGCCATCTTCAGATTTGGAAGCACGTGAAGTGGCAGTATGACCAAGTGAAGAGCCGCAGAGGGGTAGGCGGGAGGGTTCGCATGTGAATCCATGCCAGACCCATGCTGGAGAACAACAGTTACAGGTAAGTAACTTGTTCCTTCTCCAGCATGGGGTCTGGCATGGATTCACATGCTCATGAATAAAAAATACATAGCAGTACACACATGCACAACCACGGGAGGTGGCAAAGGCTCAACATTAAGCATCACATCAACTCAACATTAAGCATCTTACCTTCTCACCAGGCTCACCTCAGGCGAACAGGTTGCGCAGCACTGCTTGGCCGACCCTGGACTCCTCCCTGGAATCCCGGTCGACGCAGTAGAATTTCGTGAAGGTGTGCGTCGACCTCCACGTAGCAGCCCTGCATATGTCCAGCAGGGGCACACCAGATAGGAACGCCGTGGTAGCTGCGATCGCTCTGGTGGAATGGGCTCTCGGACGGCCAGGCAGCGGTCGGTTTGCCAACCGGTGACAGCACATGATACAGCCGGAGAGCCATCTGGAGATGGAAGCCTTCGAAAGAGCCTTCCCCTGATTGACAGGTCCAAAGTTCACAAAGAGTTGTGACGTCTTCCGAAAACCCTTCGTGCGGTCCACGTAGAACTTCAGCGCTCTAGCTACATCCAGCGAGTGCAAAGTCCTCTCAGCCGGCGACGAAGGCGACGGGAAAAACACAGGTAACACCAAGGGTTCGTTGAGATGGAAGTCCGACGGTACCTTGGGCATGAAGGAGGGGTGCGTCCTGAGCACTACCCTCGTGTCGTGGAAAGTCAAGTACGGGGCCTTGCAGGAAAGGGCCTGGATCTCTCCCACTCGACGTGCGGAGGTGATGGCCACAAGAAAAGCTGTTTTCCACGATAGAAACTTCAACGGGGCCGAGTGCAGAGGCTCGAACGGAGGTCCCATGAGCTTGGTCAGCACCACGTTGAGCTCCCACGCCGGGGCCGGAGCCTTCACCGGCGGGAACGATCTGAACAGTCCCTTCATGAACTCTTTCACCAGACGATGAGACCACAAGGACGTCCGCCCCGTGGTTCTGGTGTATCGGGAGATCGCAGCAAGATGAATCTTGATGGACGCGTGTGCCAGCCCAGCCTTGGCCAGCGTCAGCAGGTACGGCAGTACTTGGGGAGCAGTAATCCGTAGAGGGTTAATCTTCTGTGCGTGGCACCAGACAGAGAACCTCTTCCATTTGTGTCCGTAGCATTTAAGAGTCGAGGACGCCCTGGCCTTTGCAAGAACCTCTCTGCAATCGGCCGGTATGTCGTATCCTCCAAACTCTAGCGCTGCAGGAGCCAGGCCTGCAAGTTCAGCGACTTCGGGTCGTGGTGGAGGATGGCGCCTCCTTCCCTGGAGAGTAGATCCGCGTCCGCCGGCAGCTTGATCGGCGGGGACGCTGACAAGTCCAGCAAGTCCGGGAACCATATCTGCCTCGGCCACGCAGGTGCGACGAGGATCATCCTGCACCGTGACCTCTTGAGCTGGTTGACGAGCCGGATTAGCAGAGGCAAGGGAGGGAACGCGTAGAGGAACAGGCCCTCCCAGGGGAACGAGAAAGCATCGCCCATGCTCCTCGTCTGGGGAAACCTGCTGGCGAACCTCCGGCACTTGGTGTTCGTCGCCGTCGCGAACAGGTCGATCTGGGGTGTGCCCCACCGTCGGAAGAGGCGATCCACCAGATCCTGCCGTAGTTCCCACTCGTGGCACGAGCGCAGCTCCCTGCTGAGTGAGTCGGCGATGGTGTTTTTTATCCCTGCCAGATGAAACGGCACCAGAAAAATCCCTTGGGCGACGGCCCAATGCCACAGGTCCTGCGCCTCCTTGGACAGCACTGGGGACCTGGTTCCGCCCTGTTTCCTGATGTAAAACATGGTGGTGGTGTTGTCGGTGAAGATCCTCACCACCTTGCCCTTGAGGGACGGAAGGAAGGACCTGAGGGCCCAAACCACTGCACGGAGCTCCAGGACGTTGATATGGAGGGACTTCTCCGCCGGGAGCCAGAGTCCCCTTGCGTGCAGATTTTCGGTGTGCGCTCCCCACCCTTCCAGGGAGGCATCCGTGGTCACAGTCTCCTGGTGGGCTGGGGTCTGGAAGTCCATGCCCGCCGTCAGGTGTGCGCGGGTGCCCCACCACCGTATCGCTCGTCGGAAACTCTCGTCGAGCTTGATCCTTTCCTCGAAGCTGCCCGTCGTCTGGATCCAGCACGCATCCAGGAATTCTTGCAACGGGCGCATCCGGAGCCTGCACATGGGAATGAGGTAAATGCAGGAAGACATCATCCCGAGGAGGGACTTGATGGACCTCACTTTGGCCGCGTCGGTCACCAACATCCGTTGCACCTTGCCCAAGATGGTCCTGGTCCTCTCCTCCGACGGGGAGGCCAGAAGGGACACTGTGTCGAGCCTCGCTCCCAGAAACAGTGCGACTTGCGCGGGCACCAGGTGGGATTTGGCGTAGTTCACGGAGAATCCCAGGTCCGTGAGGAGTTGGACGGTCCTTGCCGTGTGGACCACGGCGAGCTCCCTCGTCTTGGCGCGGATGAGCCAGTCGTCCAGGTAGGGGTAGATGTGAATCCCCTCGCGGCGCAGCTCCGCCGCCACCGGTGCGAGGCACTTGGTGAATACCCTGGGTGCCGACCGTAGTCCGAAGGGAAGGGCTTTGAACTGGTAATGACGCCCTTGGACCACGAATCTGAGGAATTTTCGGTGCCCCTTTAGGATGGGAATGTGGAAGTAGGCATCCTCCAAATCCAACGACGATAGGAAGTCTCCTTCCTCCAGCTGACCCAGGACGTGCTGGAGGGTGACCATCCGGAACTTCTGCGCCTTGATGAACTTGTTCAGACGTCGCAGGTCTAGGATGGGGCGCCATCCTCCCGTCTTCTTCTTCACGAGGAAGTATCTCGAGTAGACTCCGGTGCCCCGAAGCCTCCTTGGGACGAGTTCGATGGCGCCCTTTCTGAGCATCGCCTTTACCTCCAGGAGAAGTTGAGGGACGTGAAGTTCTTTCCTGGCCACGGGGGGGGACGCGCGGGCACCTTCTTTGAAACTCGAGCGCGTGGCCCCGGGCCAGGGCGTCCAGCACCCAACGGTCGGTGGAGATGGACTCCCACACGCTGACGAAGCCCGCCAGCCGGCCTCCCACCGGGGTGCTTCGGTGGGGGCCCGACCCCACGGCCGGTTCAATCCTGCTTGGACGCGGCCTTGCCGCCTTGACCTCCTTGGCGACGACGGCGGGGTCCGCTAGACTTGCCTCGTCCTCTGTAGGCCTCTTGCGACGACGAGCGGGCCGCTTGACGGTAGGAAGCGAAGCCGCCGCCGGAACCTTTGGAGGCGCCCTTGCCTCCGCCGCTCCGAAAGGGCGTCCGTCGTTGCTGCAGGACTCCAAGGGCCCGGGCCGTCTCAGTATCCGCCTTGAATCGTCCACTGTCTTGCCAAACAGGTTGTTCCCGTCGAAGGGCATGTCCAGGACTCTGGTCTGGACGTCCTGCCGGAAGTCCGTAGCTTTGAGCCATCCACGACGTCGAAGGCAAACGCCGTTGCCCAGCTGGCGGAACCCAGTGTCGGCGATGTCCGTCGCCACGGTGATGGCGTGGTCCGAGGCCACCTCACCTTCCTGCAGGATCTCCAGGGCCTCCGCACTCTTGTCGTCCGGCAGAAAATCCAGCAGGGGAGCTATCTTGTACCAGAGCTCCCTGTCGTAGCGGGCCACGATAGCCAAGGCGTTGGCCGCCTTAATCGTCGTCGCTGCCGACGAGATGACTCTACGTCCCATAGCATCCAATTTCTTTCCCTCGCCGTCCGGCGGGGAAGTCGATGTGGAGGCCGCACCCCCCCCCCCGTTTTCTTCCTGGCTGCCGCGGAGACGACGGAATCCGGGGTAGGCTGCGCCCGGAGGCATAGGGGGGCCGTGTCAGGGACCCGGTACTTTTTCTCGTACCGGTCTCTTCTAGCTGGCGTCGTGGAAGGGTTCTTGAGGAGGGAAAGGCCCTCATCCCAAATGTCGTCCAACAGAGGCACTGCGAGGACCGTCTTCCTCTTGGCCTCGCGCCGCTGATAAAGGAAGCCTTCCTTTTTCTTCTCCTCAGGGCAGAGTTGGAAAAGCTCGGAAGCCCTGGAGATCATGGAGTGGAAAGATCCGATCTCATCGGGCGGAGAAGCCCTGGTGGGAGGCGACGACGGCATATCCTCGTCGTATGCCTCGTCGTCCGTACCCGTCGCTGCCGTGTCAGTCCCCGTATCATCCCCTCGGGTGGAAGGGGAGGAGGGCTGGACGGGGCGCGACGGTTGAAAAGGAGGTGGTGGATGGATCCTTCTTTTCTTGGTAGGGGGAACACCAGAAGGTCCCGGTTCTGGATCCCCCGACGGGAGAGGTTCCTCCGTCGGTAACGGTAGCCTCGTCCTTATCTCGGAGCATAAGGACTGTATGGCCAACAAAATGGCCGCCGAGTTGTCTTGCGGCGCTGGCAGAGGGGAATCCGACGGGCGAGCAGGGGCCCCGTCGGTATCCTCGACGATGTCGTCGTCGTCACCTGCGTCGGGGTCCATTCCGACGGGCTGGCCTTGTTCCACGCCTAGGCCGTGGCTTAAGACCTCGATCAGCTCCTCTTCTGAGGTTGAGGCCGAATCTACGACGACGCCCTGCCCCCCCTTCTTCTTCCCCACGGAGGGTTTCACGGGGGTCCTATCGATGGGCACAAAAGAAGACTCCCTCCGAGGAGGCAGGGAGATTCTGGGCCCTGAGGTCGCCACCACTGGTGCAGCCTCCACAGGCTGAGCCAGGGCCGCCGCGACCGTTTCGATAGAGGGCTTGGTCGGATGGATCAAGGCCTTCACCACCTTAGGTGCGCTCACCGCCTTATCCTTGAGGGAGGGGGCACTGCCACGCTCCTCCTCTGCCTTAGAGCTCGACCGGGGCCTCTCCAGGAGCTTCGCCGGGTGCTCGGCCTTCCTCTTACCCGACCCAGAGCGTTGGCTCGTGGTTGATGGTGCCGGGGAGGGTGCGCCCTGCCTGGCGCCCGTAGAGCCCGACCGTTCGGCGCTCCCGGTGCCAGCGGACTCGCGGTGCTTGGCCTTATGTTGGGCCCCCGTCGCCGGGGCGCCCTCAAAGGTCTTAGAAGACCGCTCGGATTTCTTCTTCTTCTCGCCAGACGGGCTCTTACCCTCCAGCCAGTTGGCGAGACGTTGATGACGGTCCTTCATGGTCCGTTCCGACATGTTGCCGCAAAACGCACAGTCCTTCTCCACGTGCGTTTTGTCCTCATGAAGGCAGTAAAGGCAGAAAGAGTGTTCGTCCTCCTTAAAGACGTTCTGCAGCTGGCATCCAGGGCAGACCCTGAACAGCTTTCCGGGCGTCGAGCTTCCCTTCTCCTGGGCCATCTCCGAGACCAGGCCTGAGAAGCTTCTGGAGTCCTCCGAAGTGTAGCTCGACGAAATCTTCACCCTTGAGGGGCACAGACGAATCCGACACGGGTCCCCGTTGATCGGATGTAGGATCGGTGGAGCTTGAGGCTCTTTTGACCGAAAGAATCGAAGTTTTTTGTGAAAAAGCGCGAAAAAATAGCACTAACGCTCGAGAGCAATAGCACGAGGATCCCAACACATGAACGTGCGGTAAAAATCTGAAGATGGCTGCCAGAGGCGGTGCTTAGGTAGAGGGCAGTCATTGGCTGTGGTCAGTATGACGCAGAGACCAGTGATTGGTTATTACTACGAAAGACAGATCAGAAACGAAACTGATACTGGTTTTTTCTTTACCGAGGATTCCCAGCCTGACGACGGGGAATATTCATGAGCATGTGAATCCATGCCAGACCCCATGCTGGAGAAATGGCATAATCAAATGCACCCGGTGATGGTTGTGAACCAACAGATATACAAAAGTGAAGAGGGAGACCTAAATGTGGTCCTCATTGCACCTAACCCACTCTCATCTTGGTGACAGAGAAATGAGAGGAACATTGTTCCTGGTCCCCTCATCCCCATCGTCAATGTACAGCAGGTGTGAGAAACACTATTCACTCAGACAGCCCTTCAGACCGTATCCTAACGACGCCACTGAAGATATAAGTTTGCAGTCAATGGAGCAGGTAGACTGACTGCGACCATGCAGAAGACGACGATGTCACGACAGAGACTATAAGCCTCATTTACAGGTTCGGCGGTAACCATGCCAGTGATACCAGTGGGTTGCCACCAGACCCGTAAAGTATTACAACCCCGGCGGCCACGAAGTCAGGCGTCGGTAATTCGTTTAATCCCCATTCCCATGGAGTCACATAGGACTCCATGGGAGTGGGGGCCACGGAAGCCCCAGCACCGTTAACTGTGCCAGTGCTTCCGTGACAGCTTGCCTACCGTGGCCGCTGTGACCGGCAGGGTCTGCCTTGTCGGGAACATCTGTTCCGGCAGGCAACCTCTTAGTGTGCCGGTACAGAAACAGCGGTGCTGGCACCATTGTTTCCGGACCAGCACACTTGTAATGAGGCCCTATGACATAGATGCATTAGACATGAAGTACATATGCATTCCTGCATGAAGCTACACTGACAGATTAAATTGCTTGTAGACACGATGAATTATGATCCACGTAGATGGAGGACAGACACAAGAATACATATGAACTGCTGGATGATGCTAAATCACAACTTTAATGGGCGGCGATGTAAATCAAGATGGAAACCACAAGTATGTTGAAGTTAATGGAAGGTGCTAAAAGGACTCGATAATACAGAGAGGTGCTTACATGCTGATTTCGTGGAGACGTGCAGACCAGGTTTCCAGTGCAGCCACTGTGCATATTCATGCCAAGGACAAATAGTGAGAAAGTTTCATATTAGTAGACAGCATAAATGCAAACAGGAGAAATCAAGTTTGTGGTCCCTACACACGTGATCTAAACCTGGGAGACAAAGCCTACTAATTTGAGTCAGGCTTAGGCAGTTGTTCCCATCCAACCGAAGGCAGGACAATACAAAGTAATACCAGGTTAAAAGCATAATGCTCTGTCTCAAGCCAAGAGGATCCGAGATGGTAACTTGTTGGTAATATACAGCACCTTCAGGGCCATTCTCACCACTAATAATAATTGCACTTGGGCGGGTAACTTTCCAAAGCTCCAAGTGTGAGAAGATCCTCTTTTACCAATCCCTGCTCATCTTCTAACGCTAAGCTCACACTTTGTTGCATAACCCAACCGCAGTACACTAACCAGACATATTTGTAGTTTCAACATTTAAAAGGTGGTCGCAGAAGGAGCCATCAGATAGGTTTCACCCAATCAATGTACTAATACCCTCCATTTTATATATGCATGTAGGGAAAGAAAGAGAGAAGTAGAGAGTCACCTCAAGGAGGAGACAATGACAGGACCCACATGTTTAGATGAGGAAGAGGGAATACAGAGGAGATTTGGGACACTCTACAGGAGGATAGCTCAGGGGAAACATGCTCGCCTTGGAAGCAAGACAACATGGAGCAACACAGGTTTGATCACTGGATCCGGGCTTAGAAATCTCTGGGTAGTAAGCATGTTATAAATAACCAATCATATCATATCATACAGGAGTAGAAGAGATAGCCCTTTTGCCCCTAAGGCAAGCAGAAGCATTGCAGGGTCCCCACAGAAAGGGGTGGGGGGTGGTATGACTCACAGACAGAGCAGTGGGGAGACAACAAGAGGAATAACATGTTGAGGAGGCTCAACTTTGAGGACCAAGGAGGTGAAGACAGCGATGATAGCTTAGGGACAATGGGGTCAGGGAGAGTGATGATGATTAAGGAAGGAGGCCACACCGCTTCTCAAAGGGAATAAGCCTGGAACGGGAGACATTGTAGGAGAAAGGGGAAGACATGAAAAAGGGAAAGCTGGAACTTGAGGAGCACCTTGAACGAAAAAAAGGCAGATCGCCTAGCGCAGACAAGGCTACCCCATATGCGCAGAGGTTGAGGGCATTTCCTGGACGAAGGAGAAGTAGCATGATGGGAGCATTTACTGTCAAGAAAGGTCCAGGAAGACATGACCGATGTGTGGGGTTGGCACAGTTCCTGTTGCTAGAAAAGGGTGCCGGACGACTACAATACATACTGTGGTTGCAGATGGACAAGGATAATTTGAGGTTTAAACTACCCTCATTGACTGCTGGAGCTGGGAAATTGATTTATGAGCTAAAATGTTGACGGCAGGAACAACATTGGCAGTGGGTGACATAAAGAGTTTACTTTCAGCCATTTTGGGGAGGTAGCTAACAATGTTTGGAAAGGGGCAGGGTATCCCGGGGTGACAGCGCAGAACACAGCACACGATGGAGTGCCGTTCAATAACCGTAGAGCAGTCGTATATGGAGTGCCGTTCAATAACCATAGAGCAGTCGTATGGTAGGCTCTCAGGGTACAGTACTCCGACACATCTGGCATAAGTGCAATCATGGCACGCAAAATGTGCGAGGACGAGGACCCACTTTAATATATTCAGGAGATACAAGAAGGTAGGCGTCTTCAGACATGTGAACTGTGGGACAAAAGAGTGGGTTTATTTTACCACATGCTACACCTGGGAACACCAGAGCAGGTACAAAAGAATTTTACAAAATTAGTGGGGATGGAGGTGAAGCCATGGTCAAAAATTCAGGAGAACGAGAGAAAGAAATGTGAGAAGAGAAAACAGGAAGAAGCAACGTTAGTTCAGAAAAAACAATCACAATATAAATGAAGGGGCAGTGTTGACAAGCAGAGAGGGGGTGGCTGCCCCCAACATTCAGTATCAGCAGCCAGTGGCAGGGCGAAGCTTTGCAGGCTGAGGGGACATTAACTATTGGCCACGGGGAAGAGGAGGCATGCCCAGAGGGAGTGGAGCAAGTGAACCCGGCACAGCTGCGAGGAGACAAATTCAATGGGGCACAGCCCAGACCCTTGGGAGGTCCACCACAGTGATGGGCATGCAGGAAGATCGGCCATATATCCAGTGTGTGTAGCGTCAGAGAGGGAATGCAGCAAAGTGGGGAGGTGACATGCAGCAAAGTGGGGAGGTGACATACCTGCCAACACACAATATTGAGCAACCCGACTACTATGCCCAAGATCACACGCAGACATTTGCACCGCAAGTGGTGCAAGCACAGCATGCACCAGTCCAGTCACAAAAGCCTATGGCGTATACACCACAGACTCGGGTGTACACCCAGCCATCGCAAGCAGTATCGCAAGCACCGGCACAGCAGAACGCTGTTGCCATGAGACACGCAGACACTGCAGTGCAAACTCCTACACAGAGTATAGGGGGAGCAACTGTAGTAGGATGGAACCCTTTCACAGGGAAGGGGTTTATTTACACCGACAATAGGAGAGCCCAAAGACTGCCTTGATGTGTTAAATCATATCTGTTACACCCAACCCAAATGAGGAACCACATGTAAACATAGGTGACAAAACATTCTCTTTTCTTGTGGATACGGGGTGACTAGATCTTGTATTGGGGCGGGGAGATACCCAATGGCAGGCTTTGCCATGAATGCTCAACGGTTTTCTGGGGCTACAGATTTGGTTCCATATACTGATGACTTGCCAATCTCCATTGGGGAACATTACCTTACCATGCCGCTGTTCTATTCTAACCAGACACCAGTTAACATAATGGGAAGGGACATGATCAGTAAACTCAACATGACCATCTCATTTACTGAGCAAGGGATAGTAAATTGTACCCCAGGAATTTACTACGTGAATGCGTGAGAATTCATTCATGCATTTTGCAGACAGACTGTACAGAGGGGGGTGCCCGTAGACCCGAGCTATTTCAATGTGGGGTGGAAGTGCTGTTAGCATGGCTTCCAGGGATACAGGGCAAACTGCTTCGATTACCCAACAAAATGTTGTTCAGACCAGAAATTCACTTAGACAAGGAAGGAGGACAGGCGTTTCCACTTGAATGAAGAAAGGTATAATAAGAGATGAAAGAATAGTACTGCACAGGACTGATGATACAGGGTGGGCGTGGGGAGCAGTGATTGCAGTAGGAGAAGGGCACAGAGTGACTGACTTAACAGAATTGTTTAAGGACTATTCAGATTTTAAAACATTTTTCTATATGGGTAATACATACTGGATGAGGATTAATCCTGCAGAGAATGACCCTGATGAAAAAGGCGCCACAGCCCTTTCTCAAGGAAGATCTGGCACAGGTACCGAGAGTAGTGTGGTCCAACAGTCCATATGACGTTGGCCTATAGAAAGGGGTAGGAGCTGCTAAAATCAAGCTCAAGCCAGGGGCTATTTTGCCAAGAGCAAAGCAATACCCTCTATTTAGGGAGGCCGACAAAGCTATTTTTGAAACAATTTCTACACTAGTGCAGCAGGGAATTTTGGTACCATCTGAATCTCCATGTAACACAGCTGTATACCCAGTGAAGAAGGCAACAAGGGAATCGTGGCTTTTCATTCAGGATTTACTGCCTTTAAATAATATTGTCGAAGCAGAATTTCCATTCATTCCCAATCCTGCAACAATTTTATGTAGAATCCTGCCAGAAGCCACTCACTTCACGGTAATAGAGTTGAAGAACGCATTCTTCTCTATCCCACTCCATGAAGAATCACAGGACTTGACAGTTTGGATATAGAAATAAAAAGTGGAAACATACGAGGCTATCACAAGGGTACTGTGAATCACCTATGTTTAATAGGGTCCTGCAAATGGACCTTGGAAATATGCATCTAGACAGCCTGGTTATCCAATATGTGGATGACGTCTTAATATGCAGCAAGACAGGAGGGCAATGCCAAAAGGACTTGGTACAGTTGTTGACCGTTTTGGCAGACAAGTGCTACAAGGTGGACAAGGCAGAATTACAGAATTGCCAGAAGGAGGTCCTATACATTGGACAGCTAGTATCCCATGAGGGTAAAGTGACCCCCTGAGAACACGGGAGATTTTCAGGACACCGCCACCAAAGGTGGTGAGGGAGATGCAGTAATTCCTGGGTCTTTGCAATTATTGTATGGCCAGGGTACTCGATTACAGCATGTACACTAGACCTCCTTTAAACTGGCTTAAGGAGGCTCATAGAGGGGACAGCAAACTAACATGCACAGGGCACATGACAGAAGCATTTGTTGAATAAAGAGGGACAATCTGTGCAGAGCTAATAGAGGAGGGAGACTACATACACAACTGTGCTGCATATACCAAATGTTAGGCAGAATCCTATGCAGTTCCCTTAGGAAGCACTACAGGTACATGCAATAAATCCCCCTTTGGTATCAGTCTGTACCAGACAGATTTAGTTGGTAGCTGTGGCTGAGCAGTCAGACTTATCTCAAGACGGAGATGAGCAGTATTCAGGGTTTACACAATAGGACTACAGTACTATGGGACAAGGAAACACTAACCAAAGCTGTGTATCAAAAAGAATATACATATTTATTTTACACACTCTTAGTTCAACACACAAATCACTATTACTAAAGCAAGTTAAAACAGTCAAGAAAAGTATACAAGTTTAAAGTATATTTAAATTGTAGACAAGTTTGTGCAAGAGTGAAAACTGAGCAAAACGGCACAGTGTAAACCAAGCAGAAATGGTACTCTAACAATTTCTTCAGAAAGGTCAAGTTATACAGGGTTAGACTCCTAAACATACCAGCAACACTTCCCAATTGGATTGTGAATGAGTTAGGCAAGGCAGTACTTTATTATCAGCAACACTTAGGTGAAAACTGAGCAAAATGGCACTTCAACAATATATAAAGGGGAAGAAAAGGTGGTTATAAGAGTTTAGGTGCACCAACACATTTCTTAATGGAAAGCAATCTAGAGAAGGCAGTTGTAACAGAATTAGCCAGAGCCAATAGGCCTGTGCCAGAGTCAGTGACACGAGGAAAAGTGCCCAGGTTCAAACGGTTCTAGTAGCTGCAATCAAGTCTTTGTTTAACGATTGAAAAGGAGGGTGCAGAAGGTAAAAAGATAATGTTAGACGATAGGGATGGCCAGCCCAGAAGGTAAGTAAAGGATTTAAAACACCTTTAGCAGTACCCAACGAAACGGGAGGCCTGGCAGAACAATGTACCTTAAAAGTGGAAGAGGCTCCGGCTGTGGCGATAGTTCCTGGCAGTTCCTGCAGTTCGGGAGATCCAGCAGAGGAGGAGAGGCTCTCGTCGTGGAGGAAGGTTCGAGTTACTGCACTGCCCAGGGATGAAGCCGGCCACGGTGAAGCCAAAACGGAATAAAAAGGTACGCTCCTTTAAATCGCGGTCATGGTGGACGGGTGCCTGGCTATCCGGTCTCCTAGGGCTTGGCACTGGCGATTCAACCAAGACAGGTCCTGGAAGGTGATTGGCAAACTGGTTGGTCCCACTAGCTCAAGGGAAGAAGGCTCTTGCAGGTGAAGATCCTCTCTTGTCGTTGGAGAAAAGTGGTGAGGATCTGCAGCAGGGCTTCACCGGTGGTTCAGTCGTTGCAGATGTCTTCGGCTTCTCTCCTCTTCGGATTTCTCAGGTCCAGTGGCGACGTCCATCTTCCAGTCCGCAGGTCACTGCTTTTATGAAGAAAACCCCCCCATTCATACAGCCTAGCTGTCACTCACGCAGTGGGGTGGTTATCCTGGCGGGATAAACCCCAGCCTATCAGGGCAGAGTGCAACTTGGGTTGCTTAGGCAACCCTGTCCAGGGTGCCTATTCCCCCTCCCACACATCCTGTCTACTCCAGACTCAGTGGCGCCTGAAGCAGGGCTTCTGTCCAGAAGCCCTCCAAACGGACAAACAAAGGGCCCGACCTCGGTTTGGATTACAGAGAGCGACACGAGAAAGAAACATTATAAAAGATCTGGCAAAAAAAAAAAAACAGAGTAAAGTTAATATTAAAATAAACCGGCGGTGTGTTAAAGTCTATCTTTAAAAAGTAGTAGCCTCGAACAATAGGAAAATCCCATAGGAAAATATTTGCGGTCGAATATAAATGGTAGTAACCACTGCCACCAACCAGAAACTTTAGAGAGAGGGACTGGACAGTACCATCTCGAAAATGAACACCAGGAAAAAACTATTAACCCTTCCCTGTACCTACATAGTAAGATGGTTTGTACTGGTTTTGTTCATAACTATTGACTAGCAAAGTCAATTGTAACTTTGCATGCCCTGGGAGACAGTGGTCAGTCCCAGGTTATGGAGTCTATGGGCCTCATTACACAGTAGGCGGTAAGGGTTTACCGGTACCGGTATTTTACCAGTGCCGGTAAATCCTTACCGCCTTACTACGAGGTCCCTTTGCGGGTTGGGGAATTTAACGCCTGCTTTTTGCAGGCGTTAAAAACCAACCCGCAAAGGGACCCAGGGAGCTAATTACAGTACCGCAATTTGCAGTGCCGTAATTAGCGCCTTCCCCATTCCCATTATGCCCTATGGGGCAAAAATGGGAATGGGGAAGGGCAATGGTGCAAGGGGGAATTACCGCCCCGCCAACCTTGGAATGGGGCGGTAATTCCCCTTTCCACCAAGGCGGTGCCAGTATTTTACCGGCATGAACCATGGCGCTAATAGCGCCATGGTTCTCCGCCTACCGTGTAATGAGTCCCTATGTTTGGAGGTTACTATGACACCCCTACGGTACGGCACTGAGGGTGTTGTGTAACACACATGTAAAAAGATGATACCTATGGAGTGAGAAAAACTCCATAGACTAGAGGCACAAAAACAGACAGAAACATACATCAAAATACAGCTAAGAGTGGGAAAGAGAGTCTCACTCTTAGCAGGAGTTAAAAAAAAAAAAACTGAAATCCAGCAAAGCTGCTGGGGGACTCTATAGGTAAGGGAAATTAGCATTTTAAGAGTTCTCCCTAACACCAAATATAATGAAATTTCTAGAGCACAGGAGAATGCCTTTTGGAGAGGGGAGGTACTCTTTATTGACTGGTCCTCAACTGACCATGCAACAGGAGAATGACATCCAGACAGCAGTTGTGAAATTAGAACAGAATCAGACTTTTGAAGTAGTGAAGAGCGCAAGACTACCCTCCTATTGTTTGACACAGGCAGAATTAGTGGCACTCATACTAGCGCTAGAGACACACAAGGACAAGGAGATCCCAGTGTACTCCGAATACGTGACATCAACCGTACATGCAGGACTGTCATGTTGGAAAAGAATGGGCTTCTGACATGCTGAGGGTACGCCAGTGCAGCACGCGGCCCTATTGGATAGGCTCATAGGAGCACTACAGCTCCCAGCAGTAGTGAAATGCCAAGCCCACACATGGGGGGAGGGCATGGTTTCCTTCGGCGCACAAAGCCGCAGAAGCAAAGCGAGCAGCTTATTTTTTAGAAATAGTTGAATTTGACACTCTACTTAACAAAACGCATGCAAGCGCTCAGCATGATATTGCGAGAAGGGTATAGTTCTTTGCCCATTACCCAGATAACAGAACTGCAGGGGCAGGCACCGGTAAAGGAAAATGAGCTATGTTTAAGGAGGGAGTGTTGAATATCCCCCACTGATGCAATGTGGCGACAGGAGAGTACTGGAAAGTAGATATGATTCAAATCTGCAATGGCTACAGGTACATGCTCGTAGTAGTGTGTCCATTTTCTCGCTGGATCAAAGCCGGTCCATGCTCACACCTCGTTGCTCTCTATGGAGCAAAATTCCTTGTCAGAGAGGTTTGGGGGTTATGAGGTCCTACAATCTGATAACAGACCTCACCTGTTAAATTAAGTGTTTCAGCACATGACAACCCTGCTGGGAATTGAGCACAAGTTTTCTTGCACTTATCACCAGCAGGTGAATTAATTTGTGAACGCCTCAATGGATTGCTCAAATAAACACAACACTGTAAAGGGATGGTTTAATTGCCTACCCCTTGCATTATTTGCATTGTGTAATCAGCCTGCATCTGACCTGCATTTAACTCATGAGGTGGTGACAGGGTGAAGCATGAGTTTACCACTTGGTCCTCCCACTAGAGCGTTGACGGATGCCCAAAATGTTGCCACTGTTCTTGGAAATTAAATGTATGAATACCTCACTTCGATGATGGCTAGTGCTTCATTTATATCTCAACAGCTAGAAATGAGGCAGGGGAGGTCGAAAAAGAATGATGACGATGACACACCAGTAGACCAACATTAGCTGCTCAAAGCACCTCTTCTTTACCCTGGAGACCTCACTTTCTAGGTCCCTACACTGTAGAGCAAGCAACAGACAATGCCGTTAAACTGTTAGGGGGAAAAAGCATGGAATTACCTTAGTGACGCCAAGCCCTGCAGAGGTGAGACCCCTCCCCCTTCAGGCCCAACTCATAGATGATACACCACAAGAAGAAATACAGCAGCAGGTCCACACATGGTCAGGAACCAGAGCTAGACAGGAGCACATTGAAAGCTAGGGTAGGCACACTGTCTTTTCTTCAGACCAGGTGGCTACTGTAAATAATCAAACTGACTTTTGACAAGTAATTTCACACTTGCACAAACACTGAGAAGCACTTTATGAACTCAGAGTAACCTTGAAACAAACGATATCAGCAAAAGATTGTTTATGCTTTTCTTCTCTAAGTTGCACACAGCTATCCAATACGGACATGAAGCAACATGCCCATTATCACTTTTCTTGGGCACCCAAGATCCAATTTATTTTCGAGCGACTGTTTATTGCTGCATTGACACACTTATCACAGAAGAGCCTGATTATCCCAACAAATGATAATGATCACGGTCTCACTCAACTCATTGTACTCCCGACCCACCAAAAAGGCAGAACCCTTGATTGGGTAGCAACCCACAATTACAACACAACCTGCAAAGATCCCCAACCTCTGGCATGGACCGATCACCACATGATCCCCCTTGAGGTTAACACCAATCAGGTACTGCCCAATAAGCACCCCATGGCACCAGCATACCCCACCAGGAATAAACGCAACATCACTGCTGAAGCCCTACTACCACTGGTCTTACCTACCCTCAATGCCCTCCCAGCTAACGCTGACTTAAACCTGCTGATTGACACCTTCAATGATTCCATGGCCAAAGCAATGGACACCGTTGCCCCCTTGAAAATACGCAAAGCTAAACCCAAAGCTCATCTGAACTCGTGGTACACCCCTGAGCTCAAACTACTTAGAAAAAAGAAAGCTAAGGCTCACCACACCTGGAAGACTAACCCCACTGCGGAGAACAAATCCAACCTCACTAACTTATCTTCACTTTACAAAAGTGAGATAATCCGGACCAAAAAAGATAATTACAACACCAGGATCACTCAGGCAGGTTCCTCCACTAAAGAACTATTCAAAATTCTGAAGGAACTAGAAAGCCCTATTTCGCCCCCGGAAACCTGCCTGAAAGACAAATCCTGGTGCACCAACATCCAGAAAGCCCTCAACAATAAAATTTTAGGACTCCAAACTAAAATCGAAAACAAACGGCAACAACTCAACAACAATGTCACCAACCTTAACCTACCCACACCTAACTACACTACTAGCGCAGACGTCTCGTTCAAAAAAGTCACCATACCGGAAGTTCAAAAAATCATCACATCCCTGAAACCCTCTAACTGTAAAGGAGACAGCTGCCCGGCTCAAATCATAAAAGATGCAGCCAGAGAGCTCTCCCCCTTCATCACCAAACTCATCAACCTATCCTTCACCAATAGATCCATCCCCAGCAACTTAAAACAATCATGGGTTCTCCCCCCTCCTGAAAAAACAATCCCTCGACCCGGACACACCCACAAACTACAGGCCCATCACCACAGTCCCCTTCCTACTGAAAATCCTGGACAGAGTCGCCTACATCCGAATTCAGGAATACCTAGAATCCAACCAACTGCTAAGAATACGTCAATCTGGCTTCAGACCTCAACACGGAACTGAAACCGCCCTTGTTGATCTCAAAAGCCAGATTGATGAAATTAAAGACAAAGGCAATGCCGCTATCCTACTCCTCCTAGACCTCTCAGCGGCCTTTGACCTGGTCAGCCATGAGGTCCTCTGTAATCACCTTGCCACCGCAGCCCACTTCTCCTCTCCTGCCATCACATGGATACAATCCTTCCTGGCAAACAGAACCATGCGAGTCTTTTCCACTACAGCTGCAGCAGACCCCATCCCCATCACATGCGGGGTCCCACAAGGTTCCTGTGTATCCCCCACTTTGTATAACATATTTACAAAGCCTCTATTTGTCCAACTGGATCATCTGGGTGTCACCTACACAAACTACGCAGATGACACCCAGATACTCCTCACTATCTCTGGTAATTACCAAGAAGACTCCGCCCGGATCAACAAAATATTCTCCATCATTCAGGCATGGATGGCCTCCCATGGTCTCTGCCTGAATGATGAGAAAACAGAGCTCCTAATTGTCGGCTCCCCCAACACTCTAACTAAACTTGACCCTTGCTATAACAACATCACCATCGATGATCATCCCATTCCCATAGCCAAAAGCGTAAAAACCCTTGGCTTCTATCTAGATGCCAACACCAACCTCAGCAAATACACCAATATGACCGCCTCAGCCGCTGCCTATACCGGCAAGCTCATTAGGGCCAGCAGACCCTTCCTAGCACCCAACAGCTGCCTCACCCTTGCCAGGGCCCTAATACAATCCAAACTGGATAACTGTAACAGCCTGTACCTTGGCGCCAATCAATCCGTACTCAATAAATTGCAGGTAATACAAAATAACGCCTTACGCGCAGCCCTCAACATTCCCAGACAAGAGCATATCTCTGCCACTAGGAAAGCCTGCAAATGGCTTTCCATACGCCAAAAAATTGATCTAAAAATCATCTGCCTCACGTACAAAGCCCTCAATCACCTAGCACCACCTTATCTAGCCAATAAACTCACCCTGAAACCTGCCACCAGATTCACCAGATCCTCCAACACTCCTTGCCTACTAGTGCCCAGGTTCCACCTAAAAAGAGCGGGAGGGGTAAGCTTCACAGTGCTTGCCCCCCAACTCTGGAACTCCCTACCGCTTAACATCAAAACTGTCGAATCCTTCCAGATCTTTAGGAAGCAGGTCATCAGCTGGCTGCTAAACCAAGAATGACACCACTAACTCTAGACCCGTGCGGATACTGGTTTAGACACTGTATTTATTCTGAAAATTGTATATTGTACGCACTGCATATGCTCTGTTTATTGACCACTGTATATATATGTATACATTATAAACCTGTACGAAGTATGCAACACACAGATACTTCTCAACTCTGTAACCAAATTCTTAAGCACCCTTCTACCTCTGGGTTTGGAGCACCATACAAATAAATAAACAAATATAAACATAAAACATTAGGGGTTTTGGTAAGCGTTTGTGTTGAATTTATTGACAGAGCCAAGAGCGCACAGCTCTACAAGACATGGAAGCTGCAGCCAGAGCCATTGTGTTGAAATGTTTTGCATTCTGTTGTCTTTACCCATTTACCCTCTTAGTGTTGCAAAATGCTACATTGGCTCGCATACAATTTGAAGTTTATGTAAACACAACCCCAATTCCAGTTATCACCCAACCTATATCTGAGCAGGTTACCAGTGCAAGTAAAACGACTCGGGAAAAGCACAGACATAGATTTTGAACATGTAAACACAATTTAGCTGATTCAGCCCATGTTTCTAAGAATGTGTGGTATCAGCATATGATGAAGGTGGGGAGAGAAGCCACGAAGGAGAGCTGCTATGTGTGCTCTCTCATCCCATAGGCCATGAGTTCTTCCAGAACATTCATAGCCACTGAAGTTCCAGCAGCCAGAGCACAATGCCTTATGCACCTAGCGCTCTGCACCACAAGGGGCCGATTTCAAGGAAAATGGGCCACACTGCGATGGATGTCACAGAAGATGTTCCCATATGAAGACAACTATAGCAAGACTCAGGCAATGATAGATGACTACTGGAGCTTAGACAAGACAATTGAATACATCCTGAATGGCCCAAACAGAGGAGAAACAAGAGTAGTGACACAAAAGGAGTTGCAATGTCCTAAGACAGGGAGAAAAGAGACAGGACATCTGCCAGGATGCTGGGAGAGACCCCAACTGCTGGTATATGTACATGTGTTCATAGGTGAAGGATGGATGGAAGGGCTGATAGGAGTGTCTGTGCTTTACACCCTAACAGTTCCAGTAGAAGTGGAACCGAAGGAAAAAGATGACGGTCTCAAAAAATGGGTGACAAGCACAAAAGTGCTCAAATGGGTAGAGAATGAAGCAGGCCCTGTGTCAATTATACCACTCGAGAGTGCTTCCCTGTGTTTCCAGAATGACATTCCAGTGAAGGTCGGGATGAACAAAGGGTGCGAACGAACCTCAAGAATACAGTGTGTGAAGGTCGGTAGCGCAGTGATAACGGACCACTACTGGGCCTATGGTTCCAAGGCATACATGCAACTACCACCGTACTTGCGAGGAATATGCTCTCTAATACAACTGAACACACCAGCATTAGTGGTGCCTCAAAAGGACATACAAATAGATGGGTTTCCCAAAATGAACACACAGAGTAAGAACCGATCTGTGGAGCTGACAAGGGTAAAGAGAGAAAACTACATATTGACAAAAATGGAAAAGTGCTGGATGCGATACCACCAGAGCACAGACTGTTCAGCAGAACTGAAATGCTCTTTGCGTCAGCTGGTACAGGAGTTCAGGCCAACTCGAACTCCAAGTTGCTACAGCTCATAAGATGGGAACTGTTGCAGAAAACAAATTCGATAGTCAAGGGAGTTCAATGTTATCAAAGAAGAACTGAGAGCTGTCAGACTGAAGACCCTACAGAACAGATACGTTCTTGATCTCCTAACAGCCATTAAAGAAGGCATGTGAGTCAAGTTTGGGCCTTCTTCTTGCACATATGTGCCCTTCCACTATAGAGGGAATGGAACACTCATAGAAGGGATAATGCAATTGTCATACTTACATGCCAAGATGGAGGCGGCAACTAGCACAGTCGGAGAAGATGAAGATTGGTTGACATATATATATTTTCCTGGATACCACCATGTATGGCTAACGGACTGATGGTACTCATAGCTGCCTTAGTACTAGTCCTGCTAGCATTCTGGGTCATTAGGGTAGGGATAGCACAACAAGATGACAGAGAAGAGAATAGGGATGTAAATATTGACATAGAAACAAAAGCAGATGGATAGACAGACTTTTGATGTGTTACAGTCACTCCTGAAGCAATGTCCTCTCTTTCCTCCAGGCACAAAGTTCTAATTTCCCCCAGATCCATGGAACTATATGGGAAGATGGGTATGCTGCAAGCCTGATGGAGACTGCTGTTATATAAATGTGACCCTTGTTGCACCTATCACACTATTCTCGCCAGAAGAGAAATGAGAGGTGTACATCATTCCTCATCCCCATTGTCGATGTACCAGAGGTGAGAGAAACGCTATTCACTCAGACAGACATTCACACGCTACCCTAATGATGCCATTGAAGATATAGGTTTGAGTCAAGGGAGCAGGTAGACTACGACCATGCATAAGCTAATGAGGTCACGACTCGGACTATATATAATAATAAAAAAAAATCAGGATGTGAGATCCTACAAATCAGCAGGCTATGGTTCTGAACAGAAAAGTTTATTTCAGAAAACCACAAGTGTTATAGTTCAATTAGTTTACATAGCTTTCGATAAGCACGAAAGGCTCAAGAGGAACGGACAATAGTGATTGAGTATGGTGGAAATACAGATTGAGTATTTACCTCTTTTGTGTTGAGGTACAGAGTTTCACCTAAAGGCACAGTGGTATACAGCAGTTAGAGGAACATGTACTTATACAGTAGTGCACCCGGGACATAGGGTGGTCCAGGGTACCGTAAACACGGGGTGTACACAACATAATCTACAAGACATACACTAAAAAGGGTATTTGCAGTTGTGTCACTGAGGATCGACACGGGTGTGTTTCGGCCAGGAAGGCAGAATTGTTGCCTGGATGGTGTTGGCCTTCTTCAGGATGAGCACCAAATGTGGTGTAGTTCGTTTTGTCTGTCAATAGAGAAGGATTTGTAAGGATCTCGGGGTCTAATTATGTTATTTAGTGTTTCATAACTGTGGCCTAGTGTTGCCATATCGAAGCACAGCTTACCTCCTGCTGTGTGAGCAGTGGTGATGCTGTACAGAATCCTCCAAGGGTAAATGTTGGATGGTAGGAGCAGGGAATGCACTGAGGGAGCCGTGGGTTCCTGAGGTAACGATTGGTCAGGATTCAGTCGGATAGAGGAGGGCCTAAGAAGGTCCCTCGTCTGAAAAAAACCAAAGATGGACGTAAGTATGAAGCGTCGGTGCCGGCGTATAGGACTAGGGTGATGGCGTCCCTGGGTTGGTGGATAATATAGGATGCATGCATGAACGCTCCAGGGGGTGTCGGCTACCTGGTATCACCTGTTGCCTTAAGTGATTTAGGGCGTGGAGGGTATTATCGACCCATTAAAATAAAATAAAAATAAAAATAGCGCCAAAGTGATGTCTATATTGAGAAGTGCGTCCGAAATGGTGGTGCGTCTGTGTTCTACAGATGGGTCACAGTGCACATGAAGGGCCGAAAAGCAACCTGTGGTTACTGTGCATGTCATACCTTACAGGTTAGATAGGGCCCACACGGGGATGAAGGTGGTACCGCTATCGTGGACTCCCTGTGAGTGGGTAGACGGATCAGTGTGGGGAGCACTGTCTCTGAAGGTGTGAGAGCTAGATTTAGGCACTTACCGCGAGCCGTGAGAGCAACGTGCGTCGTCGGGGGATCTGTTGCTGTAATGGTAGCTGTAGCATATAGATGCAACCAGCTTGGCTAATAAGCTAGACCCAGGGTGGTGTCTGGGCCAATGGGAGGGGTGCGGGAGGTGCTAGGACCAATGGGAGTAGTCCTCGCCGTTCCGCGAATGGACAATGGTCTCGGTGGAGGACTGAAACTACTGGAACTGCTAAGGATGCTGGGACATGTAGTGTCCGGCCTACTGGAGGCGCTGAGGAGCCCATGGTGATGGATGGAAAATAGTGAGAGGCGCTATGGAGCATGGGACATGTGGTACACAGCGAGAGTAAATAATGTGGAATACATATCAAGTGCTACACACAACATGTGACCACAGTTCTATTCCGTATTGAATAGGTTCATACAGTTTAGTGACATGCATGTACTCAGTTTAAACATCGGACATCTGGGTACAATTTCTGGGTAACATTTCGAGGGTCCAACGAGCACAAAATGGCAACATTGTGTGTGGTGGATGGGGTTAGACCCAAAAATGTTTCCACTCTATGGTTATGTTGAGGCCGTGGTGGACTGTGTCTAGTCTGTGGACCCACTTTTGTTCCAGTTTTGTGAGCGCCAGGTCAATGTTGCCTTCTCGTTTCTGGGGCTGCAGTTGTTGCAGCACTGTCCAGGTGAATTGTTCATGCATATGGCCTTTTTTGTTGAAATGCTCAACTAGGGGTTTATCCTGTACTTTGTTCTTGATGCAGGATCTATATTCGTTGATCCTTTGTTTAACAGGTCTGATGGTCTTTCCGATGTATATCATGTCACACGGACATTTGATGACGCAGATGACATATCTACTTTCGCAGTTAGTGTGGTCGTCATGTTCCATGTAAAATCTTTGTAGGTAAAAGTTTTGCTGTGGCGGCAAGCCAAACAGTGTCCGCAGCTGTAGTGTCCCACGACTGGTGGCAGGCTCCATAATGTTGCTGCAGTTTTTGAGGTTTCCAAAAAAGTATGGACCAAAGTGTCCCTTAGATTTTTGTTCTTTCTGAACGCAAATAGTGGTTTATTTGCTAGACTCCCTTCATTTTTGATGAGGTGCCAGTGTTTCCTGATGGTGGTTTTTATAAGGTTGCTTATCGGGTTGAACATTGTGACACAGACAGTCCTGTCTACGGGATCCTTGGTTTTGGTGGTGAGACAAATGGAACGGTCTGTGTTTGCTGCTCATTTTTTAGCCATTTTTATAGATTTTTTTGGATAGCCTCTTTGTCCTAGGCGAGTTTGTAGTTGTTTGGCGTGTAGGTTGAATTTGTCTTTATCCGTGCAATTTCTACGGATGCGCAGGAATTGTCCGTATGGGAGATTGTACTTCAGGCCCTGTGGATGATAGCTCGAGAAATGGAGGAGACCGTTTCTATCTGTTGGTTTCCGAAATAGCAGAAGGCGGAGCTATTGCACAACGTGCAAACAAAGATGAATTGGACATCATACATCAGAAGAGAAGAAAACTCATCCGCACAGAGATGCATGGAACTTTCATTCTTGAATACCTAAAGGCCGGATTAATACCAGAAGGACTTCAGGTGAAAAATATCCCCCATGTTTTCACGGACAACCCCAAGTTTAAGATAAACTTCAGTAGGGTTGGAAACAAATGCAGCCGAGACTGGATTATTCTCATTATCGACACTGCCCAAGAGGAGTGCAAAAAACAAGGAGAGGACTTGACCGCTCTGGAGAAAAAATTTGCAGAAGACAACCATACAGGACGCAACAAAGAAACTAGAAAAACTTACAAATAGTGAAATTTAAGGAAATCACAGTGGACCGCAAAGTACAAAAATTCAGGAAAGATCTCTCCAACTATGCCGAAGAAAAATCGTACCCGTATCTCAAAGAGACATACTACAGCGACCTACAACAGCAACAACAAACAAACTATAACAGACGCAACCGTGTCGTCAATTTCTCCGGCAGCTCAGGATCCTCCAGCGGAAGACCCCCCCCCCCCCCAAGTTCATCAAACAGCAACAGAGGGACAGGACCAACAACCCCCCATCCTTTTTTTCAGAGGGGGGGACAACAGGGCAGACCGAAGAGACGCCCACAACACGACAATGGTACTCGAACCAACCTTAGACTCCATCCCCATTTTCAATCTATCTACCAGAACACTGACTCCACCTGAACAGAGCCTCCTAGAAAGAGGACTATCCTTTGTGCCAGCCACAAGGGCAGACCCATTCCAAACTGAGGCCGAACTCAGATTTTTTCGGACCTTGAGACTAAAATACTTTTTTTTAAATGTACCTATCTGAGAAACAGAACTCGGAAGACACCATTGACCAAGAACCTGCAGAAACATCAGAGAACGTGACGGGCCTGAAACCCAAATCAAACTTTAATCCTTCTTCCCACACTATTTCAGGGAAGTTCGAAACCATTGAGAAAATAGTCATGAAAACCATCAAAAGCGGACTGGAACAGAAGAAATACTATCAAGATAACCTGAACAAAGATGAAAGACTATCTCTCAAAAACCTGGACTCGGATAAAAACATAACCATCAAACCAGCCGACAAAGGCGGAGGCATCGTTATTATGAACACTGAAGACTATAACAAAGAATGCCAGCGCCTCCTAGATGACACCACGTCATACAAAAAACTGAACAGAGATCCCACACAACGTCTACTAGAAGAAATCAGCAATCTCACCAAACATGCTGAGGATGAGGGCTGGATCTGCACCGAAGAACGTACCTTCCTCAACAAAATGCACCCCCGGACACCAGCCTTCTACATTCTGCCTAAAATACACAAACACACTACGAAACCACCTGGCAGACCTATTGTCTCGGCCTGCGACTCGCTACTGGAACCCCTGTCACTATACACGGATCATTTTTTGAAACCCTTCGTGAGTAAAATGAAATCCTACATCAAGGATAGTGCAGAGACCATCAAGATCCTAGACACCATCACCCTGACCACTAATTCCATCTTAGTCACCATGGATGTTGAGGCGTTATACACCTCCATCCCCCAGCGAGAAGGACTACAAGCTCTCGCCACTTGCCTCGAAAGAAGGAGAGATGTTATTACTACCCCAACCAACTTCATCTTGGAATGCATCCGCATAGCCATGGTGAGAATTTCTTCCTATTTGGACAACAACTGTACTAACAGATCAAAGGGGTCAGCATGGGTGCCACCTTCGCTCCAGACGTGGCCAACCTGTATATGGCCCAGTACGAAAACGACCATATCTACAGAGACAACAACCCGTACAGAGCCAATGTTAAGGTATGCCGCAGATACATTGATGACGTCCTTGTCATATGGGAAGGCAACAAAGAAACACTCCTGGACTTCCACCTGTGGCTCAACCTGCAAAACACCCACATAAAGTTCACCATACAGTGGGATTTCCAGTCCATACATTTCCTAGACCTTCACATCTACCGGTCTGTGAACCTACTAAAAACAGAATTATTTTGGAAACTAACAAATAGAAACAGTCTCCTCCATTTCTCGAGCTATCATCCACAGGGCCTGAAGTACAATCTGCCATACAGACAATTCCTGCGCATCCGTAGAAATTGCACAGATAAAGAAAAATTCAACCTACACGCCAAACTACAAACTCGCCTAGGACAAAGAGGCTATCCGAAAAAATCTATAAAAATGGCTAAAAAAAGAGCAGCAAACACAGACCGTTCCATTTGTCTCACCACAAAAACTAAGGCTCCCTTAGACAGGACTGTCTGTGTCACAATGTTCAACCCGATAAGCAACCTTATAAAAACCACCATCAGGAAACACTGGCACCTCATCAAAAATGAAGGGAGTCTAGCAAAGAAACCACTATTTGCGTTCAGAAAGAACAAAAATCTAAGGGACACTTTGGTCCATACTTTTTTGGAAACCTCAAAAACCCCAGCAACATTATGGAACCTGCCACCAGTCGTGGGACACTACAGCTGCGTACACTGTGTGGCTTGCCGCCACACAACTAACAGCAAGACTTTTACCTACAAAGATTTTACATGGAACATGACGAACCACACTAACTGCGAAGGTAGATATGTCATCTATGTCATCAAATGTCCGTGTAACATGATATACATCGGAAAGACCATCAGACCTGTTAAACAAAGGATCAACGAACATAGATCCTGCATCAAGAACAAAGTACAGGATAAACCCCTACTTGAGCATTTCAACAAAAAAGGCCATACGCATGAACAATTCACCTGGACAGTGCTGCAACAACTGCAGCCCCAGAAACGCGGAGGCAACATTGACCTGGCGCTCACAAAACTGGAACAAAAGTGGGTCCACAGACTAGACACAGATCGCCACGGCCTCAATATAACCGTAGAGTGGAAACATTTTTGGGTCTAACCCCACCCACCCACCACACACAATGTTGCCATTTTGTGCTCGTTGGACCCTCGAAATAACTTATTCACCAGGCCTCTGTCTAACCTTCTAGACGCACTGGCATCTCATACACTAACTAAGCAGATGATACCCAGGTGCTTATCCCCCTCTCTGGGGACTATAAGGACAACCTGAAAACTCTCAACTCATCTATTCCATGATCCAATCGTGGATGGCAGAAAATTGGCTTTGCCTGAACACGGAAAAACTGAACTCCTGTTAATTGGATCTCCAATCACCCTGGGTAAACTTGACAAACAGTACAAATCATTCACCATTGACAATATACCCATTGTGGTGTCTCAGATCCTTGGCATCTATCTTGATGCAAATCTCACCATGAATAGACAGGTAAATGCCATTGCCTCATGCTCGGCCTACTACTCCAAATTGATTAAAGGAGCCAGACCGTTCTTATCACAACAAAACAGTCTCACCATTGCGAGGGCTACAATTGGTTCAAGATGGATTACTGCAACGCCCTCTTCATAGGGACCTCTGGCAAGAACATTGCAAAATTGCAACTGGTGCAAAATAACGCCCTTAGGGCCGCCACTGGGACCTTGAAAAAAGACCACATCTCAGAGGTTCGGAAACAGGTTCACTGGCTCCCAGTGAAAGAGAGAATTGTCTTTAAAACCCTATCCCTTACGCATAAATGCCTCCATGACCAGGCACCCCCTTACCTGGTCCAAAGAATAGCTAAACCTACATGCTCTAGGCTGACCAGGAAAGCCTACGCCAATTTGATTTCCCTGCCCAAGTCCCGGAGAATTCTGGCAGGAGGAACTAGCATCCCATCCATGGCTTCCCTGCACTGGAATGTCCTTTCATCCCACATTAGGATGATTGACTCACACATAGTCTCCCGCAAATCAATCAAAACCAGGTTATTTGTCCAATAGCGGAGCTTGCACCTGCGACTACTTTAGTTTGCTGTCTACCAATTGCTCACATCCTGTATTGTACTCACCTGATAATGTTCTGCTTAATAATGTTGTAACTATCCGTTATATATAACTAAGAAATCTACTGTTGTGCCGTTCTCAAGGTAACCCTGAACAATGCTTACTCACAATCACATGTAAAAAGCGCCTCGATGCCTCTGGGCTGTAGCGCGCTCTATAAATTCAAATAAAATAAATAAATGAAACTCTGTGAAGGAACTGAGAGAACAAGTGATAAATCACAAGTTGAATAGGCACATTTTTCAAGAATCCATTGAATGTACACTTAAACGTATTTAAAGTGGCTAGCAATGTGAAACAGATGAAGAGGGCAATGCTCCCTCCACTGAAAACTTATGCGAATGTGGTTAGGAGCTCACCAACTCAGAATCCAAAGGGCCAAATGAACATTAGTGTAGAGGAGGTTCTTCCACCAACAGACTGTGTGCAACGCAAGAGCAAGGCGCAAAAGAAATCTAGCAAAAGAGACTGCTATGAAATTGGTGGAAATTATTGAGCCGAAATCAAAAAAGGAAAGAACTCGGTAAAAATGAGTTTTGTACGGGCCCTGAATTTCCCCAGAGAAGGAATCAGTAAAATTGAGCAAGAAGGTACACAAGCGCAAGAAGACTACAGAGAAAGAAGGCCCTGCAAACCCTACCACTGTTGAATATGGGGGAGGCGGTGGCTTCCACGCACCGCCAGACGAAGATCCAAATGACTGGTAAGACTTCCACGGGTGTACAGAGGAAATAAAGGAGGTTAAGGAGTTGGCACCTATTTTCCTCAAATGTAAGAAATACCAATGGACTCTAACCCTCCCAGATTCCTCAATAAATGGGGCAGTGTCTAAAGACTGTCCAGAAATCGATGAGAAATGCATGGGGGAGCAAGACTGGAGAAAAATGCTAGTGAAAATGGGAAGGAACTGAAACAGTGTGCACCAACTAGCAAGCAAGAATACCCAAATCAGTTGACTCTTGGGGGAATAAACTGCAATACACCAGCAATGGGGGAATGGGTAAAATGATGAGGTAGGCTTTAAGGACCGGCCACATGCAAAGGGAGTATCCCCAAATGCAGAGACAACAAATTACTAAGGTCCCCGGTTACAACTTCTATTGGCCTCGAGAACCAAACACCTGGGGCCAAAAAAGAAAGTCAGTTTGTGAGCTTGCCCCCATATGCAATCCCACGGCTTTGGTTGTATCAGTTTGAAACAGTAAGCAATTTAGGGCTCCAAATAGTAGTACAATTCTTCTCATACTGAGGAGGACTCCAAACTTATATCTATTCCCATCTGAGGACATTGAGGTCATTCGCTTCCCTCACCTAAACTGTACATATATAGTAGAGATAGGTTTGAAAGCAATAGCAGGGGTGGAAGCCCTAATTGATGCAGCGAAGGACTGGTTTGCATTTGGATTGGAAATATCTGCACAAGTTATTGAGGACAGGGAGAAAAGCTCAGATCAGTGTGAAGGGGAGGAATACCTTGATTCCTCGAAGGGGACAGTGTCCAACTCAATGATAAGATCCCATCCTATGCCTAGAGGTCCCGCTAGACACACACGACCCAGAGTCTCTAAAGCAACTATGTGGGAACTATTACCTGCAACAATAACTGAAGTGTGTGAGAAATTGAGGGGGAAGTGAAGATTTGCTTTAGCAAGCAGAAATATGAAAATACTGAGATAGAACACGTGGGGACCGGGTTCATTTCAAGTCAAGCGAACAAAGTTAGATATTTCTAGCAACTATGATTTGGTTCTATTTTGCCTACAGAAGCGCATACAATTTGATGGATTTCTAACAATAGAGCAATTAGCCACAAGAGGTTTGTGTGGACGCCCGGCTGGGGGGATGGTGATCTCAGTCCGGGCAGCCATATGCTCTTCCATACAAGCCTTGCCCTCTAATATTCCAGGGTTGTTGGTGGCTCATTTAACATTGAAGTGCTTCTTGCGTCCAAATCAATTAGTAGTGATTAATGTCTATTGGAAGCTTGCCTGTACCAGCTTGGTAGTTTTTCTGGAAGCCTTATCGGAAGTGTTAACAGGTGTAAAGATAACGTAGCCTTTGGTTGGAATACTTTTAATGGGGGATATTAATGCTCGGTGTATTCCACTGAAGAAGGGATGATCTCAAAGAAAAAGTCAATAGGGGATGGGAAAAAATGGTCATCATTCTTAGATTGCTGGAATTTAAAGTTTGTAAATGGGACTGCAGTAGGAGATACACAGCCGTTGGCCAAATGGTCGCAGGGGTCTTCCACTTCAATTTTGGACTATCCGGTGCTATCTGAACATTTATTTCCTTTGTGTTCATCATTTCAGGTCTTGGACAATCAAAGTAGTGACCATTGTCGATTAGCTGAACTGATGAACTTTGAATACACCTACAGAGTGATGTCCACACAGACTAATCAGTTGATAAACAATTCTAAAAACCGGATTGTGAAGTACAAGGGAAATTGCAAAGTTAAACAATATGTTGCAGAAATCTGTGGGTGAGTCTTCAAACGAAGAATTGGCCAAACTTTGCAACCCCTCAAATTCTGTACATTTTCTCTGGGGGGTGAACCAACCGAATCCTCTCAATGTATGTGTGAATACGGAATATAAACATACTTTTGATGAGGAAACTCGGATTAGGAAGAGGGCACAAAGAAGGGCAATTAGAAACAAAGTGTAACGCATGAACACAACAAAAAGAAGGAATCGAGGTAAACATTTAGCGAAATGATAGAAATTGGTTGCGAGCGCACAAATATCTCCACCATCAACAAGACGGGGAAAGAATGTGTGTACGCTCTGCTCCAAAAATTCATATAATTTTGGGAATTTGTTTAATACCTCATCCCGATTTCAAGCTGAAACAAAGTAATGTGCTCTCAGAAGGGAGCCGGTGCTCATATTTTACCGAGATATACAAGCAAACAGTATTAGAGGGGGAAAAAAAAAATCTGACCAGGATCTGAAAGCAGATGTAATAAGAAAATAGTCCTCTTCGAGACCACCAGGCCCCAATGGCCTTACTAACGCCATTTTAAAATCAAACGCGGATTCATGGTCTAGAATTTTAATGGTGCTTTTTGAACACATTTTGAAAATATCCACAATTCCTGCCTCATGGAAAGCGGCTATCTACAAGAGGGGCAATCGGGCAAAACTGTTGGACTACTGTAATGCTTTCTCAGGAACATTGGCTAAAAACGTGGACAAACTCCAACTAGTTAAAATAATGCCCTTCGCGCAGCTCTGGGTATCCCCAAAAGGGCAAACATGTCAGCTGCCAGACAACAAGCGCATTGGCTGCCTGTCCGCCAGGAATCTTCAAAACGCTGGCCCTCGCGAACAAATGCATACATCACACAGCACCCTCCTACCTCTGTCAGTGTCATCATCCCTCACACCTCCAGACCCACAAGAACACCATACGCCAACCTACTGCGCATCCCCAGAGTTAAACTGGCCAGAGGTGGGGGTGCAAGCTTCCCTTTTACTGGCGCCAGGCACTGGAACTCCCTTCCACTGGCCCTCAGAGCTGAACCATCTCATCTCACCTTCCGCAAAGCAATCAAAACCAGACTGTTCTCCTAAAACATCACACATGCCGCCAATGTCTCCCACACAGCAAGCGCTATAAGTTTATGCCAAACATAGGTAGCCTACTTACATTGTACTATGTGTGGATACGGATGTATGTCTCTAGGCAACTACTTTTAGCTAAACCCAGTAGAGGCCAATGTAACCCAGCAACCTACCTAAATAATTTAACAAAGCCATGTAATGTTGTGGGCCAATGTAACTCAGTTGCCCATCAATATGTACTGTAACTAAGACGTTATCTTGTAATAGCGCCTCAATGCCCTTGGGCTGTGTGCATGCTAGATAAATGCAAATAAATAAAATAAATAAACTGGCCAACTATCGCACGATCACCCTACTAGATGTGGATGGAAAGATTTTTGTTGCAGTTCTAAGAAACAGAGGATTGGATAAAAGAAAAAAGAAAACATTCTGTCAAAGGTTGAAATAGGTTTACTTAAGGGCCTTTCTATGCCAGTAAATGGATTGGTAATGACAAATTGTCACACTGTCAACAGTGGTGAAAAAGGGCTGCATATTGTATGGTGCTTGGCTTGAGTTTTCTAGGGCATTCAATACAATAAACAGGGAATGTCTATGGGCCAAGCTCTGGGCCTGAGGGATTCCAAATGGTCTCTTGGCGATAATCATGGCTCTCCATGATGGCTCTTCCCTTCGAGTCCGGCTGAATGCACAGGGGGACTTGCCAGGAGAGGTTGTTACTGAAAGAGGGTGAGGCAGGGGTGCAGACTGGCACGCTGTCTCTAATCTATATTTGGGGGATCTTGACAGTGCACTTGCGGGTCAATCTAGGATATCCCCAAAAATGGGTGAAAGGCTTGTCCATTGGGTTGCATATGCGGATGATTTAGTCCTGTTGGACTATTTACCCTTGGGATTGCAGCACGTGTTGGCTGCCTTTGGACTTTGGATGATATGCAAAGACAAATGAGCTATAGAGGTAAATCCGGCGAAGTCAAAAATCCTAATTTTTAAGAGACCTAAGAAAAATAGTTTTAAATGCATCATCCAGAAATAGACCATACCCGTGTTGAATGAATTCACATATTTGGGGCTTAAGTTGAGATCCATTCAGACCCGCCCGGTGCTCATTAGAATTGGCGTCAAGTCATAAAATCATACCCTTGATCGCACAAATGAAGATTCACAGTACCCTATGCAAATTCTCAATACTTCCAGTAATAGATTTTTACATCATTGCTGTACGGTCTGGAAATCTCTTAATTTGCGCAGATAATAAAATGGGATTGGTAAGAGGGAAAAATTTGGAAGGGAGTTTTGAACTTGCCTATGAGCTGTCCGATGGTAAGCCTGCAATATGAACTGGGGCTCCAGTCCGTGAAGTCAGCTATGGACTGGAAGATTTTGACTCTCTGCATGGCTCCTTATCGATCAGAGATAAGCTGAGGGGTTACTTGGCTAACTACCTGATTTGCTTTCCTATTCAGCTCCAGGATATCAGAGTTCACCCACACTATGAATCTGGCAATCTTGTTAATTTCGGGTAGTAGTGCATTGGCCCACAGTGGCTGTACCACTGTGAGGTTGTTACCCCATCCAATGTGCTTCTGCACTTCGTTCCAAATCTGTACACTATGGCGGGTCATGTCAGGTAGGGGCAGTTCCCCAGATCTCCCATATAGGATTTGCAGAGGTCTTGTCCCCCCCATCCACGCTTTGTAGGACTTAATATGAGGTAGTTGGGAGATCGGCATGTATCTAGTTGTTGACTGTCACCAGTTGGCTCGCCCAATAATAGCGTTGCATGTGTGGTAACCCAATACCCACCTCCCACACCAAGCATTGTAATGTGGACAGAGCAGTAAGCAGCGTCTGTTTGCCTCCCCACAGGAGTTCTCTGAGAGCCGAGTCAATTTTAAGAAATTCCCATTTGGGCACCACGAGGGGCGCTCTGGAGAATGTATAGGTATTTGGGTAGCGTTAACATCGTGAACAAAGCCGCTATCCCGAGTAAGTTTAATGGAAGAGTCTTCCAGTGTTTCACATCTTGAAGGAAGCGTTCAGTAATGGGGTAGAGATTATGGTCATGGAACCCTACTTGGTTAGTACCTGTGTATAGGCCAAATAATTGAAGCCATCTCTTACTACCAGGTATATTGTATTGGAAAAAATAGGGATTGGTGCCAATTCAACCTAAGTCCACTAAATGTTTCATATTCCTGAAGCCTTCTCATTACTATCGCACAGGACTGTACTGGGTTAATGAGTAAATCATCTGCATACAATGAGACGCTGTCTTCCTAACATGTTCACCAACGGAGACCAGTCCATGCCTGATCTGTTCTGAGTAATGGCACTAATGATTTTATGGCGAGAGTGAATAATAAGGGAGAAAGGGGGCAGCCCTTCATAGTTCTGCATCTCAGTGGGAAGGACCTGGATGTTGTACCGTTCACCCTGACCTCTGCAATCAATGATTCATTAAGGAGGCAAACCCATCGAACAAAATCCCCCCCGAATCCCATTTTGCCAAAAACATCCCACAGGCTATCCCAAAGGACAGAATCAAATGCCTTCTCAAAGTCGACCGAGAGAAGTACCATCAGGCCTTGAAGAGTGGAGTCCTGTTCACTCACCAAGTGTAGATGCCGGATGTTCATGCGGGCGAATTTGTTCAGCATAAATCCACGTTGGTCGGGATGGAGCAAGGTGGAGATAACCGCCAGCAGGCAGTTTCTGCAAGTACCCTTGTGAGTACTTTGGCCTCCCCATTGTTAAGTGAAACATCATTCTGTGAGTTTGCCCTTTTTGTGGAACATAATACTGTAACGCTCACCTGGTACCCACGGGGACGTCACTCAGCCCGTTCTGACCTCTTACGACCTCAAACCCTTCCCTGGAGTCTACTCGACTGGAGACTGGGCCTGAAACACAGGATTGGTAGAGTGTAACTCCCTATTGTCTATGTGTGCTTGAACCCCTTCTTCCCCGGGGTCCAACCCTTCCCTTTGATCCACAGCTCACCTTGTTTTTCTTGGAACGTGTGCTCTCCGTCCCGCTTTCAGCACAGGGGCGCGTTGATTGATGCAGGCTCGTTGCTGCCTAGTTACTTCACTGGCAAGAGTCCGACAGTTAAGTATAATGAGTCTTTTGAACAGTTCTCTAACTTCGTTCCTTTCCTTCCTTAGATGATGGCCGGCGTCCGGGGATGGCGACGTGCTGCTGAGATGAGTAGGTGAGTGAGAGTGCGATGCGCGATGAGACCCTTTCGTATTTGTATTGAACTGAGTTCTTTTTCTGTATCTTTTAGGAGCCGCGACGTTTTCAGCGTGGATGCCGGTTATGAAGAAGAAATGCGGTGAGTAAGCGCGGTATGCAACACAAAGCATGTTTTTTCAGCCTGGGCATGGCTTAAATTGTCTCTGGGTATCCCAGGTGTCTCTGGGCTGAACCACACCCAAAAGACTAGACTGCCCATGCAGTTCTGGGAACCGAAATATGTGGGGGCATCCATCTTGTCCCCATCAATGCACTACAAGTCCAATCCCCAATGTTATCCTATGGGAGGGAGTGAGTGAGTCTTTTGCCACAAGGGCCAAGTCTGACTCCAAGTGGGTCTTTGGAGGGATGGAGAGGCCCTTGTGAGCCATGTAGGTGATCGTGGCCTGGCTCCAGCCGGACATCTTGGAGGGCCTGGGACATGAGGGGCAGGTATCATGGCAAATACTAGCTTTCCTAAGATTTGGAGGCAGAACACAAGTGTCTCTGCTATAATAGAAGAGAAAGAGGGGGGTTATGACTTTAGTGCTCAGTTTCTTCCATACTTCGACGGGGAAACCATATGAACCTGGGACCTTCCCAGATGGGACCTGGAAGAGGCATACCTTATTTCCTCCTCTGTGATTTTAGTCTCTCGTTCGAATGACTGTTGATCCGACAAGCAGGGGAGAGTGAGATTAGTTTAGATATTCATGCCACCGGGCCCGGGAGATCCCTGCAAGTATCGTTACAGTTCTTCATAATGCTCAGCAAAGATCTCTGCCATGTTCTCCTCTTCTCAAATTCTCTCAACCCTGCTATTTATCAATACCCTAACGTGTCTAATACCTTCATCCCTTCTTTCCAACCACACCAACGGCTTTACTCCGTTATCACCCACCTCACATATTCAGCTGAGCATTTCCCAGCGAGCCTGACGTGCATTGTCAAGGGAAGTGTTCTGCAGCTTCTCTCTGGCTGTCAAAAGCGACCAATGTGCCATGGGGGAAGGGGAGGGAGAGTCTGAATTAAGGAATTCTTCTTCCAGTTCAGCTTCACTTTCTGCTTCTCGAATCGTCTGTGACCGAGCCTTCCTCTTGGCTGAGATCCAAGAGATCATTTCACTCCTTAGAATGGTCTTATAGCCCTCCCACAACATTGCCGAACTATTCACTGTCCCACTGTTGAGAGTGAAATACTCCTCTGCTGTGGAAGTTATGTCTTCTATACATTCAGTAAATCGGAGATAATTGTTTAGGCGCCATCGTGGCACATAGAAGCACCTTGTTGCTTTTAAGTTCTATAAGTTGAAGCGAGTGATCTGAGATTTCCCTAGCCAAAAATCTTGCTGACATCGCTTTATGTGCGTCTTGTTGGAGACAAAAGAAATAATCTATCCTAGACATGGATGCATGGTCCCCAGAGTGAAATGAGAAACCTCGCTCTTGAGTATGTATTTCCAGCCATGTCACACACCTAGTGCTGACGCATAAGTGTGTAGTTTCGTAGACCTAGTGCTGACGTGCAAGTGTTTAGTTTCGTATAAACATTGGGATTCCTATCGCACAGATACGCTCGATCGCAGGTAACAGTGGGTGGGGCATAAAGCACAGTTTAACGGGTAAACTGTTATGTATTAGGACTAGAACCCCTCTGCCTCCCCTAGAGAATCCAGCATGTATTGCAGTCTTATAATTGGATCTCTTGAGGAGATGGCATTCTGAGCCTGCCAAATGTGTATCCGTGTGTAGGGCAAGGTCTGGGGTGTATCCGTTAAGGAATTGGAAAACAAGCCTCCATCTGATACAGTAACGCAGCCCGTTCACATCCATATTACAAGTTTAAGGAGCCTCAGTTTCATCTGCGCCCATATAGATCTGGTGTAAGGCTTGGACAGAAAATGTCTATCAGTTTTATTGATGCTGGGGATAGTGTGGGTAAGGGCCTGAGTGTATCCGAGCAAAGTGTACAAATATAAACATGTGAAAACTACAATCTCCCAACGCCCCCTCCTTATACTCCACACCAACCTGAAGTACTGGCCCAAATATTCTAGTCAAATAGCACTTGCTAACAACGTGACCTGTGAAAAGGTTAAGTGGGGGGGGATCTGTCCCCCCCTGCCGAGGCCCTGCAGTGCAGTCTCGATCTGAACGTCCAAAACCAAAGTACATGCTGTGCCTCTCGCACATTGGCGGAGAAATTAGTCCTTTAGGCCTCAAGGCCATCAACTGCTGTTCCAGAATATGAGCACCGCCTCTGCAAGCAGAGAGTCCACCGGATCGCAATGCTGGACAGACTGATGATGCATTGTCAGACATCACGCGGCCCGCAGGAAGTGTGTCTACCTCGATGTTAAGTTCAAACCAAGTGCATGTGTCTCAGATTCTTGGAAGAGTGGAGTTGTGCCGGGAAGGAAATACATATTTAATGCTCCTCGGCCGAGAGCCTTTTCTTTATCGAGGCTTTTTGTACTTCTCTCTTATAGTCAGGAAAGAAAGCAATCTTTGAGTCATTATACATGAATTGTCCTCTTGAGCGTGCTATCTGGAACAGGGCGTCGACCACTGTAATTCAGGAGTTTGTCAATTACTCTTCAATGTGAGGCTCCAGGTATCGGTTGCCATATGGGCACCCTTTGTACCAGTTCTACGAGAAGAAATTCGAGAGCTTTTTGGGTTTCATCAGATCGACCAGCCAGTGCTTCATAAAGAGCTCTATACTCGGGCCCTCAGACTTCTCCGGGAGTCCCAGAATCCAGATGTTACTCCTGGAACAACCCTCACTTTCTTCAACTCGGTTCTCCAATGCCTTCATCTGTTTAGTGACCGCTATAATCTGCTGCTCCATCTTTCGGATGGTATCTTCTGATTCGGATATGTGTTTCTCAGCCTCCCCAATCCTTGAGGCCATTTTATGCATATCACGGCGTAGTATGGAGAGCTCAGAACTCAAACCATCCAGTCTGCCCGCAATAGACGTTCTAGAATCAGCAATAGCCTGCATCACATCAGCAAGGGAGCTAATGCCTCTGATTCATTATCATGCAGGGAGTCATAGATGTGGCTGTTTTAGGGAGTACTTTAGTAGTTATAGCATACTGCTCCATCCTGCTCTGTGATCCAAGTTTCATAGCCTTGTCTTTCACCATGGTTAAAGTCCTGTTGCTAAGTAGGAGGCGGACCCCCAACCACAGATAAGCCGGTCTGACAGCAGTGGAATGCTGCAGGGTGCTAACGATCTATCGCACTGAACATAAAAGCAGCAGAAATGGCCTACTGTCACACCTCTACCAGGCCCAACTATACAAATCCAATTTAGCGTCAGAGAACATCACATCGAAGGAACTAAGGGGGCTGCCCTTGCACACTGGAGGACCGTCCCAACGCCAGAAGTGATCTCGTCTTCACCCTGTATCCCCCATGGGAGTCGGTCCTATGCTGGTCCCAGCAGGCTCTCAGAATATGGCTGCATCGCCTACCTGTAGGTGCCAGCCCGTTGTTAATACCTTTTACTTTAACAAACCTTTATTCGGCATAAAAACCATTAGCACCACTCAAAAAACAGATTTATAAAGATGCTTTTAGCACATTGATTTAAAAACAAGAAAAAAGAAAGGGGATGCATGTTCAAAACTAGTTAATACCTTCATTTACAGGGTTACACAAAGTCATCAAATGTCAAGTTTTGAAGAGAGCACGCTCGCAGCCTCATTCTTAAAAACATTTCCCATGAATCCTCGCCTCAGTAACCAGGCGCGGAGCACAAACCTTGCGGATACCAAGACAACACTCCTTTCTGTGAAGCACTTTACAGTTGCATATGGCTTCTTTGATGTATCGAACATTTCGTTTTTTAAATCGTGGTTTCAAGTACACACGCCTTAAATTAAGAGTGGTAGTGTAAATGAACATGGAATGTATTAGGGTTTCATCAGCAGAACTGCACAATAGGCAGGGCCCAGATCTCGTAGTTGATCATGATCAAGTAAACCAAGCAGTATGCAGAATCCCCAGTCTCATGGGAACAAACAAGGAACGCTCATAGGCAGGACGGATTTCGTCCAAAAGGCTCATTAAATTCCCCGTTATTGTGCTGGAGAAACACTCTGGTGGATTCTTCATAGAAGCTCGTTTCACCTTCAGCTGAGCCAATGATTTCCTTTTTGCATTTGCTTTAAGATCTGCTTTGGAAAACATCCAACAGTGCACTGGATTGTCCCAAAGAATCGCCATGGTCCACAAGTACAGCACCTTTTTTTACATGGGCCAGCCAGCTAGCCAGCCCTGTGCCCCCTCCAAAAGTAGAACATTTGTTAGGGCATCCCGATATGTTAATAGCCCTGGAGAGGTCCACAGTCTCACCCAATAAAGCACAAGTTTCAATACGATCTTGTCAGCTATGGGAAAAACACCAAAATGCATTGTTCTTAATACAAGACAGAGCAGACAATTTAATGTGGCCCCCCAGTTCAGACGCATATAAAGCTACAGGTAAAGCTTGCTTAGCCATCGAGTTCCAGGGCTGGTGAAAAATACCCCACTACTATGGCCTTTTAATTTAAAAAAAAAGTGCATTCCATCACTGTATTTTCCCAAGCTTATCTTGGCTTTGGCCAGGTGATCAGACGACCCACCTGATTCATGGAACCTTAGA
This sequence comes from Ambystoma mexicanum, assembly GCF_040938575.1. NCBI lineage: Eukaryota > Metazoa > Chordata > Amphibia > Caudata > Ambystomatidae > Ambystoma > Ambystoma mexicanum. The sequence goes on from NC_090936.1 coordinate 987,125,560, forward strand.
CCCAGGTAATTGAGGAATTTCACTTGCTCCAACAGTGTATTGTCCACCACCCACCACGATGCTCAGGGGGTTGCTTTTGACAAAGGGGGGGATTTAAAAACCAGGACTTTTTAGCATTCAGTTCAAGGCCAAGCTTGCCACATTTACTCATAAAAATTGCTAAATCTGGCTTTAAACCCTTTTGGGGAAGTAGCCAGAATAACTGCATCATCAGCGTAGAACAGAGTAGGCCATCTTCTAGTTATGATTCTTGGGGGGGTCAAAGGCGCCTCTTTCTAGTGAGTCTATTATACTCTGAATAAAAATTAGGAAAAGCAGGGGCGCCACAGCGCAACACTGATGCACCCCTCTGTTCACGGCAAATGCTCTTGATTGCTCACCCCTGGCTCCATAGCATACCGATGCCATGGTTTCTGAATATAACAATTTAATAGAATCAACCAGCGGCATAGGCACGTTCCGTTCGCTTAATACCCGCCAGGGTATGCTCCTAGAGACAGTCAAAAGCTGACTTCAAATCCAAAAAGATAACATATAGCTTTGTTTTTGCTAAAAATACATATTTTTGGATTAATAAAGTCTGGAGGAAGCAATGGTCCACAGTACCACTGCAGAAACTGGCTTGTGCTTCGGTTATAATTCCCGCTTCTTTTTGCAATCTAGTCAGGATCATCTTGCCAAATATCTTCTCGACACAATCTAGTAATTAAATTAGGCGATAGTTCTCCCCCCCACACCTGTAAATGGGGACTGATTGCATTCCTCCAGGTCTTAGGAATTACTCCAGAACAGATGGCAGCGTTAAAGACCTTGTGTAACATTGGGGCCCAGATCATCAAATCATCTTTATAAAAATCGACCAGGTCAGGTCAGGTCCAGCCGCTTTACCCGACTTGTGTGAACGCATGGCACTTCCAACCGCATCAGTCATGATACGCCAGCTCCCGCACATAGTCCAATCATTTCCTTCTTCCCCCGGGACAAACCCTGCTAGATCTGTGCTCAAATATAAGGTAGAGAAATATCCCCACCATACATCAGCAGCAACATGGCATTGTGAAGCTTGATCATTGTTTTTTTCGCTTGATAATAACCTCCAGAAGCCTACGCTAATTCCCTGCGCTAATGCCGCATGAAGGGCTTTCCACTGTGATTTTACATATTGACTTTTTTCTTAAAGAGTAGGGCCTTATATTTTGTCCTGGTATCGCAGAGGCATTGCTCGTCATAGATTGCTCCCGATCTTTTGCATAAGATAATGGCTTTCTTTGCTTTTGCGCAGTCAGTGTCATACCACAGATTCCCCCCCCCCCCCATCGCCTTTTTATTTGAATGGCCTACAACTTGCGATAAGAATTGGATTCATTTCCTGCCCATTATTTCAAATTTCACAATAACCATGAGCTGGCAGGCAGTTGCTATAGATGTTGCTCATATTATCTTTGATGGCATCATACACTAAGTTTTGCAGCCCCATCTGCCCAATTGACACATTTTGTTGTTTTCCTTAAGTAGGCCAGATTTGACAGGGATTGATTCCTGACAAGGCCATGGGTCAAATGCGAAGTTGGACCCCTCTTGCAGAGTTTAAGCGTAAGGGGCTAGTGGTCACTCTTGCTTCTTTCAGCCACCTTGAACTCCATAACCAGGACCAGCTACTGGCTGTAATAAATATGTAGTCGATATGAGACGTACCATTGCAGCCATTAAATGTTATCTTTGCTGGCTGGTCAGATGGTGATCTGCCATTACAGGCCCTGAGGTTCAGGTTGGCAATAACAAAGGCTGATTCCACTGCTTGTGTGTGAACCCTTTTTGGGGGCGTGACCAATAGAATAGGGACAGACCAGGCTATATCCTGGTCATTCCATAATTCAAAGGTTTCTTTTAGGGGTTCTAGCTGGAGGTTTAGGTCTCCAGCAACAACACTAAATTCACTGCAGAGAATCAATCGATTTTTAGAGCAGCTCAGCTCCTGCAATTTCGACAGTATATCACAGCCCGGTGCCCCATTAGGTCTGTTATGAAAATTAAATTAGTAAGAATCGATCTGCCACATTTGTTACCACTGATAGAAGCTGGAGGTCCACCTTCCATTCAAGTCTGGAATCAAGCCATATCGGCTGGCCCCCTGATGGTCTCCCGCTTTGTCCCCTTGTGCCTGGAACTGTATAATTCACATTTTCCTGGAAATTCACAGGGTTTACAGCCTATGTTTTCTGGAACATCAAAACCTGGTAACCAATAACAAAATTGCACCATTCCGGATCAGATAATACTCTATTTATACCTGCTGTGTTCCAGGAAAGAATCTTTGGTGAGTGTGCTGGCACATCGTCCAGGGCAGGGCATGCGTTCAGGTAGCCAGCCTCAGGTTTCCCACACTTGGCCTCAAACTTACTTTGTTCGTTTGTCCCCTCCCATTCCCATCATAACACACCATTAGCTTAAACCCAAACTCCAGCAATGCTGCGGAACAAGCACCGAGTAAAGATGCAGTGGCTGATGAGGCCGGTTTAATCAATGCCCAGTTAGTAAGGCTATCCAATTTCGGCAATTCAACACATAACAAGTCATTACTTCTAATTGAAGAGAGCCATGGGATGCCTTCCCATAATGCAAGCAATCTGGATTGATTTAAGAAAGGGCTATCTGCCAATGGGGAGACTTCTGTCAGTTTCACCAATTGGCCATAAGGCCTTAATGTTCCTAGGTCAGGGACATTTCTTAAGCAGCCACACACTTTACTGTTCGCATTAAACATATGCTTCGAGCTTGTTGAACCAGATGTGATATTAAAATAAGAACTGTTAGCAGAATGAATGTTAGGGTGTCCATCCAATGTGTAGCAGGATCCGGCAAAAGCCTAACCTTATGTTGCTCTTCTGCCATATTAACTTGTGGGAGCGTATTAGCAGAATGCTGGCCTGTTCCTTTCTCCCCTAACGACATGTGGACTCCGGGCGGGCGCACGGTACGAGGACTTCTTAATTGATTGTTCAATTCGATGTCATTTGCCAGGATGACATCGACAACTTTCCCAATAATTAGTTTCAGTTCTTGGTGCTCTGCTGCAAAGTTCGTACAAAGAATAAACAGTGCATCAACCTTGGAAAGAATAAAATTAAGGTGGGAAAATAAAGAAACTTGAGGCTCCATTTCCAATAAAGAGGCATTGTTTGGTGCAGTGGTCGCGACTTCTGCACTTGAGCTTTCTTCGCCTAGAACTTGAGGCCAGGACTGCAGGGTTAAGACTGACTGAAAGGTCTATCGCTATACAGCTGTTGTCGCTGCTATTGATACCATTGTTATTCGCCGGTTTTTGCCCGATACATTTTCATTCAGGTTAAGACAAAGTTTAAACAGTGAGCCATCATTATCAATCATAAAAGAATGGAGTGCAGATACAGATGCAATGTTGGGCGTGAGGTTAGTTTAAGGAAAGAGGGCGAAACAGGTAAACTATCAGTGGCAGTCATAACTGCTGAACCCATATGCATGCATTAGTACTGGCCGAACCCCAAGCCCTCTCCCGTAATAATAGGCTCACAACTTGTGTCAAGTGTTGGCAATAAAAGGCCGTAGGATTTTATTGTACAGATATGGTTATGGCAATACACAATATCACATAATAATGGTATCATACTTTTGGGTACCGGGTCCTGAGGTTACCCCCTCTGACCCGTGCCGCCTTCTTGTGTCCCACGACTTGTAGTGGGCACTGTACAGTGCCCTGTACTACTTTTTGTTCTTACGTTTTTTGTAGGGTGGGAGGGTTCTGTGGTAAAGAAGCAAAAAGGATTTGGAAGACACTGTTATGTATGTAGTGGGGGCTGGTGTTGTCGCAGCCCCCGTCCGGATAGCCGACTGTCTGGCCCCCTGGTGGGGGCAGGTCTTTTAACCTGGGCCCTGCCTGACGGTTGGTTTCCTTATGGTGCTTAGAACCTTGCTGTTTGGAGGAAGGGTGAGGTGATTGTTCACACCTCACCCTTCCATGTCTTTGTGCTGCAGAGACTGCGGGTCTCTGCAGCTGGGGGGAGAGGAGAGGAGCAGGCACAGATAAGGTTGGGGCTGCCCCTCTCCCAGCTTCTGATGGTAACAGCAGTTACCCTGCCTCGCTTTTGGGATGCCCTGCAGCATTGCCCATAACTGCTGAATCCATATGCATGCATTAGTATTGGCCAAACCCCAAGCCCTCTCCCGTAATAATGGGCTCACAACTTGTGTCAAGTTTTGGCAATAAAAGGCCGTAGGATTTTATTGTACAGATATGGTTATGGCAATACACAATATCACATATCATAATGGTATCATACTTTTCGGCACTGGGTCCTGAGGTTACCCCCTCTGACCCGTGCTGCCACACGCGGGCAGGGTGGGCGGCTGACCGTGTTCCCCCAGAACTATGCCCTAGAGACAGTCCCTGTAGGCGAGGGTTGCATTGATTTCCCGAAAGAAATGCTCCATGCCCTGGTTAAATAAATGGGTGCCGTCGTGTAAAAAGAGGTCCGGGTTGCCTAGTGTAATGGCTGGGTGTTTTAGGAGTCCCTGTCCTCTTGACCTACAGAATCTCTCTATTCCCCTGTTCAATTTTCTTCTGGAGATGTCTACAGATTTGTAGCAGTTGGTACCTAGCCATTTCTTTCTTGGTAGGATGGCTGAGAAGTATATTTCTGTACCCCTCCAGTTGTGCGAAATGCCTGCTAGGGAGGAGCAGATTTCTTCGCATAGAATTCATCTACCCGTGTTGACTAGGTCGTTACCCCCTCGATGGATGATCAGGAATTCTGGGGGGTCCCTGTATGCCACTAGTTCTGCTAGTGTTTCGTGGATATCGGCCCACCGTAGGCCTCTGTATCCCCACCATGAAGTGATGGTGTTTCTGAAAGGTGGCCCTACTTTGGTCTCTTCTGCCCATCTGCCTGTCCTGAACACGAATGAGTGGCCGACTATCCATGCTGATCGGAGTGTGGTCCTCACTTCACCTGTCATTTCTGGGGGGGGAGAAAAAGAAAATTTGAGGGAGGATGGCTATATCAGTTGTGGTCTGATATATCTTTTGTAACAGTTTGACTTCCATCCCCCTATGGTTTTTAGTTGTTGCGGTGCTAGGCCCCCCTGCCATGCTGCAGTGGAGGCACCTATCCTGAAGGAGTGGGTGCCAAAGCATTTGGGTCCCACCCTGCTTTGCTGATTGCTTTCATCAGCACCCTTTTAAATTGGTAGCGGCTTAGTGCCGATGAAACCTTGTGGATTAAGAAACTCCCCCCGCCCCCACTTTGGGTCGTTGTACGTAATAGAGGTTAGTGATGCAAACCGGACAGTTTGTTGCTTCATCAATGCAACAAATGTTGATGGTTCTTTCAGCGCCCGTTTTTGACTGTTGCATTTCTATGTTAACACTCTCCTGTCTTATCCTGACCTCCATGACACCCAAGCCGTTTGTGGCCTTGGTACAGGAAGCGATGGGTTCTCCTACCCGGAAAGCCCCAAAGTAGGCTAGGAAAAAAGCTGTTTTGAATAACATTATCTCGTATGGGTGCCAACATATGGCTTCCAACTGGCTTGCTATCTGCACAAGTTTGTTGAAAACAAGAGGTCGGCGGGTGTCCACTTGGGGACCCTCTATTCTGCCCCATCCTTTCATTGCATAGGAGATGAGGGCGTTCTGGGTGGGGTCTGAATCGCTCCGTATTTTTGTAAAATATTAAATTGCCACCAGGTGTCTTTTTGCCCAATCTCTTTTGAACCCTTGTTCCTGAGCCCATTTTAAAAATAATTCTACGTCTTTAATCGTTATTAACTGTGCATGGTTTAAACCTGTGGCTTTAAATACTGTCTGCAAACCCTTACTGTACTGTGTTGCGGTAGTGCTTGCCACTGCTCTCTCTGCCATTTCCGTTAGGAAACCTGTGAGGTTGTTGGCACCCGTTGATGTGCCTGATTCTTGTTGGGCATCCCGGCCTGGGCTCTCTGGCGCTGGCATTGATGCGAATGTGTTGTTGGCACCCGTTTTAGAGGTGCCTGGTTTCTGTTGGTCATCCCGGCCTGTGCTCTCTGGAGCTGGTGTTGATGCCAATGTTTTGTTGGCACCCGTTTTAGAGGGGCCTGGTTTTCGTTAGGCATCCCGGCCTGTGCTCTCTGGCGCTGGCGTTGATGCCATTATTTTTGTCTTCCCATTATTGCCCAGCATTCTGCTGGTATTGGCGTCATCTGTTCTTGGGCATGTGGTGCTAGCTCTCAGAATCTTGTCCACTGGAAGCGAGACAAAGCATCAGCAATGTTATTATCTGCCCCTGAAATGTGCTTCGCTTTGACTACAATGTTTTCTTGTAGTGTGACTTTTGTAATGGCTCGTAATTCTTTCAGCACTAAAGGTCATCTTGGAGACCTTCTGTTTAAGGAGCCCACTATCGCCATGTTGTCGCACCAGATCAAAGGTTCTGTGTTCGCTAGTTGCCTGCCCCAGATGTGTAAAGTTAGCCAGATGGGAAATATTTCTAGGAGGGTGATGTTTTTTGTCCACTCTGCCAATGTCCTGCCACCCACTCAGAGCCTAGTATGGCTCCAAAACCCTTGCGCCCGGCTGCATTGGTGAATAGGACCCTGGTTGTCCAGGTATTTAAAGGCGTTCGCCAAAGTAAAGACCCGTTGAATTCTCTGAGGAACTTTGCCCATGTTTCCAGGTCCTGTTTAACCTCTTTGCCTAGCCGGATGTGCAAGTGGGGTTTGGTGAATGATTTGATTTTGAACTCTAGGCTTCTGGAAAATATCCTCCCTTGGAGTATTGTTCTGGATGCGAAATTGAGACTGCCTGCTAGGGATTGCATTTCTTTTACTGTCCCTTATCTTTCGTTATCAGGTTTTGTATTTTTAACAAAAGTTCTGTTATTTTTGTTTTGGGGATTCTGCAGAGCCCCTTTGCTGAGTTTCTTTCGATGCCCAGGAAAATTATGCTGGTGTCTGGCGTGGTGGTTTTCTCCTTTGCCAGGGGAATTCCCCATTGGGCGGCCATATGTTCCAGTTTTGCTAAAGCCCTGCCGCATTCACCAGAGTTTGGTGGTCCCATTAACATGAAGTCATCGAGGTAATGTACTATTTATGTCCCCGGTCTCTGCTTTTGGAAAGCCCATTGAAAAAAAGGAAGTGAATTGCTCAAATAGTGCACAGGGTACTGCGCACCCCATGGGGAGGCATCTGTCTACATAGAATTTGTTGTTAAAAGTGAAACCTTGCCACTGTTGTGAATCTGGATGGACTGGCAAAAGTCTAAAAGCAGATTCGATGTCCAGCTTGGCCCTCATTGCATTTCTGGCACACTCCTGTATGAGTCTTACTGCCTCTTGGAAATGTGTGTAAATTACGGCGGATTCAGTGTGTGGGATGCCGTCGTTTAAAGATTGGCCTTTGGGGTAGGAAAGATGATGGATTAGCCTAATTTTTCCGGGTTCTTTTTTGGGGACCAGGCCTAGTGGGGATATTAAATAGTTATTCAATGCCATGCAGTCCCAGGGACATGCTATCCTGCCTAGTTGCAGTTCTTTTTTGATTTTTGTTTCCACTATCTGGGGGTTGTCCCTGGCTGACTTTAGGTTCATCAGGACGGTCTGTGACGCTGTGCCCTTAAATGGGATGGAAAAACCCTTGGTGAAAACCTTGCCATATTGCCATGCTGGTTTCCTTGTCTGGGTAGTTGTCAAGGGCTTCTCTAAAATTGCCCAGATTGATGGGCGTTTGTCCTGGTTCTAAAATTGGGGTATTATTCTTTCTTGGCTGGTAGTCTGGTGCAGTTGCTTGCTGCATGGTCACCATTGCAGTTTGTGCAGGTGCGTTTGTACCAGCATTCTTTGCCCCACGTACACTGGTTTTTCCCAAAATTTCTGCATGGGATGTTGGATTTGGCAGCTTGATGTTTGTTCTGTCTGTGGGCATTATTTTTAGCCGACCAAGGCTGGTTCTTCTGAAAGGGCTGCTCCCCTTTCTTGGATTTATCATTATCGTTGGACTTGCTTCCCTGAGTGTTTTTGTTATTTTTAGAGGAAGAATGCGTGATATCTTCCTCCAGTGGGGGCTCGGCGTTGAGGGTGTATAAGTCGTTCTGGACCTCAACCCACTCAATTGCAGGGCTTTCTGACATGCTCCTCCTGAATCTGATATCATATGCTAGCCATGTCTTTCCCCTCTGGGTTACTTTTACTTCCCTTATTTTATCAACGTATGCCCAGATTTTCCTACAATCATGGGGAATTTTTCTTCGTATATTGTTGCTAAGATATCAAAAGCTTGTAACCAGTTGTCCCAGTTTTGTTCCACCTGGGCATTTCTGGCAATAGCGTTTTCTTCTATCTTTTTGGGATCCCTGAAAGCATCTTTCCCTTTGCGCTGGGCTTCTATTAAAGAAGATTTCTATGAATTCCTTGGCCCATTTGGCTTCTTTGATTGTGGTATCAATGTCCCTGTCACGCCCGTGTTGTTTGCGATAGGGGTTGCCCATGCTTTTAAAGCACCTGCTGGGTCTGTTGATGGAGCTCTTGGGGTGTTGCATTTATTGCTGTGGGTGCTACTGGCACCTGCTGTACCTGTAGTGCCGGGGTTGCTGTAGGTGGCATTACCGGGGTGTTGACCATCGTTATTGCAGGTTCTAGTGCCATGGTGGAGTTTGGGGCCCCAGGTTCCCTTGTGGGCAGTGTCTGTTTCCCCCTTCTAGCATTAATTGCTGCAATTCCGCTACATTCTCACATAGTTTTGACCATTTTTTGTTACCTTTTTTGGCGCCTTCTGATAGTTTTCTCTTTTTTGCTGGTGCAGTGCCCTCCTCTTGGCTGGGTGGCCTGGCAATTTCTTCCCTGGGTAGGCCATACATGTTTTCTCTAACCCATGCCCATCCGTAGTGCTCTGCTGCTTCAATGGCTGCTAACAACTGTGGTGATTTGGGTTTTTGTACCGGTGTTGCGGGTCCCTGTGCTTTCCGTTTGGGCCCCATGCTCCTTTTTGGCCTGTTCTGGGGAAAGGAAAAATGTTTTAACAAGGTGTAGGGCTGTTGTTATCGGCGCGCTCTTTTGAGCTTGTTCTATTTGTTGCCCGTGTTGAGTAACTGGTGGCTGATGCCCTCGTGTTGCTAGCATCTGTTTTCTGCTAGCTCTTTTTGCTAAAGGAATTGTATCTCAATTTGTTAAATCTATGGAGGGTTCAAGAAAAATGTCTCCTATTGCCCACCGTGTGTGGTGCTTATTTTAAATAAATGAGCAGCCCCCAGAATTGTTTCCTGTGTCATGATATTTAAAATAAATGGTTTTGCTGTGGGGGTGCCCATGTAAAATTATAGAAAAATATTTTTTAGTCTGCAGTATTTGGGCCCCGCCGGGATTGAACTTGCATCAGCAGGCTCTGCGTGGATGTCAAAGCGAGATCTCAGCTCGCAGTGCTACTTGGCTGGCTGATAATCAGTCTGAATTTATCACTGGGTTGTGTTATCCTGGCACCCTGCCTTGCGGCACGGAGGCTTACACAAAAAGAAACAAAACAAAATTGTATCTCTCCCTGGACATGAGTGACTACTTTTCTTCCCTCTTAGTCCCCAGCGCGGCGGCTTACTTGAAAGCTGTTGAAACTGACACCGTCCGCGCTGGGCCACTCGGGTGCCGCTCTTTCCTTCGTTCGAATGGATTTGAAGGTTTCACACAGCACGCGTCCTTGTTTTTGTTTTGGAAATGGTTGCCGCTCGCTTGTCCATTTGGCAGAGATGTTGAAACTGACGCCGTCCGCGCTGGCTGATCGGATGCCTCTTCTTCCTTCGTTAAGGCTGCAATGCAATGTTTTGAACAGTAACAATGTTCAGGAAGGAAAAAGACGATGCGGAGTACAGCGAACTTTCCTAAGATTTGATAAAGAAGCAAAAAGGATTTGGAAGACACTGAGTAAACAGTGAACCTCCTGTTTGCTACCAGTGAGAATCTAGGAATCCCTTTTCCCTTTTTTAGGGCGCGGCTGGATCTTTGAGAACGTTGTTTACTTGTCAGGACTTCTGGGGCGCTTGCCTGAGTTATTACCCGAGTTGTTGGGCCCACTGCAAGTCCTTACACTTTTCTTCCCCCCCCCCCCATTTCTTTTTCCCCAGTGCACCAAATATGCCGGGTTTCATTAAATATTGCCTTTATAGAGTCTTTGTGATGCTGACACCGTGTATCGTAGTCCACAAATTCTTAGCCAGTAGTAGGACCGCGAGATACAGCACGACATGGGAATACCAGAATCACCAGGAAGCACAGGGTACGGAGGCACAGAGGAGGGGGCAGAGGCTCCACGCACAGCAACACGGTAGGCACCCGGCTCACGCCCATTGCCTACCACTATATGTTCCATGGGGCATAGGGATAGAGCTTGTACATTCATTATGAGCTGCACAAGCAGGGTTTCCCCTACAACAGCTTGCTCTCCACAATAGGTCACCTGGCCTAAGCCCCGCCCACCTGGTGCCTTCCTGCCTGCTGCTCTTTTTCCCCACTTAGCAAGCCCCGCCCACCTGGTGCCTTCCTGCTTCCCGCTCTTTTTCACTACTTAGCAAGCCATGACAACCTGGTGCCTTCCTGCTTTGCGCTCTGTTTCCCTACCTAAGGAGCCCTACAGCCTCTTTTCCTTTACAGATGGGGAGCAGGTGCAAGTGGATCTAGGTCACCTGGCCTAAGCCCCGACCACCTGGTGCCTTCCTGCTTGCAGCTCTTTTCCACCACTTAGCAAGTCCCGCCCACCTGCTGCCTTCCTGCTTACCGCTCTGTTTCCCTACCTAAGGAGCCCTCCAGCCTCTTTTCCTTTGCAGATGAGGAGCAGGTGCAAGTGGATCTAGGTCATCTGGCCTAAGCCCCGCCCACCTGTTGCCTTCCTGCTTGCCGCTCTTTTCCACCACTTAGCAAGTCCCGCCCACCTGCTGCCTTCCTGCTTATCGCTGTTTCCCTACCTAAGGAGCACTCCAGCCTCTTTTCCTTTGCAGATGGGGAGCAGGTGCAAGTGGATCTAGGTCATCTGGCCTAAGCCCCGCCCATCTGGTGCCTTCCTGCCTGCTGCTCTTTTTCACCACTTAGCAAGCCCCGCCCACCTGGTGCCTTCCTTCACCATCACCGTCTTGTGACCAATGCTGGATTTGACTTATGGACTTCATTCATTCACGGTGCGTCACTCTTTCTCAACTCTCATGCTGGACTTCCTTTGCATCTTGTAATCATGGTGGCCCTGAATCATGCTATTCCCATCTTCATCTGGTATCCTGGCTTGCAACATTATGTGTTACTACTGACTTCTGCAATTGTATTCGCTCTCCACTCTTGCTTCTCCACTCTTTTTGACTGCTTACTCTCTGTTCTCTCCTCATTTCCCTTCTCCCTTTTCCTATCTCCTCCCATTACTTTCTTCTACGCACTTACTATATCAGAATTGTCCCTGGACCTAATATGATAACCTCGTCTGTTTCCTCCACCCTCCCATTACTGTTTTTTTTCCTCCCCACCACCCCTCCAGCACTATCTGAAATGTCGTCAGGCCTAGTATGATAGTCGCTTGTTTTGTTCCTCCCCTCCCTTTCTGCACCCCTCTCCCTCACCTTTTGTTTTTCTCCGGCTCTACCAGAAATGTCGTCAGTCTGTTTCCATTTCCTTCCCACTCTCCCCCACCCTTCCTTATCTATGTCTTAGCTCTTGCACTATCTGAAATGTCATCAGGCCGAGTACGATAGTTGATTTCACATCCTTACTGTTCATGGCCTGTAAGAATGTGGTTGTATTTTCCCTTGTTCCCGCCCTTGCCTTGAAGCACTTTGAAACACATTGTGTATAGGCGCTATATAAATAATCATATCAATAGCTGTGTTTCATTTGGATTTCAGTGCATTATACTGGCATTTTGTAAACTGGGAACTTACTGAGAATACCAAATAGACCTCACTGTTAAGTTTACTGGGAAGGTAAAGCTTAGAGCTTATAATGTCAAACTGGGAGATTAATGTGAAATGTGGAAGTAATGTGAAATTTTAGGGAGTAAAAAATGTGCTTGCATTCTTGAAGTATTTTCAACCAAGTAAAAATAAAAAATACCTTCATTGTGATTCAGGTTCCCTTAGTCCTTGTGCTTCCTCCTTTGCAACTGCCCGGGCAAGCCTGCATTCTCAGGCTAGCAGGGAAAGCCAAATCCAAAGAGACACTTCCAAAGTGATTTCTATACAGCTGGGCTCATGAATTCATCCTAATATCTATAGGGCAACCCAACTTGCAATCTCTACGGGTCAACTCAACTTGCACACCCTCAATTCTCCATGTATATTTTTCCCATTGCCATACCAGGTGGTTGATGCACAATAGGCTCCCCAGACCACTCGGTGTCTTACAAACATGCATATTTGACATTAATTTTGAGTATTTAAGGTCAAAAAGTTAATAAATGCCTGTCCTGTGGAAGTTTGATTTATGGTGTGCTGCGTACTCACTCCTGGTTCCCTAGCTGTAGCTCTTGCCTATTGGGTGATGCGGGACACCCAGGAACTGGCTTTAGCGCCTGCTCCTCACATCCTATCAAACCCTGTATGAAACCTACTTAGCAAGAAAAGTCTTTGATGTCTTAATGCTGAGGGAAAGTCTACTATAGGTTACGAAAAGATGGTTAGGCCATTTAATTGTGTTTATTAATTCTATGTAAAAGTAGGGTGCCCTTGCTACACCTACGCTATGCAGTGTTTCTCCTGCACTGCAAGAATGGTGTACTGAAAAAAAGACCAGGGGACTAGGTTTCTGGTTAGGATGAAAGCCTGAAACATTTTTAGGAATGAATGAATGAACGTAGATTTTGCAAGGCAAGACACCATGTTGGTAAAAGATCCTATCGGAGCCCTGCAAGACAGAGCCTCATGTTTTCGAATCCACCTTGTGGATGTGAGAGTGACCAAGGAGGCAGTTTTCCATGCGAGATGGTCTGAATCCGAAGAAACCCTTAGTTCTAGGGGCTTCCTTATTAATCTGAGAGACAGGTAGTCTCAGCAAACCATCACAGGGAAATTTGATAGCTTCACTGGAAAGAGAAAGAAAAATATCAGTCCTTTTCCATTATATATGCACAAATATCTGGAAAGTAGTGGGCACATGTGTCAATTAAGGCACCTGTTGAGTACACAAAAGATGTGGAAGGACAGGTAATTGATGGAGGACTTCATGGGGATTAGGCCTTTCATAAAAGCCAATAGATTCTTAGCCATTTGCTTTCGTAATGTTTCCTGGTGACTTTTTTCCTAGCTGCAGACATGAAGAGGAGCCTTTTCTCTGAGATAAGGAGATATCCATAAACTAGTTTTTGGGTACAAAGGTTTCAAATTCAGCAATGGAAGGAAGGACTTAAGTACATACTCCTACTGGGTTAAGAGGTACAGAAGTTGAGGCAGGTGAAACACCAGTTGGATTAAAGATGGTGATCCAAGAACCACACCTTTAGTTGTCAAAATGGGCACACTACAATCATTGCCACCAATTGTCTCCTCTGGAATTTAAGCAGGAGTCACTGCATCAGAGGCAGAGCTGTAAAGGCAAAACATGCATCATCCAACAAAAAGGACCGGTTCCTCATTTTTGATGCATAGTGGGGGCAGAAAGAGTTGTTAAGAAACACAGTTGTGGGGTGGGTGGAAAGGCATTTGTTGAAGATCTCTTTGGCTATCAACAATGTCAACACCATGTGTTTTTGGAACTGTGTAAGCCAGCTTAAACAGTATTGCTTTTATGTTTTTTGTCTTGAAGATGGGATGCTAGCAAGAGGCGAAGATGAGCCCAGACCAAAATCGATTCTGCTAACACAGCTGGGAACATCCCCCTCCTTGTTTATGTAAAAACATTGCTGTAATATTGTCTATGAAAATTTCAACACATTTCCTTGGATTGAAACAAAGGATTTGGGGGCCAGAAAAATGGGACATTGATGTGGTCCTTTCTGTCCTAAAGCCATGCACCTGCAAATCTTAGCAGGAAGTGCCTCATCCAAAGTCTCAGGAATCGGTTACAGTAATCTCGGCCTAGAGAGAACTGGGGTTGAATGAGAAATCCATAATCTGTTTTGTTATTTAAAGGGATTTGAATGGAGGGTCTGCAGAATGCATAGAGAGCCAGATGCCATTGCAGATTTCTCATCTTGAATCTTGCACAAGTGTCTAGATGAATGCAAGAAGCCATGATATCAAACAACCTCTAATCACTAAGGGAATAATAATGTATTATTACAAAGTACTGAATGTTATGTAGAATATTAAAAATCTTGATTTATGAAGCTTTACTCATCACAGAGTCCGAAACGTCTCCTCTAAACTGATTACATTGACTTTTATGGCTCTCCACTACTAATCCTTTTACAAATAAGATCACCAAATGGCGTAGCTACATCGAGGATATCTTTGTATGGAGAGGCAACACTGGAGAACTTGAGAAATTTACCTGGAACAACAATCGGACTGAAGAGATAAAATTCACAATGAATAGCAGTACGACGGCCTTAGACTTTTCAGACCCGAAGATCCATGATAAGGAAGGGAAACTGGCTTGTACACTCTTCAAAAAAGAAACCAATCGTAATACACTTTTACACTACCAGGGCAATCATCCAAAGAACTTACGAGATGATGTACCCTTTGGGCAATGTTTGAGAATAAGAAGGAATTGCACAGACACTGAGCAATACAGAAAACATGCTGGAGATCTGCAAAAGAGATTACTTGATCGAGGTTACCCTAAGAAACTCCTTAAGAATACCAGAAAAAGAGATCTATGTACACCCAGAGAGTATCTGCAACAACCAAGAACACAGGAGACCAAGCAAAACAATATTACGTGTGTCACAACCTTTTGCCCAGACACAACCAAGATCAAAAGGATGATAAAAAAAATTCTGCTCACTAGTCAATTTAAGCCTTCCAGACGAACCCACTCGAAGGATGGCATTGAAACGTTCTAAGAATTTAAAATAATTCTTGACCCAAGACTCAAAGGACCCGGGAGAACAGGAATGTGGAACTTGCAAGAAGTCAGGGGTCACCATCCCTGTGGCACCTGCACAGTGTGTAAACTCACCAAGAAAATGAAATGCTGTACTATAAATGGAAAAGAATGGCAATTAAACCACTTCTCGAATTGTAAAACCACCCACATAATCTACATAATAGAATGTCCGTGTGGACTACGCTACGTTGGACAGACCAAGAGACAAGTGAACAAAAGGATTGGGGAACATAGATCAAGGATTTGCTGCAAAAGCCATTACTCCCCACTGGTCTCGCACTATATTGAATATCGACATGGACCAGATATTCTTTGGTGGGTTATTGATAAACTATCCAAAACTATGAATGCTACAAATGCCTTAAACCACAGGGAGGCCTGGTGGATGTTCAGGCTGAACTCAGAAAAGGGCCTTAATGAGGCACAATTAACAGGCCCTTTCACTTAAGAACCTCTGACCCCCTCCAACATGGGCATCGTCGATTCCAAAACACAAAACAAAAAAGTACGCAACTTAATACATCCAACACATAGCCTGGGCAACATCCAGCAGGCCCTTTGGCTGACAAGTAGTTCACACTGTACCCCAGACCACACCCATACCAACCTAAAAGGGCTTTAATGCAGCACAAGCCACGGGCCAGTTTGACACTACTCATGACTTTGGAGTGCACACGACCTGCCTGGTAGTACCTCACCTGCAGCAGCAACCAGGCAGGTGCTCGGTTGGAAGTCCGTACCCTCCCTACCCCATGTGATGCCCACCAGACATTGTCATTCCTTGACCCACCCTCTTAGTTTGCAACTGATATAAACATGAGAATGAAACATTAGAAACAGCCATCAGCTGCACTAGTTACAGACCTTGCTTTTCTCGTGAATGAACACAGGCATGTAGTTCGAATAGTCGCCAAGACACTCGACATGTAGAGCACAGCACGGCTTTCTTCCGTAAACGAACTATATCCCCATGGCAACAGGACACGCATAGCCTCACGCATGCGCATTCCCAAAGAAGAGAGTCCACTTCTCTGACATGCATGCGCTATGGCCACGGACACAGCTTCATTAAATATCGAAACGGCTGAATGCCAGCGTATGCCTGACAGAACTGCGGTCTAGAAGCATACCGATAGCAACATCATCCTTTCTATTTTGAACACATTGACTCCTGTCAGGATAGGCATCATTGTTAATGTTAATGGACATTTGTCCCGCGCACTATCACCACCGGAGTGGTCCCCTGGCGCTCTGGCGGCTCTGAAAGAGGGAGGGGGGGTGAGTTAGTGAGGAAGCTGGAAAAGTGCAAGAGCGCAGTGATGTGCTGTTGGCAGCTTCAGCCCGGTGGGTCCGTTGGCTGGGCCTGGGGTGTTTACGGCCAGTAGTCGTCTACTGTTGTGCGAGTCTATGTGTGTTTTTTGTTTTGTTGTTGCAATGTAGTGAAGTTTGTGCGGTTTGTTGTGCTGTAGGTCTGTGGTTGTGTTTGGTTTGGAGTTTGAGAGGTGTATGCAGAAGGGGAAGTTGCTAGTGGAATCGGTTAGTTGGCCTCGCTATCCTCAATTGAGGCGCTGGGCTTGTGTAGTTTCCCCAGGTGATGTGTTGGGGCAACCCCGCGCCTCTGTCCTGATCTGTGCCCATTCGGCATTCAAGGTCCCTTTTACATCTGGCCCCAACCTCCACCAGCCTCCCTCACAACCCCATCTGTCCTCCCTTCCCACTCATACGGCCCGTGGACCCACCCATGTCCACAACTCCGCTAGTGTAGTGAATGCCGATATCCCGACAATTCCACAACACAGTGGTACCTGGTAGCACCTAAGGGGTGAGTGAGGATAAGGGATCAATGAGGCCATGAGCCACCTTTAACAAACACGCAGTCTTTACCAACGGTTTCTCGCACACCTCGGGCTAACGCTGAGCTTGCACTCTACAGCTCCTCGCCAGTCAAAATGCTGAGCGTAAGGAACAGCTACCCAGAATACTGCTGGATGCTTTTTCACACTCCCGATATCCGAGCATTCACCAACTAGAAGGTACATATATTTTCCCCATTTCCATATACTCTTGAATTGACCATTAATGGACCAACCATGTTAGATCTCACCGTCTCACTGTTTAGCAAGTGGGGATGCAGGGTTACAAGCCAGAGAAGGCTCTTCAACCACAAATAGTCACAAAAGATTGTACTTGTGTCTTTTTGACTAGGCCTCCCTCCCTCACCCCCCCCCCCCCCCCCGAAGATCACTCACCTGAAGGATTCAGACGGGATAAGCACCAGGGTACATAAGAACCCCCTTTTCCTCCCATTTTGCATTTCGTCCGCACATGGGACACAGACAAGGTCAGTGGTACCCTGTTTTTACTTGACAGGCCTTTCTCCTTTTAAAATTGCCAGGTTTTATGTAGAATTATTATGTCCCCAGTCCTTTCTTGGTAAATACTGCAGTCAAGCACAACAAAATCTCCCTACTAATTCTAAGCACTTGTATGTCCCCCTTTTTAGAGACACAATCAGTGGCCCGGAAGAAGTGCTCATCCTGTGACATCTCTAGACGTAGACCCCAGCATTGGTCACATGTCTGCCCGTCATTTGACAGTCTAGAAGTCAAGTTATAGGACATATTTTGAATAGATCCTGTGAAGAAGCTTTTTGAACCAAGTTGAGAGGTTCCATTTGGCAGCACAATAAAAATATTGTAACTCAATTGAAAGATTCTGTTTTGTAGCTCTCCAATGGTCTGCACAGACTTAGGCCTAGTAGCAGTCTTCAAGTAAAAATTACGGGCTGTCAGACCCGTTTCAAGATTGTGATATTCGTCATTACCCTTTTTGTTATGTATTGCACTGTATTCTGTTATCCTCATTTGTAGTTGTACACACTTGTTGAGAAATAACCCGATTAAGGGTCAGTTTGGTTATGCGTGTGTGTTTGAAATCCCATAGAAAATACAAAACAAAAACAATTGTATTAGAATGTTAATCTGATACAGAAGCATTATGGGGAATTAATAAATGTTTAAATACTTTTTCTGTAGTACTGGTTCTATGTCTTTTGCAAAAGTAAAATAGCAATTACATTTCCAGCACCGATATTACATTTCCAGCACCAATATGGACGTGTTAGGGCAGATTGATACATGCCCCTGTATGTAGATGAAGTTATCAGACCTAGATTAATAATAAGCCCAAACCGAGTTAGTGCTTGGCAGAAAAAGAATAATCGTGCAGGAAGCCCTTTGTTCTGTAGGTATTTAGCCCTTAGTTCTCCCACGTTTTTGGGCTGCCCCTCTAGTTAGTTACATTAAGTAGGGAACAAGATGCCACTTTGGTCTCCGTTTATGGGGAATGCCAGATTTGAAACGCAAAGGTATTTTTGAAGATTGAGGTTAATTTCTGAGGGGGGACAACCCCTTTACAGCCAGCCATCCAGATGAGGTAATCTTTAAATAATGTGTAGATGTAAATAGACTTAATGAAAAGTCTGGATGATGTTTTCAGACCGAAAAAGTATTTTGGAAGCGTTGGTTTCGCTGCATTCAAGCTGTACGAGTATGATAGATTTTATTTGTATTGCGCTGATACACACGTGTTTCAGAGTGCGACGAGGCAAGGGAAGGGAACAAGGGAGGACCGAACGACGATCTTATTAGGCCCAGTGACAATGAGAATGTACAAGTGCAGGGGAGGTGGAAGGGGGAAGTGCAAGGGAGAGTGGAGGGGTGGAAAGTGCAAGGTTAAAGCGTAGACAAGTAGTGTCTGATAAGTGCAGGTAAGGGGACTGCAGGGTTACAGATACAGACCCAAGTGCAAGGGTTGCCAGGAGGCAGTGCAGGTGTGTGGTTGGGCCAATCAGAGGGTAGCCAGGTGCACTAAGCTGAAGCAGACAGATCCGCAGGGGAGAGGAAGAGCGAAGGCAGAAGCAAAGAGGAAGGTCTTGAGGTGCTTCTGGAACCAAAGATGGTTCTCCTCAAGTTTCAGAGAGGCAGGGAGGCTGTTCCCGAGGGAGGCCCCAGGCGAGGAAAGAGATCTGCCCACAACTTGTTGTTTGGAGAAGTGACTGACTGGGGGGATTGGAGGTGGAGGAGCGAAGTAGTCTAGCCTAGAGAGAACCAGAGCTCTAGAGACGGTAAGCTTCTGGGGAAGGAGAGGAAGGGAAGAATACCTCCAAGAAGTATATTGGCAGTGTTGGTTTCATATGACAAACCTCAGGTACTGTCAATGTCCTTTCCGAATCGGAGTATTGCAGTAGGTGCCAGATTTAATGAACTCACCCAATCATCCTTTTGAAGGAATGAGATTTTGGGGAAATGTCAACATGTGGAAAGTTTCTACTAGGAGAAATTGGTTGGTATGGTAGAGATACAGAATCAGACTTAATCAGTCTTAAAATGATCTTAATGGGATTCAGACTCTTAGTTCTTGCTCTCCTTTTGCAAATTGTTGCTACAGCGTGCTTCTGAGGCGGGACAGAAAACGCAGACTGCCAAATAGCATTTTTCTAAAGTCACAGACAGCTCTCACTATGAGAAAATGCTTTGGAGGCCTTACACACACGTGCCCCTCTGTGTGTAAGCCTCATCCAATACTCCTACGCCAGCAACCAGCACAACCAGTTGCATCAAGTTATTTCTTGCCCAAGGCAGTTGTAGCAAAGTATATGCTTTACTGGGGACGGTTGGAGTCCTGTAGATTAACAGAAGAGGAGGAAAGGCATAGTGTATTATTTGACCACTTTATTAGGAGTGCACCACCCACAGAATGCAGTCTCGGACCACCTACGGGATGCACATTTTACTGCTTTGCAAACTAATAACTGCTGGAAAACCTAACTTATGAAAAAAACATTTTCGTAACCATCATCTTCAGCTACCATTCGTGAGGGAACATAGACCAGTATGCTTAAGACTACCTGGCAATACATTACGCTTTCTTACCAGATAGGGTGCTGTCTGAAAAATGTGGCCTTGGGCGAACCAATACCAAATCTGTTCCGCTAGGTGACAGGATGAAGACAAGTCGCTCCTTGCTTGTTTAGATAAAAGAAATATTTGTAACGAATGGAGGAGGTGATCATGCTCAGATTAATACCCCCTAGGAGATCGGGCCAGCGGGATCCCAATGGCTGTGGCAAACCCCCATTAGAGGACAGGATATCCCTCTGTAGATACAGTATCAGCAAAGACTGAAAGCTTCATGGGTAGTCCTACCCCCTAACAGAGGAATAAAGAGTCCATCAACCTTACAGGAAGGGGAGAGACATCCACAGAGCTTCAGAGGAGTGGTAGGAGGAGGAAGGGGCATGCGGAGTGTGGCAGGCTGAGGTCTAGGCCACAGAACACAGAGCCGTGCTGGACGTGTAGCCGGAAACACCTGGTCAAGGACACCAGTGCCGAGACCAGCCCACAAACTGAATGGCAGCACAAGAGACCGGTATCTCAGAGTAGTGGAGTGCCCGCGAGAGGAAGGCAGAAGTCCCACCTGAGGAGAGGAAGCAGAGGGTGCCAAAGAACCAGCAATGCTGCCACCAAACATCCCCCGCCAGCTGAGTAGCATGCACTGAACTGCCAGGTAAGCAGTGGTTCAGGGGAATCGGAGGTAAGGGGGCTGAAAAATATCATGCCCAAGGGAGGGTGCAAGAACCATACCACCAGGCAGGGTGCACAAGCCAATACCCCAGGGTGGGGTGCAAGAAACCATACCCCAAGGTGAGATCCAAGAGACCATATCCCAGTGTGGTGTTAGGCAGAATTATATGCAGTACCCTTTGGGAACACCACACACAATTAAGACTACAAGTGTCAGTACAATTTCACCTTTGGTACAAGTCTGTACTACACAGTAAAGTGGTAGCAATGGCTGAGCAGCCAGACTTATCTCAAGAGTAAAGTGAGCAGTACAAGTTACACAAAGGACAGCAATTACTATGATTCAAACAAACACTGACTCAAGGTTTCTGAGTAAAAGAATATACATTTATTTACACCATCAGTTATACAACAGTTCACTATTATAAAGGCAGCAGAAAATCACAATCTTAATACGCTACACACCCCCTGATCAATTCTGGACTAGTTAAGCTCAAAATGAAGTGTTAGCAAAATGGCACTCCAGCAATTTAGAAAGGGAGGGAAAGAACAAGGTTATCAAAAATCAACACCACCAACAAGTGATAGGCAAGGCAATCTAGAAAAGGCTTACTACAACTAGGATTCAAATAAATAGGCCTGGGCCAATGTTAATGGTTCAGAGTCTTTGCAGAGGATCACACAAGTCAATGCAGTTCACGGTTAAGTCTTTGCCAAGAGTTCAAAACGTAGTTGGTCGCAGGAAAAGTTATTCAACAGAGTAGAGAAGGACAAGCCTTCGGCGAGGCAAAAGATTTAAAACACTTTCACCGCGGTCAGACGGAACGAATGACCGGATTTGAACAGTACCTTAGATGAAGAAGAATGCTGTAGCTGATGCGGTAGTTCCTGGCAGTTCCTGCAGGCTCACGTTCCTCAAGCGACTGTCAGATTGACAAGGAGGAAGACTGGAGGGTCCTGCGCTGCCCAGGGAAGAAGCCAGCAGCAGAGCAAAGCGTTAAATAAAAGGTGCGCTCCTTAAAAGCACGAAAGGGACTCTCTCTCACTGGCTATCCGGTTTCCTGCAGCACAGCAAATTCGACCAGGCTGAAGTGGAGGTCCAAGGGCTTTGTAAGCTGGTTGGTACCACCGTGCTCAAGCGGAGAAGACTCCTTGCGGATCTCCTCTGTCGTCGAAGTTTCAGGCAAATTGGACCTGCAGCAGTGCTTCACCGGGAAGTCCAGTAGTTGCAGCAGTCGTCTTCCTTCAGCTTCTTGTTGGCTCTCGCGATCCAGTGGCGACTGCCTTCCAGCCCCAGAGACTGGCTTTTTATGCACCAAATCCCCCATTCACATAGCCTGGCTGTCAATCACACAGCAGGGTGGCTGTCCTGGCCGGACAGTCACCTAGCCAATCGAACCATAGTGCGACTTGGGTCTCCAAGTGTCTAAAACCCCTCCCTCACATTCAGCCCACGCAGACCCTCAGGCGCCCAAAGAGGGCTTCTGGGCAGAAGCCCGCGAAAGGATGGCGAACAACGGAACCAAACCTGGTTTGTCGCGCAGAGTAATACACGAGAAAGACCTTTACAAAAAGAAATGGCGAATAAACCCTACCGGAACCAAATAAAAATAAAAGGGGTCCAGCGGGTTTAGTGTTTGAGGCTACCACAATAGCCTCTAACCATACCAAGGCTATTTTCATAGCTCACGGTAGAAAGAAAAGGGCAAATACCACTGCCACCAGCCAAATCTTAGAGAAAGGGGAACTAAATAATGTTCCATGAGAAACAGACAAAAAGGGATAACTATTAACCCTTCCAGTACTCTATGGAAGATAGTTTGTACTGGGTCTGTACATTTAAAAAAAGACTAGTAAAGTCAATGGCAACTTTACAAGTTCTGGGAGACAGTAGTCAGTCCCAGAAAATGGAGTTTAATAGTGGGAAGTCTACAAAGACAACCCTGTGTCACTGCACTAAAGGTGCTGTGTGACACACAGTAAAAAGATGATGCCTATGGAGATGGTCAGACTCCATATCCATGAACACAAAAATGTACAAACACACAGCAAAAACACATGTAAGAGTGGGGAAAAAAAAGCTCACACTCTTACCAGGTGAAAAAATAAATCCTAGAAATTCAGCAAAGCTGCTGAGGGACTCAGTAGGTAAGGGAAATTAGCCATTCTGGAAAATTCTCCCTAACGGGTGGTGTGCAAGAAACTACATCCTTATTGTGCTTAGTTCGGGTCACCGTTTGGCTTCTTGTGTGATAAAATGTAGTAGCGTTGGCAAAATAGCAGGTTGGTTTCCATGCTAAAGTTATTGTAGGAGTCTACAACAATGCAAGAGTTTAGTGACTGTGGGGCTTTTGCCCTTTGAGTTGTGCACTTGACATTGCTGCTTTGGCTCATCTCGTTAATACAGGGGCAGGTTCCTGCCAGTAATGAGCCGCCTGTGATTGTGGCTAGTGGTGCCGGTGCTTGCTGCATGGTAGTTCTGCTTCGGAACACAGTGACCGCAGGCCAAGCCCCCACTAAGCAGATGGAGCAGGTGGAAATAAGCTCCAAGAGCTAACCTGCCAATGGAGCGATGGTGCTCAGAGGGGCACCCCCCACCCCCAAGCATAGGAGTGTCTCTCTCCTCCTCTACCCCTCCCAGGAGGGGGTAGAATATAAAGGGGGCAAAGCCCCACGAGCCAAGGGGCACAAAAGAAGGGAGCAGTACCCCCCTTCTGAAAGCCAGGCAACCACACAGAGCACACCCAAGGACACAAGGATAGGCAACCCAAAGAGAAGAGGAAGCATCACCACCTACACCTAGGGGCAAGAACATTAGAGTTGGCCCAACCAGCGCCCCAGAGAGGACTGCCGCAGGCCCGGTCCAAAGGTGTCCGGTCCTGACTTTTCTTGTCCCCAGGAGCTGCTGAACCACACAGATCCCTCAAGACTGTTTGATCAACAACTGTGTAAATTAACAGCTGAAGAACTAACACTCCCAAGGGAAA
Source organism: Ambystoma mexicanum (assembly GCF_040938575.1). NCBI lineage: Eukaryota > Metazoa > Chordata > Amphibia > Caudata > Ambystomatidae > Ambystoma > Ambystoma mexicanum. The sequence goes on from NC_090936.1 coordinate 987,149,149, forward strand.
GGGGAAATGGAGAAAATAAAAAACAGACTCCAACTTCTGAATGGCTGAGAATCTCCAGAAGGGAAGAAAAAGGTTAATCAGAAAACAGCATAACCTTCAAAGTCTATTATCCAAAACGACTTCATAGGATCAGTACCTGTTAACCCTCCATTAACAACTTGGAGGATGTTATTTGCACTTTTAAGTAATTTTGGTTATTCTGATGAGTGCTTAGGGTATCCTGCAATTAGACTTGGAATCTTTTGAAAGGAAGTTAAGTTCCAAGTTGCAGAAAAACAGCTTATCCTCTGAAAAGGTGACTACATGACATTCCAACTCCATCATGTTCCTGTCTTGCATGCAAGTGAAAGCACAGCCAGCAAAACCCAGATCTCAACTCATGAATTAACAGAACACCACCTGGAATCAACCCTGGACATAGCGTCTTTCACTTCCCTTTGAAAGTATTGCAGCAGAGTTCCAAATTGCAGAAAAACACCTTATCCTCTCAAAAGGGGACTACATGACATTCCAACTCCATCATGTTCCTGTCTTGCATGCAAGTGAAAGCACAGCCAGCAAAACCCAGATCTCAACTCATGAATTAACAGAACACCACCTGGAATCAACCCTGGACATAGTGTCCTTCACTTCACTTTGAAAGTATTGCAGCGGAGTTCTTAAAGTATCAGTTAACCCTGTTGCTCTTGCACTGTCTCTTTTAAAAACATGCACATAAGAATGTGTTCTTTCATTCAGTTTTTTAACCACACATTTCCACGCTGTGGTAAGCCAGCATGACTTCTACTTGCAAGGAATCTTTGCATGCAGCTCACATGTCAGGTTCAGTATTCATTCAACATGTATTTTACAGAATGTCTTAGTAAGTAGAGTTGATTTCCAGCAAACTAACACTTGACAATGTCTTTAAGAAGTAAACTCTCTGCAGCAACCTAAATACCTAACTCACTAGATACTTAATGAAGATAAGAAACTTGATGGCAAGGTAATCCTCTTTCCACTTGAAACAAACGCTGCGCTCCCACCAGATTAACAGTATTGCCTGTCCCACGTAGTCCTTGAATAACTGGAAAGCAGATTTCAAGGATCTCTCTGCCAAATCTTCTCATAAAAACTTCAAATTGGGCCTAAAACCAGGAACTTAAAAGCAGGACCTTCCTGCTAGGGAATGAACAATGAAAGGCAGATTAGAAGGTTAGTGCTGCCCTGAGGCCCTTCACTCCACCAATCAGTGAGCAGCTTCACTTCCTCCATGATGACTTGGGGAATTCTCACTCTGTGAAAGGGAGTACAACAACCAATTATGAATTCCCTTCTCACAATTAACCAATGTTTTTACCTAACCCAGACATACTACCTATCTTACTTCTCACATACATTCAGACCCGGGCCAAAGGGCAATAAGCGAGGCAAGCACTGTAGAGCGAGGGAGACATGGAGGAGACAACCCAGGCAGGAGAAAGCGAGGATGTTCCCCCGCTCCCAACCTGGCCTGACCCCTCAAGACCCCCATTAAAAATAGGAGAAAAAAGAAGCTGTGAAAGGGGGGCCCGCACAAAAAAGGAGCGACCGGTCCAAGGATCAGGGGGGTCTGCTGCAGCACATACCCTGTTAAACGAGACCCAAGGCTAACCAAGACAAAGGACACCTCTAGCCAAAGGGCCTGGAGGAGGATGTCAAAAAGTAGGGGCAAGCACTAGCATGTGACCCCAAAGGGCCCAAAGAGAACGCAGGAGGGCCCCATTCAAAAACTCTGGAGGAAAGACACGGACGCCCAGTCCGAAGGGGAAGGGGGCCCAGAGAATCAGGAAATCGGCCCAGGACAGGAGGATGCGGGGGTAGGCCAACCAGTAACACAAGAAAACCTCAGAAAATTCTTCCAGGACTTTGGGGATAAAATCACAGGTACGGTTGAGACCCAGTTGGAGGCGTCAGCCCTGCACAAGGTGAAGGAGTATATTAGTAACTTGGCAGGGCCGACACAAATGAGACGGCACTCCAGGAGCTGGTCGAGGGCCCAAGGAAGACCGAGGACCTGGTTGAGAAGCTGGTAGCCACTACTTACAGCTTGGAAATGCAGATCAAGGACCTGAAAACAGGTCCAGGAGATCTGATGTACGGATAAAAGGACTCTCTGAAGACGTCCAAGACAAAGACCTCAAGGCGGCTGTCAAGCAAATATTTGCGGATCTAATAGAGCTGGATGGAGAATCCAAACTAAGACTAGATCGAGCCCACAGAGTGGGCCCGCTAAGAAAAGAGCCGGGGCCAGGCCCAGAGACACCCTGGCGGCCCTTCACGAATACGGGCAGAAAGAAGAGATCCTCTGAGCAGCAAGAAGCGCAAAACAACTAAAATATAACGGCACAGAAATCCAGCTCTTCCAAGACCTGTCCTACATGACATTACTAAAAAAAGGAGGACAATGGGTCCCGTAGTAAGATTCCTAAACAAGGAGGAGATTGGATACCGCTGGGCCTTCCCTTTTGGCCCGCTATTCGAATGGGAGGGAAAACAGTGAATCACAACATGCATTGAGGGAGCGAACATACTGGGACTCGAGGAGGAGGAACCAGAGACCAGCTCAGCAGGAGCCAGGAGGCCAGGAACAAATAAAGCATGGGAATGGACAAAAGTGAGATGCAAAAGCGCCAAGAGGGGCCCAAATCGCCCTGAATCAACATAGAAGGATAGGATGGTATAGTCTATAAGAGGGATGAATGCCCCGGGAGGGCAAACACAACACAAAATTCTTAGGGGCAAGGGGAAGGTGGGATTTGGGACACCACAGTGGGAGGGGCTAGAAGCCAATTGAGTCCACCCTACGGGGGAGAGGGGAAGAGGTTCAGGGGGGAGGAGGAGACTGGGGCAGGAACCCATCCAAACCACGGAAAGAGACAAAGAGCCTTAGGAACTGAAATGGGGTCGGATAAGAATAACACATTATCAATCTTGACGCTTAACGTCAGGAGTCTAAACTCCCCTTTAAAAAGGAAAAAACTAGAGAGATTCCTACATAGAGAAAAACCGGACATCTTGACACTCCAGGAGACGCATATACAAGCGAGGGACGCTCACAGGATTAGAATTCAAGGATACAACAAAGTATTTCAAGCCAACGAGGGAAGGAAGAAAGGGGGGGGGGCTCTCCTGGCTATTAGGTCCTCCCTCAACATGAAAACAACAGACTGGGAAAAAGACAACAGTGGGAGGTATCTTGCCATAAGCCTGCAAGCAGGGGAAGAGGCGAACACGATAGCCACCATTTACGCACCTAATTTCGGCAAACACAAATTCATACAACAGAAACTGACTGAGCTGGAGGGTTTCGCCAGAGGCCCTATTATCCTAATAGGGGACCTTAACATGGCCTGGGAGCCACAAATAGACAGGAGTCTAGGAAGAGCGGGAACCCAAGGGGGACCCTCGAGGGAACTGAAAGATAAAATGGACAGGCTAGCTTTAGTGGATGCCTGGAGGGACAAGAAAGGGGATGCAAAGGGGTTCACTTTTTTTCTCCCATGTTCACAGGTCCTCCTCGACGATCGACTGTGTGGATCTCACGGGGTATACTGGGATCAGTAGCAGAAATTGGCATCGGCGCAATAGCTCTATCTGACCATGCCCCCATATCAATCTCTATAAGGAGAAGGAACAATTCCACAGGGATCTGGAAGTAGAAATACCCGGCATGCATAGTCAAAGAGGGGCTAATTAGGGATGAGATAAAATGCCATAGAAGAATTCTTTATACTCAACAAGCTGGGGGACACGAGCCCCAACTCGAGGTGGGATGCATTTAAAGCCACGATCAGAGGTCAACTCATTGCAGTGAAAGCAAGGAGGGACAAGGAAAGGAGGCAGCACGAAAGGGAGCTTGGAAGTAAATTGAAACAGGTCATGACCCGGATGGGGGTGGGGCTAGTGGAGAAACTAGGAGAGAATACAGGGCTAGAAGTGGCCAACTGGAGGTGTTGCAAACAAGGGAAGCAGAACGGGCTTGCTACACCTTAGACATAAATACTACGTAAAAGCCGACAGGATGTTAACCAGGCTTGTAAGAAAGGAAGAAAGACAGAACAATTACCAAAATTAAATTAAGTAATGGGGGAAGAGTACTGAGCAATCAGAGACACAAACAGAATTCACAGCGTTCTAGAAAGAACTCTACAAATCGGAGACCCCCAAAAAACTTGCTCCACTAAAATATCTGGAAAGCATACACCTTCCAACCTTAACAACCCAAGAATCTCAGGTCCTAGACCAGTATATAAAAGCTGGGAGGTGCACAAACTGATCCCCCACCTAGTCCAATTATTCAAAGACTACTGGAAAGAAGGGAGAATAACTCCAACTATGGACGAAGCTATGGTAGTCCTCCTCCCAAAATCAGACAAGGATCCGGAGTGCTGCAAGTTTTATAGGCCGATTGTCTTAATAAATATCGACGCCAAGATGTACACAAAAATGTTGGCCTCAAGGATAGACCCCCTCCTTCCGAAACTCATCAGATTAGACCAATCAGGTTTTATTCGAGGCAGACAGACCAGAGACAACAGCAGAAGGGTAGCACACCTAGTAGAAAAGGTGTACTTAAAAAATGTGCCAGTGCTTCTCCTAGCTCTAGACGCAGAGAAAGCGTTTGATAGGGTGGAATGGCGGTTTGTGTTTGCCACCATGAGGAAGATTGGGTTTGCGGAGAAATTACTGAGAATGGTAAGGGCCAACTACTCTAACCCATCCCTCCGGCTACAGATAGACAGGCAGCTAACTGGGCCAATCAAGGTAACTAGAGGCACGAAACAGGGCTGTCTACTCTCCCCCCTGTTGTACACGATCTTCCTAGAACCCCTATTGGCTACAATTAGGGCTAACAAGGACATAACAGGCATCCCGTTTTTGAGGGCAGTGCCACAAAATAACGGCCTTTGCAGACAACATGCTGCCAACACTCACAGAACCAGAGAACTCCATCAAGGCACTGGAAAGAGAAATAGGAAAGTTTAGGCAGATCGCAGGGTTAAAAATCAACACTAACAAGTCAGTGGCCCTGAATCCAACGTTACCGACAGGGAAAGAAAGGGAGATTAAAAAAGCCTCCCAATATAGCTGGGAGTCCACTGCTATACAATTCTTAGGGATCAACATCCCAAAAGATCAGTATCAAAATCAGTATTCACTGTACCAGGAAAACTACCCATCCCTACTGGTTCGCATCAAACATCTACTTCAGGAATGGTGCCCACTTAGAATTTAATGGCTGGAAAGGATAAACATAATAAAAATGGTCATCCCGTACTACTTCATACAAAATCTAGACAAAGTCACCATATCGTTCTTTAGAACACGCCAGTAGTACATAGGGAAATTTATCTGGAACAATAAAAGACCTAGGATTGCGAGGAGGCTGATGCAATTAGAGATTGGATGAAAGAGGACAGAAACAAGGGGTGGTGACATATGGAGCAAGCAGTAGCAGGAGGGCCTCTGGAGACTATGCTGTCGATGCCCAAGGGAGACAGGCCCCAAAACTTGTATAAAAGCAGGATAGGGTCATTAGTGTGCGAGGTATGGGACAAGCTAGTAGCTAAATTGGACCCGACTACTTACCTGTCGCCTTTTACACCAATCTTTTATAACCCACAATTCATGCCAGGGGTGAGAGGGAAAGGGTTTAACAGGTGGGAAATGGGAGGCTGCCTGAAGATGAGACATGTTTGAGGGAGGAGAAATCCAAGTCGTTCAACCAATATAAAAAGGACTTCTCCCTGGGCGAAGAACATGGATTCAGATACATGCAAATGCATCACCCTTTGAAAAACTGCTCAAAGAAAGCACGGGAGATAAAAACCTAGTAGGCACTCTCTATACATTTATGAAACAGAACGAGGAATCAGGGCCCATCCATTACAGGAGGTTGTGGGAGGAGGAGGTAGGCCGTCAGTTAGAAAATGGAGTGGGCACGGCTCTGGGCTAACATACCTAAGCTTACGAAACCGATCGAATACAAGAATTCTGGACTAAACTAATGTGCCAATGGCATCTCACCCAGAGTGCCCCGAACAAACTATACTCACAAGAGAAGAAAGAATGTTGGAGGGGCTGTGGGGAAGAAGGTTACTGGGGCCATGTCTGGTGTGAATGTACTCAAATCCAAGCGTACTGGGACACGATAGCACTCGTGGTTGAGGAGAGGTCTGGCCTCAAAGGCACAGTCAATCGAGGCGAGGCCATATTGGGCATTGGAGGAACAATGAAAGATCTCCCCTCCAAAGCGCAGAGGAAAATCTGTGTGATACTAATGCTCTCAGGGGCACTGGTAATCACCCAGTAATGGAAAGCAAAGGACCCACCGAAGGAGCATGAATGGATAAGCAAAATGTGGCAATTCACATTCTTGGAATGGATAACCTACTCCATACAGGGGAACCACCAGGGCTTTGTCGCGGACTGGGACTTTGTGATGAAATTCCTACAAAAAGACTCAAGCGGAGCATGGTGCCCGAGGAAAATGAAACTGTTGGGCTTGGTGTAGAAGGGACAGTAGGAATGAGACACAGACCTGTACATTCGGGAGTACTTGCAAGTACCCCAGGAAAAAGCGCAAACAAGAACCACAGAAGGTTCACATGGGGGGTTTGGAAGATACTCTGGATGGGGGAGGGGGACAGTTACTGTTTGTAAATAAAAATGTATGTGAAAAAAACAGTTATGGCCCCCATTGGAGAGAGAGATTAATACTCAGAACATTGACGTAATAACCTCAAAGAGATTGACAAATAAGGGGTATCCCACAATGAAATTGGTCACCACACAATTGGGGCTAGTAGTTTCATTTACTGATGTTCAGCTGGATAACTCCCTTTTAAGGGATGTGGATGCTGTCGGCAATGGATGAGAAGGAAAGGAGCAGGCCCATGAGAGCTGGGGGGAAAGTTATAGAAACTGATGAAAGTGAATTTTGATATGCAATGCGTTTTGCTGGAAATTTGTTTTAGAAAACAAAGCGTTTCAGCAGGCTGTTTAATAGGATTGATAAGCTACACTGCCATTATATGGGTAACTGTCCGAGTGCTGATCAGTTAGCAGGAACTATGATGAACCCTGCAAGCATGAATAGAAATTCAGAGGGGTCAGTGAATGAACTGAGGGCCTTAGGTATCTTAAAAGGGGTGCAGATTACATATTATGACTTGCAAACAGCTGGGGTTAGAGACCCCAATTTTCGAAATTTTTAGAGGAAAAACCCATTCAACACTATTTTGTCCAAGTTTTAAAACGAAAAATCTCCAGCCTATATGGTGACTCCATGATGCTATGCCTAAATAGAACGAATGTTCTAGCAATCTTTGCTAAATTTCAGAATCTGAAATTCAGCCCAAGTGTGGATGTTGAAAGCGTGGAATGTGTGGACTCGAACAAAACCGATAAAGTGATTCTCCATATTGGTTCAAAATTAGGGAGCAACCTTATAATGAAAGAGGTGCCCTTTGAAACAGCTAGGATTTGAAATGTCGGAATTTATAGATACTACAGAGCCATCCAGGTTATCTCCAGACGGAAATTACTTTGTGGACATTGTAGTGGCAGTTAATAAAATAAACCAATGTCATCGAGATGTCATCATTGCGGCTGCCGTAATTTGGACCATACAGATTTTGCTTGGGTGGTGGCTTCTTCGATGAGACGATAACATATGTGGAAACTGTGCCAAGGAGGTAATTTAGCTGCTGGCCAGATTGTTTATTTCATGGAACTCACAAGGTCATGGTCATCTGCTCACAAATCCGGCTTTGATGGAATTCATTAGAGCTTACACTATCCTAATGTCGCAGGAAACATGGCTCACAGATCAACTGTTCCTTGATGGTTATGTCATCCTTGAACAAAAGGCTCACTCTGGTCAAAGCAGGCATCCGACTGGTATCCTATTGACTGCGATTCATATGTCCCACGATTTGTAGGCACACATTTTGGACAATGACTTACATGATGCTTTAATCAGGGAATTACAACTGGGAAAAACTGTTTCTAGGCAAGTTTTACCCATTAATATATTGCCATAAGGGGGTGGCAAACCTTTTGAACTCCTTGGCCAAATGTATATTTGAATGGAAATTGGATCATGACAAGGTTTGTTCTCCTTGCAGGAGATATGAATTCAGATTATCAGGGTAATTCATGGAATTAATGTAAGTTGAAAAGGGGAGCGAAAGCGTGAAAATCGCAGCGCACGCGTGCTAAAACAGCACATGCAGCTGTATGTCGATTCATGGAATGCACTGCGCGTGTGTTCCCAGGGATGTGCGCCAAATTCGCGGGTGGCGCACATGTCACTAAACGCTGTGTGAGACGCGCACAACAAAAGGGGGCGGAACACGGGGCAGAACACGCAGAATGGGGAACACATGAAAATGTGAGCGTTACGGGGGAAGTACCGCAGCTAAATCCATGCAACGCGCGCTAACACGTATTCATGGAATTGAACAGGGGAAACCGGCGTGCCACAAAAGACGCGCTAATCCAGAAACACGTACGGAGCAGGAAGCAGGCGTAAGCAGCCCAGCGCAGCATAAAAGTGCGCGTAAAGAACAAACAAGCTCATACGCTACGATTAATATACTATTCCTCGCAGCAGTGGTCGGGGGACACAGCAGGAGGAAGAGGCGGAGGATGATAGCCAGGCCCCGCATTTTTTTACCCAGGACCAGCCTTTTTGGGATGCCCGATGACCAGGTCTATGGGAGGTACAGGTGTCCACCCCAAATAATCCTAGAACTGGTTGCTGAGTGGGAGGAGGACCTCACATAACCCACCTTGTGCTCCCAAGCACGGAGTCCCTTGGAAAAGGTGCTCAATGTACTGCATTTCTTGGCTACTGGGTCATTTCAGCGGACAAGTGCCATAGTTGGGGGTGTCTCACAGGCCACACAGTAACACTGCCTACACCAGGTGTTGGCGATCGTGACTGCACGCTCCTCAGTCGGCAGGCACATATACATGCCCAGAACACCTGCAGAAAATCAGGCCTTGGTCCAGGACTTTTACAGGGTGACACACTTCCCCAAAGTGCTAGGTGCCATTGATTGCACCCATGTAGCTCTACGCCATCCCAGGGCCACTGAGCACATCTATCGAAACTGCAAGCACTGGCATTTCATCAACGTGCAGTTTGTATGTGATGCCAAGGGAATCATCACCTCAGTATATGCTAACTATCCGGGGTCCAGCCATGATAGTTTCATATTCAGAATGTCACCCCTAAACCGGGACCTGGAAGCTGGGAGGCATGGCGACACATGGCTCATTGGTGAGTACAAATGCCTCTGCACATGCATGCATGCATGTCAGACACTGAGAAATGGGAAAACCCAACTAATAATAACCATTATCACCGCCCCAGGGGACAGTGCCTACCCTCTGAGCACCTACATGATGACTCCAATACAGAACCCCACCACACCACCAGAGGTAAGATACAACACAGCCCATATTGAAACCTGGGGCATAGTGGAGCACACCTTCGGAGTGTTGAAGTCACGTTTTCGCTCCCTTGACCGCTCTGGTGGCCAGCTATATGCACCCCCAGTAGTGTGCAGGATCATAGTGGCAGCATGTGTGTTAAAAAGCAGGTTCCAGGCTCTTTAAGATTTCTTCAGGTAAGTTTATTTCCAAGTTCTTAGTTACATATCCACATGAAGACAAAGGACATAAGCTGTGACAACACCGGCTCCCATCACCCAGGGCAAGCCAGCTGTAACCACCTCTACACAGAACACTCACTCAGAATATTCCATCATTCCACACGACATCTCAAGCTACCTCACCTCAGACAGGCACAATACAACACACCTCCCTCCTATACTAAACCATACATGCACAGACCAAGTCACATACCAGAACACCACAACTACCACCTTCCAAGATATACGCACACGTAACACTCAACTGGCAGACAGACACTTCCACGGCCAAACCCAACCATCAAAACATCACACCCTGACAAACTACATTCCATGTGCCAATAACAAAAATACTGTCATCCATCTGCCTGTTCCTGCCACAAACAAGCAACTGGGCTCTCACCCCAGGACCTGGCCAACCCTGAAACTGGGCTACTTCACCTACATTCCTGAATGACCACAAGACTGCTACACCTCCTACCACCTGCCCCCGCCTACAACAACGCGGGTGTCCAGGCTGCCACCCTGGAACCCCAGCAGGCCTCTAGACTACCACTCTAGAGAACTGAGACCTCAAAGCCTCCAAAAAGACAATCACAACCTCACTCCAACAGGGATTTGCAAAGTGGAAACATACAACATCACTGAGATCACAAACACCCATGGTCTTAATACCATAATCATTTCACCAGACTAGGATGTACAAGCCTTCCAAACACATTGGGAGCGGTGGCCACACACTCCCAATGCCAACATCAATGACTGGTAAAAACTAAACGGTCTTATAGCAAGGAAAACATCCTAACCCAAAACAAGATGTTGAACCCATGGATACAATGAAATCCACAATAAATACCACAAGTAACATAGAAAACAATTTACTCATCATCTCAGGACTTACCACACTCAATACCGATGGGTCATTACCAGGCGTCCCCAGCTACCCCTTTACCACCAGCTACCTACTGTCCAATGTGATGAGAAGGATTTAAAAAAACCCTAGAGAGGCGCTACCTCCCTCACAGAACAACCTCACCGCTGTTCAACCTTTACCGGAATCAGGTAACCCCTATAACCAGACCAATCCCCTCACATGAAATTAGAAAATCCTAACATCCTTAATTGAAAGAGTCGAGGCGCTACCTTACTCTAGAACAATTGCATGGGTGTTTAACTTTTACCACAACAGGCAACTACCCAAACCAAACCAAAACAATGTAAGGAAAACTATATACCCCACTGACATTACCCAAACAAATCAAACCATGCATTTCACACTGCAACACTTCCATGCTGAATGTGAGTTCACCCAATACCCAACACTCACTGACTCTCTCCAACCCATCGGAGTCAGATTCATCATAACATGCATTCCAAAAATCATAGAATGCTGCAACCATATGCTGTAAACAATACATAAACCACATTTGAATACAAAACCATGTTGCTCATAGTAAGTAAAATCCCCAAAACTAACACTTTTATGAACTAAAACGTCCATAGCCATTTATAGGCTCTTAAGCGAACCTGTGAGTCCATAGCCATTTACACAGGCTCTACCGACATGTGCAATATATCTGAAAATCCTCAAAATGATTAAAGCTATCACACTCCTACACATTCCACCCATCTTCCACTAACAGCAACGATTTATGCACATTAGTGTCCATGTGCCATGGTGCTTGGCACTCGAAACCTGCAATTCCTCAAAGGAATTATGCTAAATACCCTTCAATACAACATATTACCACACTATATTGTCACTGTTTCACTTACCCATTTACATAACAGCGCCGTTTAAGATGCATGCATATCTTCTATAAACACAAACTCTTGGATCCTCGCAGTGCCCCCAGTCTACAGATTCACATCGCACCAAGGCACTCACCATCCTGCACATGCAAAATGCTCTGTCAGTTTTAAATGGGTATATTAAAGTTCCAAACTACCCAACATTACAGCCGTTACTCTCTGCACAAACCTATACCTCACCATAATGTCATGACCTAAAAATGTCACCTTATTTGTTGGCCGCTACTTGTCGCCTCACTGAGACGGAGCGGCATGCCAGCATCACAATCCGCCGAAGATGTCTCTTTTGCCAAGCAGAGATCACAGCATTTGGCACCTAAACAAACCATGTCTCTTGGATCTGATTCGTAACATAGGGTTCCCATGTTCTAAGCATTGTTCATTGCTGCCTTAATATAGCTTCACACATTTTGATTCCTTCATTCTAAGACATGTCTTGCCAAACGACAGATTTCTTAAAGTACTTTCCCTTTTACATCCACAGGGCAAACAGCACTTCTAATACAAAGCTCTAGCAATAGCACATTCCAAAGAACATTCTACGCTTCACCATCTCCCCCTGCTGCATGTGTGACATCAGTCACTACTGCTCAGCAGGGCTAAGCAGAGCTTCATAGGCCAACGGTCGTTCACTTCCCAGGAGACCTCGCCATGAAAGGCTCATAAATCACCAGAGTTTCAGACAGCCAAAAACATGATGTGCACGATAAGCACAGTACGGTGCTGCCAGGCTCCCATAACTTCAAAGCTTGCAATTATCTTGTGAGGCGGACACTGTTTAAAACAACAGCTCCCCATTGCTATGAGTGCACAAGACATGGGAGTGACGTGTAGTCAGGCAAACAGTCCTCCTTGTTCATGTCAAATTGACATCCATTTCCCAAACACAGAGCAGCGTCTTTTTTTTCTATTGCCATTCTAACTTTTAAAAAAAACGTAGAGTAACATCACATTCCTCCCAGTGGTCTAGCTCTTCATTACATCTCACGGAGGACCAGGGTACAGCGTTTGCTTTCAACATCAATTTCCCAGTATTGCCAGTATTATCTTTCACCTGTTGGTCCAGCGCCATCTCCAGCCCCCAGGGCAGAGCTCTACCTCCTACTTAGGAGCTGCCCATCCAAAGGGGCCTCTTTCTTGGACTTCCCCTGAACCCTGGGACGCAGTTCTCCTTCCTGCTCCTGGAGCTGATCCATCTGCAATGGGGTTCAATTCCTGTTCCTGCCCCTGCGGTCTGGGGAGCCATGTCAGGGCTTCTCTTTGAAGACTCCCTGGGGCCCAGCTTGCCCACTACTTATGTGCGCCCATCCCACCAAAGATGGGGCTTTAATCCTCCAGCTTCCACTGCACCCTGGCTGATGGGACTTAGTTTTTAGGGGCGGTGTTGTCCTTCTCCAGAAGCTTGTCCTTCCTGCACCCCCCGCAGCAGGGTCCTCAGTCCATCAGCTTGTGGTAGGTAGGTTACCAAAGACCGACTCGTCGCCATTGTTAAAAAGCAGGTTCCAGGCTCTAAGATTTCTTCAGGTAAGTTTATTTCGAAGTTCTTAGTTACATATCCACATGAAGACATAAAGGACCTAAGCTGTGACAACACCGGCTACCATAACCCAGGGCCAGCCAGCTGTAACCGCCTCTACACAGAACACTCACTCAGAATATTCCAACATCCACACAAACATTCCACATGACGACATCTCAAGCTACCTCACCTCAGACAGGCACAATACAACAATGTGTCCTGCACAACGTTGCAACCCGTCGGGGCATGCCGGTGGACATGGTGGTGCCCCCACATCTCCAACCACATGCACGCCCGCTGCGCATGGGAGGGGAAAGGGCACGTGCTGAGGCAGCCCGTACCCAACTTGTGGCAAATTTCTTCAAACTAAAATCCCACCCCTGCGGAGTGCACACAGGCCTGGCACATACCAGCTGACAATTGATGATGTCAAAAGGGACAGTCAACTGTCACAACCATAGCACCCTAAGGTTGTTTTCCTGGAAGTGCCACATTGTGTGCATCCCTAGCTACTTAAACGGACCCAATGCTGTGTGAGTAAAAGCCACACATTCATGCAGCATGAAGGACTACCCCCTTGCAAAATAGTACACCCAAATAGTGTCATGTTACCCAACCCCTCTCTAACCCCATCTCAGCTACCCAACACACCATGGCATGCTATGTGAAAGCAACCAAATTAATGCACAACACATGACACAAGTGTCACAAAGTGCACCATCCCAAATGGAAAGAGACCAGAGACAATTCTTTCTCACTAATGAAAAAGAAACAGCACACATGAACAAATACTTACCCCCATGGCAATACATTAGTACAGGACCCACTAGTCGCAAAGAATGACAGTAAAAAATTAAAGTAGTGCAATTGTCACAACCTGACAAAGGCAGCACATCGACCCCTTCCATCTCCTGTGTGTTGCTGGTAGGGAAATCTGGCAGTGTACTGCATATAACATGAACTGCATCTGCAATGGAGACTGGCTCGTTGAGACATGAAGAAGCTACATGCAAAATGTCCTGTATGCAATACAATATACAAATCAACCATGCAGTGGAGAAATCATCACCAATCCCCACTAGGGGTGTATACACAGTTTGGACTACAGACTGATCACACAACTCATGGGAGCCCAATGCCTCTGTGTAAATTACTGTCACTTGGTCACACCCTTGCAAGCCCATGGAAAGGGGAAGCAGGAGTGGCATGTGTGTCAGGAACCCAAGTTTCAAACCCAAACACAGGACATGCCTGCATGTGCCCAGCTGGAACACACAGTGGATGCCTACGTGAGCCACACAAAGCAACACACTGTACCATGAATTTACAATCTGAAAGAAAATAGTTAAAAAAGGAAACGCAAATTAAAAAAAGTGAAATTAAAAATAAGAAATGAAAACAGAAATCAAATTAAAAATACCAATTAAATTTTAAAAAAACAAAATAAAAGAAAATGAAAAAAATCAAATGAAACATGAAATGAAAATAAACTGAAAAAAGAAAAAGAAAAAATCAAAAACCAAAAATGAAATTCTAATTGTAATTTACAATTTGTAATCAAATAGGAAAAACCAAAAATAAAAATTAAAAATGTCAAAAAGAAAAATGAAAAAGAAAATCAAAAATTGCCACGTGTCGACTGGGGGGGGGGGGGCACCCAGGAGGGAGGAGGTACACGGTGCACCCCAACACCCACATGCGTGGATGTTGAGAAAAAGAAAATCCCTCCATGGGCTCATGGCCTGCACGGCTACCCTATAGTGGGAGAACTGCCGTTGCTGTTATCACCCTCTGGTGGTACACTAGAAGGTGCGCATGGTATGGGAGGCAGACCACGCAAAGCCCTGCTCCCTCCATGGCAGCAAGCATGCAGGTCTGAAAGGTTTGGTTCTGCAGGATGATGGCACGGAGATCCCCATGCAGCACCTCACGGGTAGCATGGATTTCTGCCTGGATCTCCTCAAGGGTTGCCTGGAGCTCAGCTGAGATTGTGCGTGTTAGCTGCTCCAGCTGCTGTTCTGACCTTGTACTCTGGGACACCTCAAGTGCACCCCGAGTATCTCTGAGGGACCCGTGTTCTAATCTCAGGGCATCCCTGTGGGCTTGTGACGCTACAGATATGGCTGTGGGGAGAGTCTCCAGTCCAGCCCGTCGGTCCCTGTTGGACGCCAACATGTCCTCCCTTTGTGAGCGGCACATGGACTCTGTTGCCTGCTGCTGGAGCTCCTCCTGCCTTTCAGGGAGGAGAATGTAAGTGGCCACCCTATCCACGGCCTGAGCCATCATCTCGCATGATGCCCCCTGTTGTGCTGCAATAGTATACATGGAGTTCTCCCACACAATATTGCCTGGTGGCGCACGGCCACTGCGTTGGCAGGCACCACACCTGTTTGGGGCAAGGTGATGTGCACCTTGCTGTGCTGGCACTGCCTGTGGCTGCAGGACTGCATTCCTCCTTTGATCTGCTGGCCCATTAACAGGAGCAAATATAGTGGAGTGTGACCCTGCATCCGTAACCGCCACATGCAGACATTCCAACACTGAATGCCCCATAGAGGGGTCTACCTCCAGTGCAGGTGGGTTGGACAGAACAGCATCCCTGCCAGAAACACTTACCTGGAACAGGACATTTGTCTCAATGTCAGATTCAGCACCTGAGGCATAGAGGTCTTCAGAGGTGTACCCAGAGACACCAGCGGACCGGATGGTCTGTAGGACTAATGGATTTTCACCCACCACCACCACCCCACGCCCGCCACTGGTGCCTGGTTGGGGCTGTGAGTACTCCTGCGCCATCTCCTCCTCCGCAACAGCATCTAGTGCCTCATCACCTGCGCAAACATAAAACAAAAGTAATGAAGACAGGCATCACAATCTACACATCGAATACATAAATGACACATATCACACATGACACTAACTCTGGCATGCATGCACTGGCAATGAAGTGGAAGGGGAGCCTAAAAGCAGACACTGAGGACTCCAAGATGGAAAAGCAACACATGTGCTGCATGCTGCATAGCACCTGCATCACACATTAGCCTGTGAGTGGTATGGACAATCCACATACATGACACATGCCAGCACACAGATGGCACATACCATAGCCATGGCAGATTTGACAAGGACACCCAGATGGTAGCAAATCAGTACTGCCCCCCCATCCATGTGAGATGGACATCATGAAATAGAACATGCAAAAGAGTGTGACAAAACACCCATGTGCCACACGCTGCAACAGAGCCAGTGTTTGCTAATACAGTGATGGCAGGCACATGGATACATCAATGGTTGGTCACTTGCACATGACAGAAGTCAATTGTCATGTTTAACATTCAAACAGGGCTCCGAAGTGACCGTGTGCAGAGCATGTGTAGGTGCACAAAAAACAATCAGCCTGATTGATTGATGAAATCATTCCCATGATAAGTAAACACATGTGGGACATTGTGGGGTGAAATCTATGTCTGAAGTATGGTGAATTTGGGGCAGAACGGCACATAAATGTGTGTTAATCATGCAAATGATTCCATCAATCAGGCAGAATGAATAGGAAAACAGTATCAACAATGTTGTGGCATGATGGGAGTTGAAGGGCAAGTGCAGTAATCGGGTGCAAATTGTTAACTGCGGTCAGACGGGATACTGTGAAACCCAAACCCAAGGCTGGGGGATGGTTTGGAGGCACCACATGGGTGACCCATAGCAGTCATGACTACACAGCCTCACCTTGAACTCAATCCGAACACATCACCCAAGCAACATACACATGGTTTGCACAAACATGCATGGCCACTCACCAGACATTGCCTCAAGATCTGGTAGGTCTCCAACGCCTTGGATCTGGTCCTCTGTGATGAAGCCTCCAGAGATTGACTCATGTTCTGTGAGTACTTCCTCCTCTGGTGGAGATCCACTGCCAGTCACCAGAGTAGAGGCATGATTGGAAGCCAGCTTGCTTTTTGCTCTGCGTTTGAGGTCATTCCACTGCTTTGAGCAATCATCAGCTGTGCGCCTCACAATTCCAAGGGAACTAATCTGGTCCGCGATGCACTGCCAGTGGGACCTACGTTGAGCAGTCGTAGTCTTACACCCTGCAGTCACCAGCATTTTGCGGCCATGGGCCAACACGTAGCCCACACGTGCGTCTAGTTCCACATCATTGAAACTCTGCTTCCTTCATGTGCCAGAGGGTTGAGCCGTTTCTGGGGTCCCCGCCTGTTCAGCAAGAGCATGCTTCTTCCTCTTGAGTGGTGATGCAGACCCTCAGTGGCTTATGCCGCTCTGGTCAGTAGGGGCTGAAGCGCAGGTAGACTGGGCACTGGAAGTAGGCAAAGGCACGATGACCAAAGGTCTCACTGCAGGGATTGGCTGCTGGGTGCTGTTGGCAGGACCAACCTTGGTGTGATGGTCTGGGACCAAGACTGTCCCGGCTGGGTGATTCAGAGCTGGGGTGGATTGAGCTGAAGCTGCCCCTGCAGCCTCCTCACCCTGGCTACTTGGGGCAGCAGATGACATTGCTGCCCCAGATCCATGTGGCCTGGTAACAGCAACTTTCACCGCCACACGTGGCTTTGACTTTGTGACACGGAAGTCAGCTTGTGAGTCATCCCGTGCCAGTTCGGTGAACAATATGGGCCGGGTTAACAGGGCCTGAGCTGGGATGGTGTCAGTTGCATCTTCCCGACCCATTGAGGGGGTGGGGGGCATAGGTGTCCCTGATTGGTCCTCCACACACTGGGCTCTTGGGCCACCCTGCACATCCTGGCCATGTCCCCTACCGCGGACACCTCTTGGAGGTCGGCCACCTTTGCCTCCCTTACCACTTGGTCACCTCCCAACCATGGCACTGATGTTCTTGTGCGAATGGGAGGTGCAGTAAACAATTGTCCTGGGATATTGGGGTGAAGGGGCAGAGTACTAGATGGAATACGTACCCCTGTGCTCTAGCAAGGCTGTCTGTAACTCCTGGGGAAGATGACAGTCACGCAACGCTCAGGCACCCCGAAACGTGCACGCGACCCCTGGTAGCCCATGTGCATGGAATAAAGGACCTGCACTACGCTGTGGCACCCAGAAACACAAAGATAAGCGTACACATGGTACACACAGGTTACAATGACCTCTGAATGGGTACGCAACACACCGGGGCAACCACAGTTGAAAAATATGTGCGCGACTCACCATCTGCCTGGGAAAAGAACATGAGACACGCATGGGCGCGTTGGCAACACCCTCGCCAAAAGAAGAATCGAACGCTGAGTATACAAGTACGACGAACTGGAACCGTTGTGAAGTAATCATGTGTGAACCGACAAGAAGTACAAGAATCACCCACTCGCTCTCCACAAAAAGCATGTACAAGAAAATGGTGTCCTACGCGTACCTTTTAACCCTGCCCACACGTGCCACATCACTTACGCGCTAAGAGCCTTTCCTCCAATTACACGCAGTGACACTCGGACGTGCAGTTTTTGCATGTGTGGAATCACTATGCACCATCCTTTCCTCGATTTACACGCTGACATGCTGTTTTTTCACATGCCAAATCATTCTGTATCAAGCTGGCCACGTGACACACGGAAGACCACGTTCCTTCCCAGAAGGCAATTTTCCTGCCCCCAGAGCCCCGAGCCGACTCCCACCAGCCAACTGCTGCTACCTGCCTGCCTACTGGCCACGTGCCCTGCTATTTGGTGCCTGCACGTCAGCCATCTGCAGGGGTCCAGTTGCTGCAACCACCCCTGCTGGAACAGAAGACTCCCGACTGAAGTTCCATTGCTACACAGCCCAGCACCAGGACCCAGTTGCCCACCCACACCTGCCTCGGGGTTGCCATGTCAGGGGAAACATCAGAGACCACTAGCAACACCCAGCCAGAGAGGCAGAGGGCTACTAGCTTCAGTGCCGCAGAAGTTGGTATCCTGGTGGAGCAAGTCCTGGTGCATTATGATGCCCTCTTCGGAAGACCATGCGCCGACAATGAAGGACGGAAGAGGATCTGGAAGGACATCGTGGCTGCCATCAACGTGGAGGGGGTGGCAGCCCGCGACATAGCACACGTCCGGAAGCACTGGGAGGACTTCAGGTTCAGGACCCTCAGCAAGGCCTGGGGCCTCTTGGAGGCAGCGCATGCAGAGGGGTGCCGGGTCCGCCTTACCGACAACCAGATGAGGGTCCTGGAACATATACGCCCAGCGCTCCACCTCCAGGTCCTTGAGAGGCAGACCCATCTGGAGTCGAGCGGGCAAATGTCCCTGTGTACTGATTGAACGCAGTGCATGTTGGGGTGTGCCAGGAGTGTGCAGCTTGGACACAAGTCTGGAAAGGCCCATGTATGGATGTGTATGTGCAGGGACATGAGCCTGCCGCATGCAAGTCCAGTCATGTGTGAGGCACATCAATGGTGTATGTGTTCTAATGCATGATGGCCAAATGGATGTGGGGATTGCCACGTTAGCATTTCTGTGTATATATTATGGCATGGTTGGGGTGTGACACATGGATGCTGGTTCCACCTTCATGTACGTGCACGGTGTACATGTGCGTGTGTGTATTTGACATGTGTGCAACTGTGATACACCATGGATGCATGTGACACTCACACATAGGAGGCCGATTGGCAGATGTGACATAGTGGCCGATGATTTCACTGTGACAGGTGGTGGAGATGTACAGATGCATGTATGTCTGGTGGCGTGTGTGCATGTGTTCGGCACTCCCCATGTTGCATGTGACGTCAGGCTAACCTTCGGATGTTCATGATGTTGTATGTGTATGGATGCTGCTGCCTGCTGCAACAACCCTGTTAACTTGCACATGTGTGTGAGTTCAAATGATGTGTGTTGGGGAGTGTAATGCCATCTGTGAAGTCTGACACTACCACTCATGTGCAAATGTCATGCATGTATCAGACCATTGTACAGTGCCCTGATGCCTGTGTTCTGTCTCTCCCTGTCTGCAGAGTCAACTGATGAAGAGGGCGGAGACGGTGCTGTGGGGCACAGCGGCAGGGATCCCACCGCCAGCCAGAGACGCAAGGCCCAGCTCCCCTCCAAGGTTGTCATCTCTTTGGGGAGTGAGGAGTCTGGAGCCGCGTCCGTGGCCGCAGCTGCCGAGGGAAGATCCAAGAGGCAGAGGTGGACTCCTCGGCAGCAGAAGGGACAGCTGAGCCCCCACAGGGGGCTATGGAGGTAGATGGCACAGAGTCATCCAGGTTGGTGGGGGGTTCGGTTGAGGAGGAGGCCATGGAAAACCCACGCACAGGGCCTGGAGGGGGGGGGGGATTCCACTGAGGTGCCTGTGTGTAATCCTGTCCCTGATCCTGTGACTGCATCATCCTGCATCAGCAGGGATGCCTTCGTCCAGACCTGTTCTCAGGGAGGGGGATGCGCAAACAACTGGCCTTCCTCTCCTGCAGACGTGGCAATCCGTGACCGGGTTGCGTCAACGTGGTATTCGGGATGACGTGCAGACTTCTCGTGAGGAGAATGCACATCATTTTGAATACCTCATTGAGCGCGTCGACCTACTAGGACAGGTCACCGGCGCTGGTTTCCTCCGTGTGCTGGATCTTCTACCGACCCCCTCCTCAACTGCACCCCTATGCGCCAGTCGTGCTCTGTGCCATCTACCTGCCCAAGAATCACCTGGGCACCCTGTGGAGCGGCCCCTGACCCAGCGGCCAGGCCGGTGGAGGACACATCCTTGCCAAAGTTGGGAGTCAGAGGGCCACCCCAACAACTGGACCCCAGCAGGAGGAGGACGTGCAGGCATCAACAGGCAGGGCACATGCACGGTAGCAGCAGGGTCAAGGTGGGAGCGATGATGGCTCGGGGCCATCAACATCACAGGGGCAGGAATCGGCCAGAGGGCAGGAGGACCCTGGATTGGGAGTGACCACCGTGTGGCAGCGGTTGGGCCAGCGGATAGATGCGGAGCGGCGGCGGGCAGAGGAGGCACGGCTCACTATGGTCAGGGCGGAGAACTTCATGCACAGGGCATTGAGGTTGGCTGAGTGCCTCGAGGCAACTCGCAGGGAGTTTGAGGCCGCCATGACTGCATCCCTGCGAGACCTCGAGGCCAGGGAAGAGGCCCGCCTACAGGACGTTGAAAAGGAGTTTGATGCCCTGGCCCAGAACATCAAAGAGTGAGCCATAGGACTTGCCCGCAGCCTTTGTACATAGTTCTTTAGTGTTAGGTTTCCTTGTTTTTTCTTTTTTTTGGAGTTAATGGACTTTGCTCCACTTCATGTATATAGTTTTTTTTTCTAGGACTTTTTGGTAGGTTTCATTTATTTTGGGGATTATGGACCCTTTGGACTTGGTTTGTACATAGTTGAAGACTTGTACATACTTTCTTTATGGACTATTCCCATGGATCAATGGTTTTATTTTTTTTTAATTATTTTTTTCATATTGACGTAGGTGATGGCCCACTTTTCTTTTTCATGCCGTGGATTTTTGTTTTTCATTGGATTTTCATTATTTTTTGTTAATATCTGTCATTGTTTATTGATTTTCAAGTTTGATTTTCTTTAAGTAATTTCATTGGTTTTTTTAATACATTCATTCTGAGTTCATGATTGGTGTTAGGTACCATCATTGGTTTTGTGCATGTCTCAATGAACATTGCCTCAGTCATGTGTTGCCACTGTGTGGCTCTGTTGTGCATTTATGCATGGGAATGGTGGTTCTTTTAAGAGTGTCATGCCATGGGTCATTTGGGAGTGGGTGCTGTGGATGGTTGCATGCTTGTACTGGGAGGCAAGGGGGATTTGGGTTGGCATTAGGGCCATGGGTCTGTTTTGTTAGGACATGTTTGGTGGGCCATGTGTCAGGGCCTGCTGGCAGGTGCCTGTCAATGGGGGTGGAGGCACGTGTCAGGGCCTGCTGGCAGGTGCCCGTCAATGGGGGTGGGTGGGAGACATGAGTTGGAGCTCCCATGTCCATGGTGCCATGTGGCCTGCCTGCAGGGCAGGGGTGATGGGCTGCCTGCGGGGCATGCCCAGGGGTGATGGGCTGCCTGCGGGGCATGGACTGGGGTGTGGGCTGGTCCAATGTGGTGTGGGCTGCCAGCAGGGCAGGGGGGCACACTGCCAGATCGCGTGTAACACTCACTGCGTACCCCTGGAATACATGTAGCCCGCTCACGCCAGGCCTATCACGTGTAAAACTCCCCGCATATCCCCGGAATACTCGTACCCGGCTCGCGCCAGGCCTATCGCATGTAAAACTCCCTTTGTACCCCCGAAATACACGTACCCCACTCGTGCCAGGCCTATCGCATGTAAAACTCGCTGTGTACCCCCGAAATACACGTACCCTGCTCGTGCCAGGCCTATCACGAGTAAAACTCTGTGCGTACCCCCGGAATACGCGCAGGCAGCCCATCCACCCTGGGCATGCCCCACAGGCAGCCCACACCACAGGGGGGCCTTTTTCCACGCAATTTACCTAGCGCGAGCGGGTTACATGTATTCCGGGAGTGCGCCTGGAGTTTTACAGACGATTTCGCTAGTGCGAACAGGGTACGTGTATTCCAGGGGTGTGCAGGGAGTTTTACACGCAATTTCGCTGCACGAACGGGGTACCCGTATTCCGAGAGGGTGCAAGAGTACATTTTCATGCATTTTGGCTGCGGTGAGCGGGGTACGCGTAGTATTTTCACACAATTACAGTGTAGCAGCCTGTGAGCTGGTCCAGGGTTAGCGCGGCCCTTTGCGCCGTATTGGGGATACCGATGGCTTTTCCTTGCGCAAGGGGCGTTCTTGGGGGCGTAACTGGTGCTGCAGGATGTTCGCTGCGCCAGGGCTCAAAATGGCTTGGGAAATCCATGAATACGCAGTGCACCAGAAAGCTGTTTAGTGCACATGGCTGGCGCACGCTGGTGCACGCTCTCTCTCTGCGCTGCTCGCGAGTGCTGCCTCTGCGCTGAAATCTATGAATGAATTACCTTGTGTATCTCTTCCAGTATTCTGGACGAAGATGAGTATTTGCTTCCTTCTCCAGAATGCGAAGAGGAGAAACTGAGATATGGTAAGAAGAACAAGTTACTTACCCCTGGTAACGTTCTTTCGACTGAATGATCCTCCCATGTATTCCTCATCTTTGAAATTCGAAATCTAGCCTCAGCTGTTTCAGAAAAGAAATTCAGCAGAGGGCGCTGTGCATCCATGCAGTCGACTTGACGTCCCTCGAAGGCCTCCGCCTTGAGGGTGATGTCATCGAAGGAATATAAAGCACGCGCAGCACTCGTTGACTTCAGTTCTGTTTTTTTCTTATAGTAGAAACTACCCGCATAACCACGGATTTGATCATACTAAGCTTTATAGGAGCGAAAGCAGTAGTAGAATGGGAAATTCTACTGTGGGGTAGGCTGGTAGGGGGGGGGGATGAGGAATACGTGGGAGGAACATCCAGATGAAAGAACGGTATCTAGGGTAAGTAACTTGTTCTTCGAACGGATTGTGTCCTCCCACATATTCCTCATCTTTTATACACTCCCAAAGCAGTGTTTGTTTTGGTAGATAGAGTAAGAATTTAGCTATGAATCATTTCCACAAAACAAATGGAGCACAGCCTTTCCAAAGCTTCCATCCTGACCGAAGGAAGACTCAAGGCAGTAATGCTTCATGTACGTGTGTACAGTAGACCATGTAGCTGCCTCACAAATGTTTTTGATCGGTACACCCCTTTGCAGAGCCGTAGACGTGGCCATGCCCCTGGAGGAATGGGCCTTTAAGCCTTCTTGAGGATCCTTGCCTGTCAGCCTGTAACATTCTGAGATTGCCAGAATGATCTATCTGGATAAGGTCTGCTTTGTCACAGCCTGACCCAGTTTGTGACCTGTAAATCATATAAAAGCTGATCATCTATACCAAGTTTGGATAATCTAGATATATAGAAGCTTAAAGCTCTACGTGGATCCAATCTGTGTAATCTTTCCTCCTCTTTGCCAGGATGAGGTGGAGGATACAAAGTGGACAATACAATTTTCTTTCCTACATAAAAATAAAAAATGAGTTTAGGTAACAATTAAGGCTTATCCCTCAGAACAACCTTATTCTTGTGGAACATAGTAAAGGGGGGCTTGGATGATAGTGCCTGCAATTCACCCACTCTACGGGCTGAAGTTATGGCTACCAATAGAATGGTTTCAAATGTTAGCAACCTTAATGGGCATGAATGTAGAGGTTCAAAAGGTGCACATATTACAAATGCTAATACCAGATTAAGGTCCAAAACTGGAACCCGGAAAAGAGATGTGGAGAACACATTGGTGAGTCCCTTTAGAAATTGAGTTACCAGTGGGATCTTAAAATATGAAGATTCCTCTGACGAGCGTTTTAAGATGGATAGCGCTGCCAAATCAGCCTTTAATTGTTCCAACATGGAGCCCCAGATTGACTAGGTATAGTAGGAAAGATAATACCTCTGGTGTCTTGAATAGTAAAGGGTCTACATTCTTGTTCTTGCACCACCTGCAGAATGTGTTCCAAAGGTAACGGTCCAAGAACTCAGTTGTTAGCCTTCTGGCCGAAAGCAAAGTCTTCTTTACGTCACTTGGGAGGTCCCAATCCTTGTATCTCAGCCGCTCAGAAACCATACGTGAAGGCTGCAAGTCTTGACCTCTGGATGGAGAACCCAACCCTCTCACGAGAGAAGGTCCTCCCTTTGTAGCAAACGCATTGGAGGGCAGATGGACATGTCCAGAAGGTCCTGGAACCACGTCCGCTTGGCCCAATTTTAAGGCCTCACCTCGGGTGGTGAGCTCTTTCCAAAGGATGTATCCAGTACAGCCCTGATGGACTGGAGCTTTTGAGAAGGTATCATATGGGACTTCTTGTAATTGAGGGAGAAGCCCAGTCTGTGAAGAGATTGGCAGATGATGTTGAGATGATCCAGGACTTGTTCAGTAGAACGTGCCCTGATCACCAATCGTCCAGGTAGGGGTAGGTGTGAATCCCCCTCTCCTGAGCCTCGCTGCCACCACCTCCATCAGCTTGGTGAAAACCCTCGGGCGGAGGTCAGCCCGAAAGGCAGAACTCAAAACTGATGAGAACAGCCAACGGCGAACCTCAGGTATTTTCTGTGCTTATGATGGATTGGCACATGAAAATAAGCATCCTGAAGGTCCAATGACACCATCCAATCCTGGAGTTGGAGGGCCTGAAAGATCTGAGAAAGTGTGACCATCTTGAAAGTGTCTTTCCTGAGTAACTTGCTCAAGTATCTGCGGTCCAAAATGGGTCTCAGTCCTCCGTCCTTCTTGGGTACTAGGAAATATGGAGAGTACCATCCCTTGTTCCTCTCCGCTAGAGGCACAAGTTCTATAGCGCCTTCTAGCAGGGCCAACATTTCCTACACAAGGAGTGGATCTGGAATCCTCAAAGAGTGGCTCCCCGGTGAATGGTTCTGAGGTCTCTGAATGAAGGGGAGGCAGTCACCTTGGGCTATGGTTTCCTATGCCCAAGCATCCGATGCTGAGACAGCCTGCCTCTCACTGGTGTTTCAGGACTCAAGACCTCAGAGGTTTTGAAGCAGCTGATGCAGGGACTGTAGGTAAGGATGCCCCTGCTTGAGTGGCCTATGCACCTCTCCCTCATCCACCACGAGGGAATCTTCTTTGGCTTATTTGACCAGCCATTCCTCGCGCTCTTCCAACTGAGGAGTAGTAGCAAAAAGATCTACCCTTCCAAGGCTGTCCACTGGGGAGAAAGGGGTGAGGCTGCCTAATAGCGGCAGCCAAATCCTTGGGTGCCGCCTTCGAGGTCTGCAACTTCTCAAGGCTTTCGTCAGCCATGTTGCCAAAAAGAGGAGACCTGTCAAAAGGCATGTTCAGGAGTCTGTACTGCACATCCGGCGCAAATTGCGACTTCCTCAAACACGCAAATCCGCGTATTACAGCACTTGATGCAATGGCTCTGCTGATGCCGTCAGCAGAATTCAGAGCCAACTGAAGAGACTCGCACATGGCTTCTTCGCCGTCTCCAACAATAGCCAAGAACCTGTCTCTTTCCTTCCCCTCAGGAATGTGCTCTGCCGTCATGGAAATACAGTCCCATAATGTAAATGAGAATTTTGCTAGGGCACATGTATAGTTCACTGATTTGAGAGCCAAGCTCCCTGCAGAAAATACTTTCCATGCCCATGCATCTACTCTCGTTATCCCTATCTGGAGGGATAGTTAGATAAGCTGCCTGCTTTGAAGTTGTGGTAGCTGCATGTACCACCTAACTCTCTGGAGTGGTGGGTTTTGATAATAGTTTGGGTCACTACTAGATGGGAAGTATTTTTTAGTCAGGTTTTTGTTTACTGCTTGATTAGACTCTGGCGTTTTCCAATTTGCAGCCATCCTTTTTTGGAGAGCAATGTGAAATGATAAAATGGGATCCATTTGCGGACCCTTATCAAGGATGTCCGTTAGATCATCCTGCTCAAAAGGGAGGGTAGGCCTACTCTACCCCAAGTAGTCTACAACTTTAGACATTAACTGCCTATATGGTGCATTTGCATGCTCACCAGCTTCAGGTCTCACAAATTCTAGCTCTGGTTTGGTGTCTATGCTACGAGGATCTGGCCTTTAGCCCCGGATCGTGGGCACGCCGGATTTGGCTCAAGCACTTTCCTTACCAGCTTAATTGGAAGGCGCGGTAGAAGCATGGCTCGTTGAGGGTTTTTGTCTCTCAAATATTTGCAGCATTTCTGATCTAAATTTGTCCCATTCAGCAGGTGTGGAGGCTTTAGTGGGACAAGATACCCTCTCGGGAGGTGTCTGACGGCAGTTAAAGAAGGCGACCTGTGGTGCCTCTTTCTATTTTCTCGATGACGATGAGATGGATCTTTTAACCTTCTTTCTTCGAGGAGAGTCGCCTCTCAGCTCGTCTGAAGGTTTATTTGACGGGGTAGTCGATGGGGATTTCTGGGGGTTTTTACTTCGCCAATTTACCCTTTTGCTCTTTCAGAGCTTTTCCGGTCATTGACTGGCATTTGGAGCAGGCAGGGGTCTTGTGCTCTACACGAGACACCACAGACAAACGCAATGTGGGTTGGTTATTAACATCTTGGAGTCGTAGTCCCGACACTTCTTGAACCCGGTCTTCGGGGTAGTAGAAAGAAGAAATGTTCACGTTTATAATAAATGAGGCACACCGCAGTTTCTCATAGCATGAGCTTACTCAGAAAACGGAACTGAAGCCAACAGGCGCTGCTATATATGCCTTCAATGACATCACACTTGAGACAGAGGCCCTCGAGGGACATCAAGTCGACTGCATCGACGCACAGCGCAATCTGCCAAATTCTATTTCCGAAGCAGCTGAAGCTGGATATCCAATATCAAAGATGAGGAATACATGGGAGGACACAATCCATTCGAAATGGGTTTCTTGTTACATTTCACTTGAGATGTTGCTGCTGAGCGGACAAGTTGTGGGTGACATTCTTAGTCGCCCGACCTGGCATAGGGAAAATAGTTCATCCACCCCTGACCATGTGTTTACTGATTTGGCCTTTAAGGAAAGAAGTTTGGGCCTATTATGCCTAATGAATGGAGTGATCAAAGTTTAATTCTGGCTATTTTTGATATACCTGTATGTAAATTTGTTAGGGGGGCAATTGATCTGTTGGTTAATGAAAGGAAGAATCAAATCAAATGGCCTTATGCAGCAATGAGTAAGCTTAGTACTCTAATGAATTTAATTCTTCATTCCACAACTATGAGTGGAAGTGGGTAATATTTAACTGCAACAATTAAGAAAAAACTATAAGGGAGGTGATTGAAGATATCCTCTGAGGTAAACGCAATGGTTTTAGACGAGTAGGTGGAACCCTGCATTCCCATGTTTGATGGTACGGTCGCCACAGAGAACAGGACTAAAATAAGAGAAGTTATAAAGTCTACTGTCGCGGTGGACGAAAGCATGACTGATTAAAAAAATTAAACAAGTTTGTAAGAATTTCATATGGCAACATCATGCAATAATTCTACAGAAGGATGCTGAGCAAATGCTAGCCATTTTGATGAGTGGATACCTTGCTAGATTTTGGGAAGTTATTAATTCAAGCAGCAAGGCCCAAGTGTTAACCCAATCCAATTCAGTGTCAGAGGCTGACTGGATAGCACATTTCGAATTACTGTAAATGATTACTGCTACTCAGGGTGAGGAGTACCCAAGAGGCTCCATTGTTAATTGGGAGCTTAAGATTAAGGACACACTTATAGATTTTATGCATAGGTTCAGTAATTCTAGGGCTGCAGGTACTAATCAGTTTAGTAACAAATTATGAAAAACGAATCCTGAAGCTTGGGCATTTTATACTTACCATTGTATTCCGTAGTGTGGCAGATACCTTGAGTTTTCCAGAAACTGTGTTCGGGATTCTGATTTAGAAGAGGAGTGCGAAGACTGACCTAAGATATTACAGACCTATTTCTATACTGGATGCCAACTGCAAGGTATTCACATCCCTCTTGTTGATTCATCTACAGTCAAGGACTAGGGAAATTGGGAGGTTAAATTGCCATCAAACTGGTTTCAGGAGAGGCCATGGAACTAATCTGAACGGTTCTCTTTTGAAGACTCTGCAATCCCTGCCCTGGGCAAGGAAGTTTCCGGCAGTGTATGTTGCATCAATTTATCGTTCAGCTGCCTTGGATCGAGTGAATCACAAGGTCCTATGGGGTGAATTGGCAAGCTGGGGGATCCCAGATGTGTTTCTCAGGTTGATCATGGGTCTACATGTATCCTTTGGTATTCAAATTTGATTGAATGGGGAAGAGTTCATTGTCAAAACTAATAGTTATTAATTCAGTTCTTAAGCAGGGATGCAGCCTTGCTCCCTGCCTATTTAATGTATATGTCTCTGATGTAGGGGGGGGGGGGGTACCTTCTATGGGGCTGGCTTGATCTCTCCAAAGATCAGCGCTTTTAGAGTGCTGTGGTTGGCATACACAGATGATTTCTTGCTCTTTGACCTTACTCATATATGGTTACAAAAACTACTTGCAGCGTTGAGCTATTTGCCTTTGATAACTCACGCATTATAAATCCAGAAAAAACGAGTGTTAGTTTGCTCAGACTAAAAGCCATTGCAGTTTACATAGAATTTAAATAACATCTGCTTACTGCAAGTAAATACTTGCGTTTAGTCTATCCAATTATTGGTCAACCGCATAAAGTTCTTAGTAATTCGAAAAGCCTCTACTAACCAATCAGATCAAAATGTATCATATATTTTGAAGATTTACAATTAGGCCTGTATTACAATTCTGTTTGGGGAAAGTAGTACCCAAAATGGCTTTTGGAGTAGAGCTGTTGGGGGAGTGGGTGTTTGACCTTGTTAAACTGGAGGTCTGTATGTGTAGGAAAGTTCTAAAAGTGACAAATGTAATATCAGTGGCCGCCATTCCCTATGAGCTTGGGATATTCTGCATCCAAGCTAAGGTGAGATGTTGCTTATTGTGCCTGTATCTGAAGCTGTGTTTCCCCCAGGTGGAAACTCTTTATGAGAAGATGAATTATTTGCCGACGGTAAAAGACGCATTATATTTCGGAAATAAAAGAGCGATGTGAAAATATTCTGGGGGAAATTGGGAAGGGCGGTCACTGACTTCGAAAAGTACCCATGCTCAGGTGAAAACATCTTTTACAATGGGATTGGTGAACCATATTAGATCTTTTTCATTAGGCCCATTTGACTCACTTGTTATAGGATTATAAAAAACTAAGGACTGTGGGGCTCTGCGCAATCACATTTTTTAAAAATCAGTACAGACTTAGTTCTTGAAATTCAGATGGCACCTCCTTTATACAAGGCAGGTTCTTAGAAGAAAGCACATCTCAAAAAGAGGCTTGTCATTTTGGTAATGAAGAACTGGAGTTGAAAAAATTGAAGCATTTATTGCTATATTGTAAGGCATTAACCCCACTTCGTGAGAAATATTGGGGGAAGTGTATTGCAAGTATCCCGAGTAGGGTCGCAGATATATTGTGATCGAAACGTTTGAGCGGTTGTTCTACATTGATTGGACTTGCAGTCACTGGGTTTATGGCTTCCCTAAAATTGAAAGATGATATCTAATGACAGAGTATACTCTGTCATACTATTAAAATATATAGTATTGGGCTGAAATATTAATTTCAAAATGGGTTTAAATTATGAACAAAATTATGCTTTGCATGATAAGCTAAATTATTTATCCCGATTGAATCCTTAATTGAATTTTTAATGCGCTTTCTGCAATTGTATGTATTTTATGTATTATGGATTTTTAAAATAATATATCAATGATTGAATGCTTTTTTAGAATTTGAAATGTCATCTGTTTTAATAATTTGAATTGGGATTTGTATTTAAGAAATATAACTAATGTGTTTATTTGAATTTTCTATTTTTGCAAAGGTTTTCAGTTGAGAACTGTACACAATAAAGAAATAAATAATAACATATCCTAAAGTGGTATTCAAGAGACCATACCCGAGGGCTGGTTGAGAAGAACATTGCCTAAGGCAGGGCGAGAGAAGCAAGTCCCCAAAAAGCTTTGCGAGAAACCCTATCCCAAGCTGGGGCAAAGGTTTATTTAAATAATCAAGAAAACAGACAAAAATAATTGACGGTGTGGATCTCTATTGGAAAGGGGCAGTGGCAAACAATAGTAAAACACCAAGAAAAAAGGCCCTGCAGAGAAACAGCATTCCCCCAGAGTTGTGTGTGGAAAAACAGGAACTGGTGTGTTGCAGTTGGTGAAATGCAGATAATGGTAGCTAAGCACACACAAGAGCTGCACGTGCAAATGAGCCCCATTCTAGGCAAATTACTTAAAACGGCAGTATGTCTTTTGGAACCATACAGGCATTCACAATCTGTCAAGGGAGAGAAGAACAGGAAATACATTCATAATTTGAAAACATATCGCTGCAATCTATATTATCTTTGAATTGAGAAACTCCTGTAAAAGAAGAGATGTAGGCATAGGTGCCGAATTCAGATCTGTGAACTTATGATGTGATTGTAGCTATTCATTTTGCCCCAATCACATTGCCTGTGTAACTAAGGGACTGGGGTGACTGTGGGAACCCAATGTTACAACCTGTCCAGTGATGCAGTTTACAGAAAGGGTATATGTAGGATTCAAGCTTCCCAGTCCATCACATTCTCTATGGTGCTAGCCATCATATGACCCCTATCCAACCCTTTAGGGAATGAACTGGAATAAAAAGGAGGTCAGCAAGCCAACAGGGGACTTGTTTAAAAAACCTTGAGGGGCATGCACCAGATAATTAGAAAGTGAGATACGCAAGACAATGGTTACCAATCCTAGGGGTATGTACTAACACCTTTAGACACCTCGATCGATCATTTTCCTGTAGAGACCCCTTTTATGCATAGAGAACCCCAATTCTAGCTAGTCATCCCTTTGCCAATCATAAAAAGAGATACTTTAACATCAAAGATTTGATATTAAGGGCCACATCGGTCAGATGATCCAAAACCACAGTCATCCATGGAGCCCGCTATAGCAATGCTGAAAAATGGTTTCAGAAAAGACATGTACTTGATACATGGCATTGCTGAACCCCACATGAGTCAGGAAATCCAAAATGGTGCACCTCCTTTAACACTGCATGTATTATCTACACAGCCAGTAGAGCTGCGCCAGATTCAGCTAGCGAATTGACATCAGATGATTTGTCGTTTCATGGCATGTGTGCCTATCACAGCTTGCTCACAACAGTCCCACAGCCAAAACCCCCTGAAGCAATTAAACACACCTTCGGCCGACCCACCGAGAGCAAAAAGAAGTGGTGTACGAATTGAATGTAGGAGTTAGAGTGAGAAGACTAAAGCACATGGCAATATGGTGAAGAGGAACGGGTCAGAAAGAGGGGCAGCGGAAAAGAAGCTGGAGAGGAGTAATAGGTTGGAGAGGAGAAATAAGGAGGGAGAACAGGAAAGTTAGCACATAGGGAAGAGCAGCTTAAAGAGGAGAGAAGGGAGTGAATGAGGAGGCAAAGAGAAGCTGAGAAAAGAGGAAGGAGGAATTGAGAAGTAAGAGGTGCTCAAGAAGATGGGTAGCAGGAGAACAGGATGGTCTAAACATAAGCTCTTGGAGTGGCTTCTAAGTTTGTGGAGGAGCAGCACACATGTCAGGACATCTTGGCTGAGGAGTTAAGCTTGAGAACCCTAGCGTCTTATGCGGGATCTATGTTTTGATCAGCCAGACACCATGGGAGGTGGTGTCAGATTTTGGCAAAGATTATGAAGAGACCTGTGACATCCTGACAAATTATACAACAGCCAAGTAAATCATCACAGCACACCACAGTAGAACTGCATGGGACATTTAAAAAGACTACATGAATCTGTTCCCGGCATGCATGAAGACAAGGTTTAAAAATGAGAGGGGGAAAAACTAAGGGCCAGGTATCGAAGGGCAGTCCGACATGTACAACGTTGCAATGCAAAAGCCCCCTCCTTCGCCAGACCTATGGACTTCACATATGGTTTCTGTGCTCTCTCCTTTTTCCTCCTCTCCCATTAATGGTACCCGGTGGGAGGTCCATCTGGCTTCCTTTCACTCCTCTAAGACCATCATTACTGTCCATCAAAATCGCAATGTCTTGGACCAAGGCCCTCAGGCCAACCACATCCTCTTTGAAAGACTCTTCCCGCACCTCAAACTTCCTTTCTTCTCCTGTTGTCCCTTCTTTCCCGTCTCCAGCTCCTTTGCCTTCCTCCTCTGTCACTTCTCTGGTGCCTTCATCTTCATCCTCGGCTACCTTGCCCTCTCCTCCTTCCTCATCCTCTGCCCACCCTCTGGCTCCTTCTACACTTCCGCAGGGCTTACCTCTGACCTGTACCCCTCCACGTAAGTCTTTCAAGGGTGGGAACCTTCTCCACATTGCCACTCAACTCTCGCTCAGCTGTCAAACACTCCTCCCACATCTGCCATCTCCTGGAAGAACTCGACCTTGATGTTCTCGGTCTTGCAGAGACATGGTTCACGGCCAGATCAGTCACAAGCTTTGACAATCTCCTCCTGGATGGCTACAAGATCCTCTCTGAACCCTGATTCAACTGTGCCGGTGGGGGTGTAGCCCTGCCTCTATCATTCCTATGCAGTTCTACTCCTTTGAATGCCTGGTATGCAGGCTCTCTCTGTTGGCCACTCTCTCACTGTGGCTACTATCTACCGGCCACCTGGTCAGTTTACCACCTTCCTCTGAGTGGGCAGACCTCTCCTTCCTCCTGGCCTTGACAACTCAACCCCTCCTCGGAGATCTCAATATCCACCTGGATGCTTCCTGTCCCTGCTCTGTTCTCTTTCGCAACCTCTGTTATTCTCTCTCCATTCGTCCCTCTGGCCCAACTCACTCTGCAGGGCACACTCTGGATGTTCTGATCTCCTCAGACCTCCCCCTCTCTGACCCCTTCACCACTCCTCTCTCTCTCTCTCTCTATACCCCTGAGGCCGAGCCAACCCCTGCACTGCCACCCACCTTCTCGGTTATCCAACCCATGAAGAGTGTCAGCTGAGGCTTTCACTGCCTTTTTCTCTCTCCCTCCTGCACCTCGGGCTGACTCACATCCTAACACAGCCCTTTCAAACATCCATTCTACTATCGCTGACACTATCAATGTACTTGCCCCTGTCGGGAGGATCCACTTGAAGCCCAAAGCCAAGTGCTTTATACGACTTGGACCTCGTCACCCTTAAACTCAAGTCCAGTGTGGCTGAGAGGAAATGGCAGGCATCTTGTGCACCCTCTGACAAACTGGCCTGCCACCTACTCCAAAGGCAGTACTGAATCTGTCCACACTAAGAAGAGAGCTCACATTCAAGCCTGCGTCTCTGCAGCATCTAACTCGGCTGAACACTTTAAAATCTGCAAAGAGCTGGCCAATCCTGCTGCAGTTTCTACCTCTCCTGTCCCCTCCCAGGCCCTCTGCACGGCCATGGCTTCACATTTCATCTTGAAAATTCAGGACATCCTGTCCACCCTCTCTTCCTTGCCTCCTTCTTCCTCTACTTTTTCCCTCTACCTCTGGCACCTTTCCTTTATTCACCCCAGATGAGGTTTCTAGACAAGTCCGATCTATGAACGTCTTGTCAAAACAGGTTCTTCCCTGTTCATTCAAAACCATCAAGGACCACATTCACACCCTCGCGTCAGCCTTGGTCGACTTTTGTAACCACTTTTTCCCCACTACAACCGTCCCTTCCCCCCTGAAGCACTCTTGTGCAACCTCTTCTTAAGAAACCCTCAGCTGACACCTCCTGTCCTGCTAACTATTGCCCGATCTCCATTACTCCTTTTCTGGGCTAACTCTTGGAAAAGCTGGCCATCTCCCAGCTTAACCTTCACACTGATTCTGTTTGTTGTCTTTATGACCATCAGTCTGGCTTCAGAGCAGCCAGAAGCCCGGAAACTGCTCTCCTGAACATCCGTGAAGACCCACTCTCAAACCTGGATACTAACCACCCCTCTGTCCACATCCTATGCGATCTCTCTCCTGCTTTTGATACCGTCAACCATGCCATCCTGCTCAACCGGCTCCGTGATAACCTGGGCATCACTGATCAGGCTCTTGCCTGGCTGACCTACTTTCTCTCGGGTCAATTTGGGTCCTTCCTCTCCTCTCTCTCTACTTGTGGTGTTCCCCAAGGGTCTAATCTTCCTCCCTGGCTTTTCAACTAATACCTGGCACCTCTCGCCCACCGCATAGCCGCAGTCTGCTCCAACTTTCAGTGCTATGCGGACGACACTCAGGCCCCCCTCAGCCGCCTCTTCTTCCTCTCATCCTGGATCGTCTTTCTGCAATCCAGGAGTGGTGAGCCGCCAATGTCCTCTGCCTTAATGCCAGTATGGCTTGATCCCTAGCATGACCCCTAACGAAACACAGACTGTAGTGTAGGCAGAGCCTGGACACTAAGGGTTGCTGGCTGGCGCAAGTTGCAGTCTGTTAATACCGGCAACTG
Source organism: Ambystoma mexicanum (assembly GCF_040938575.1). Lineage (NCBI taxonomy): Eukaryota > Metazoa > Chordata > Amphibia > Caudata > Ambystomatidae > Ambystoma > Ambystoma mexicanum. The sequence goes on from NC_090936.1 coordinate 987,184,147, forward strand.
CCACCACCAAAATAGCCCCCAGAGCAGGATGCCATATGGGAACCAAGATGGCCCCTGGCAATCCTTATCCAATGTATCCTTGGTAGTCTAGTGGTTCTGGGCGCAGCCCAGGACTATATAAGCCCCACGCTGGCCACACCCAGTGCTTAGCGTTTCCTCTGGCTGAAGATTGCAAGCTGCGTAATGCTTGCTACCCACGGCAGACTCCGCATGCTACACGGCTTCTCTTTGCAATACCTCTGCTTACCTGATCTAGATCCTGAAGCCGCCCAACATCAGAATACTCACTGTGGGAGTCTTCAGGTCCACAGAAGGGCTTTGTTCCATCGCTGAGGTTTGCATTACCTAGGAGACAAGAAACACTCGGTAAGCGATTATCAGCATCCGAGCTTTCCGAGCACACCTCCTGCATTCCTGCTTACCTCTGAGCATAGATTAGTAGCATTCCTCCTCACTTCAACTGATTCCTGCATCGGGGTGGGCACCTGTACGCAAACTGAAGACAACGAACGGCAGACGGCCTGAAAAGGGAAAGAAAAACACACTAGCAGCGCACGACAAAGGAACTGCAAAACAAACATAAGAACAAGTTACTTACCTGTAACTGTTGTTCTCCAGCATGGGTCTGGCATGGATTCACATGCTCATGAATATTCCCCATCATCAGGCTGGGAATCCTTGGTAAAGAAATGAAAATCAGTATCAGTTTCGTTTCTGATCTGTCTTTCTTAGTAGTAACCAATCACTGGTCTCTGGGACATGCTATCCCCAGCCAATGACTGCCCTCTCCCTAACCTCCACCCCTGGCAGCCATCCTCAGATTTGGTAGCACGTAAAGTGGCAGGATGACCAATTGAAGAGCCGCAGAGGGGAAGGAGGGAGGGTTCGCATGTGAATCCATGCCAGACCCATGCTGGAGAACAAAAGTTACAGGTAAGTAACTTGTTCCTTCTCCAGCATGGATTCACATGCTCATGAATATAATACATAGCAGTACACACATGCACAACCACGGGAGGTGGCAAGGCTCAACATTAAGCATTACATAAAACTCAACATTAAGCATCTCTTACCTCCTCACCAAGCTCACCATAAGCGAACAGGTTGCGCAGCACTGCCTGGCTGACTCTGGACTCCTCCCTGGAATCCCGGTCGACGCAGTAGAGTCTCATGAAGGTGTGTGTCGACCTCCACGTAGCAGCCCTACAGATGTCCAGCAGGGGCACACCAGACAAGAACGCCGTGGTAGCATTGATCGCTTTGGTCGAATGGGCTCTCGGACGGCCGGGCAACGGTCGGTTTGCCAACCGATGACAGTGCTTGATGCAGCCGAGAGCTGGAAATGGAAGCCTTCGAGAGAGCCTTCCCTTGGTTCACAGGTCCAAAGTTCACAAACAGCTACGATGTCTCCCAAAAACTCTTTGTTCGGTCCACGTAGAACTTCAACACTCTAGCTACATCCAGAGAGTGCAAAGTCCTCTCGGCCGGCGACAAAGGCGACAGGAAAAAGACTGGTAACACCAAGGGCTCGTTGAGATGGAAGTCCGACGGCACCTTGGGCATGAAAGAGGGGTGCGTCCTCAGCATTACCCTAGTCTCGTGGAAAGTCAAGTATGGAGGCTTGCAGGATAGGGCCTGAATTTCTCCCACACGTCGTGCAGAGGTGATGGCCACAAGGAACGCTGTCTTCCACGACAGGAACTTCAACAGAGCCGAATGCAAGGGCTCGAATGGCGGGCCCATGAGCCTGGTCACCACCACATTGAGCTCCCACGCCGGGGCTGGAGCCTTCACCGGCGGGAACGTTCGAAACAGTCCCTTCATAAACTCCTTCACCAGGTGATGAGACCACATGGATGACCGTCCTGCAGTTCTGGTGTATCGGGAAATCGCTGCCAGATGTATCTTGATGGAAGCATGAGCTAGCCCAGCTTTGGCCAGCGACAGTAAGTATGGTAGCACCTGAGGGGCTGTAATCCGTAGAGGGTTAATCTTCTGTGCACGGCACCAGGCAGAGAACCTCTTCCACTTGTGTCCATAGCACTTGAGAGTTGAGGACTGTTAGCGAGAATTCCCTTTAGGCTGAATTTCCTAACCTAGTGAGTAACCCAGCAGCTTTGCTGGATTTCTGGAGTTTGTTTTTTTTCTCCTGCCAAGAGTGAGACTCTTTCTCCCACTCTTGGACATGATTTATGGTGTTCCTTTGACTGTTAATGTGTTTTATAGGCTATGGGGTCCTTTACTCCATAGGGTCTCATGTGTTTTTTACTATGGGTGTTACACAGCACCCTCCGTGCAGTAACACAGGGGTGTCATAGTGACACCCCACCATAGACTCCATACCCTGGGACTGACTACTGTCTCCCAGGGCATGTAAAGTCACCATTGGCTTTACTAGTCCCAAATTATTAACAGAAACCAGTACAAACCATCATATTGTGGACGTACTGGTCGGGGCAATTCGATTGCCCCGGGGTCTGTTAGTCGAGGGGGCACGTCTCCGTCCCCCCTGATCGAGTTTTGGCTGGTGGCAGTGGAAACTACTTTATATCCGACCGCGAATATTTCCCTATGGGATTTTTCCATTGTTTGAGGCTACCAACTTTAAATTATTTAATTCTCATAGCCTCGAAAATACCGCCGGTTTATTCAATTAATATTATTTCGCCGGTTGGTATTTTTTGCCAGGACTCGATTCTAAAATGGCGTTTGTGTTCTCTTCTGTGACTCCAACCCAAGTCGAGCCCTTTGTTCCACTTTTTGGCGGGCTTCTCCCCAGAAGCCTCCAAAGGTGGTGCCACTCTGGGTACCACAGGGGTGTCGGAGGGGGTTTAGGCACCCTGGACTGAGTTACCTTGGTAACTCAAGTCACACTCTGGTGTGATTGGCCCAAGTGGTGAGCCGGCCAGCTCACCACTTAGCATGTTTGATTGACAGATAGGCTAAGTGAATGGGGGTATGCTGCATAAAAGCAGGGCTTTGGGGACTGGAACTTCAAAAGTCGCCACAGGACCTGAGAATCCGATGAGGGAGAAGCTGAGCCGACCGACCACGATGACACCACCACCGGTGGAGCCCTGCGGAACCGACTCACCACTTCCCTACGACAGAGAAGATCTCCCAGCTGGAGAGGCTTCTTCCCCTGACTGGTGGGCACAACCAGTTTACCTTCTTTTTCTTCGCACCCCAGACCGGTTCGTGGTCGAACTGCCCGTGCCAAGCACCCCGGCGGCCTGATAGCCACTTACCACTGAACCACTCCTTGTACCTGAGAAACTCTGCGGCTGGTTTCTTCCCTGGCAGTGCAACGGACTCCTGTCTTCCTCCCCGACTGCCAGGAACAACTGCCCCCGCTGGAGTGTTCTCACCACTTTAAGGTACCGTGTCCGCCAGGCCTCCCTTTCTAAAGATTGCTACAAGGTAATAACCCCTTAACCTTCTGGACTGGGCTGGCCGCCTTGACCCTCTAACTGGTCCCTTTCTTTGGTCCAACTCCTTTTTGAACCGTTACAAGACTTTTGTGCACTGCAACCGTGTGACCTTGGACACATTTCGTTTTGATCCTCTTACAGCGGATCCGGCCTACTGACTCTGAATTCACGGTGTTACTTTGCCTTCCTCTCTTGTTGTGTTCGTGAAAACGTGTTGGGATCTGTTTCAGTTTATTCTCTGCCTTTTTAAAACGAATTATTAGAGTGCCATCTACGTTAAGCGCTCACCGCTGTCTGAAAATAAGTGGGGCTTTCCTTAAGACTTGTCTAATATTCTTTTAAGGGAGTGTATATCTTTTAGTGACCGTGTTTCTGAATTGCTTACTATTAGTGCCTGTGTGTTATTTTAGATGTGGTTTTAAATAATTATCTCTTTTACACCAAGCCCTGGTCAGTGTTTACTTGTTCTATTGTGTTCTCTTGACCCATTGTGAATACTCTGTATACTGCCTAACTCTACTTGACGGAAGTCTGACTGCTCAGCCACAGCTACCAAGTGAATCTGTGTGGTACAGACTGCTACCAAGTGGGTTTACTGCCAAACACCTGTAGTCCTAAATCTTTAGCAGTGGTCCCAGAGGGAACTGCACAGGTTTCTGCCTAACAAGGACGCCCTGGCCTTTGCAAGAACCTCTCTGTAGTCAGCCGGGATATCATACCCTCCAAACTCTAGTGCTGCAGGAGCCAGGCCGGCAGGTTCAGCGACTCTGGGTCGTGATGAAGAATGGCGCCTCCTTCTCTGGATAGAAGATCTGCGTCCGTCAGCAGTTTGACTGGTGGGGACGCTGACAAGTCCAGAAGGTCCGGGAACCATATTTGTCTCGGCCACCTCGGTGCGACAAGGATCATCCTGCACCAGGACCTCTTGAGTTGGTTGATGAGCCTGAGTAGCAACGGCAACGGAGGGAACGCATACAGGAACAGGCCGTCCCAGGGGAACGAGAAAGCATCGCCCATGCTCCTCGGCTGGGGGAAACCTGCTGGTGAACCTCTGGCACTTGGAGTTCATCGCCGTCGCAAACAGGTCGATTTGGGGTTTGCCCCATCGCCGGAAGAGTTCATCCACTGGATCCTGGCGTAGTTCCCACTCGTGGCACGAGCGCAGCTCCCTGCTGAGTGAGTCGGCGATGGTGTTTATCCCTGCTAGATGAAAAGGTACCAGAAACATCCCCTCGGCAACGGCCCAGTGCCACAGATCCTGGGTTCCTTGGACAGGGCTGGAGATCTGGTTCCTCCCTGCTCCCGGATGTAGAACATCATGGTGGTGTTGTCGGTGAAGATCCTCACCACCTTGCCCTTGAGGGACGGGAGGAATGACTTGAGGGCCCAGAACACTGCAAGGAGCTCCAGTATGTTGATGTGGAGCGGCCTCTCCTCCGGGAGCCACAGGCCTCTCGCGTGAAGATCTCGGTGTGAGCTCCCCACCCCTCCAGGGAGGCATCCGCCATCACCGCCACCTGGTATGCTGGGGTCTGAAAGTCTGTGCCCGCCGCGAGATGCGCGCGGGTGCCACACCATCGAATTGCTTGGCGGAATACTTCGTTGAGCGAGATCTTGTCCTCGAAGCTGCCCGTCGCTTGAATCCAACGGGCATCGAGGAACTCCTGCAGAGGGTGCATCCGAAGCCTGCACAGGCGCACCAGATAAATGCAAGAGGACATCATCCCGAGAAGGGACTTGATGGACCTCACTCTGGCCACGTCTGTGGCCAGCAGGCGCTGTATCTTGCCCAGGATGGCCTGCGTTCTTTCCTCCAACAGCGAGGCCACCTGCGACGGAACCAGGTGGGATTTGGGGAAGTTGATGGAGAATCCCAGGTCCGTGAGCAGCCGGATGGTCTTTGCTGTGTGTTCGACCGCGAGTTCCCTTGTCCCTGCTCGGATGAGCCAATCGTCCAGGTAGGGATAGACGTGGATCCCCTGCAGGCTCAACCGCGCCGCCAACTGGTGCCAGGCACTTGGTGAACACCCTGGGTGCCGACTTCAATCCGAACAGGAGGGCCTTGGACTGGTAGTGCCGCCCTTGGACTACGAACCTGAGAAACTTTCGTTGTCCTTTTAGGATGGGGATGTGAAAGTACGCATCCTCCAAATCCGACGATAGGAAGTCGCCTTCCTCCAGCTGGACCAGTACGTGCTGGAGGGTGACCATCCGGAACTTCTGTGCCTTGATGGATTTGTTTAGCCGACGCAAGTCCAGGATGGGACCCCAACCCCCTGTATTTTTCCTGACGAGGAAGTATCTTAAGTATACTTCGGAGCCCCGGAGCCTCTTTGGGACGAGCTCGATGGCTCCTTTCTTGAGCATCGCCCTTACCTCTAACAGCAGTTGAGGGATGTGGTTTTCCTTCCTGGCCACTGGAGAAATTCGGGGGCACTTCTGTAGAAATTCGCGAGTGCGCCCGTGGGCCAGGGCATCCAGCACCCAACGGTCAGTGGAGATGGACTCCCACACGCTGACGAACTTCGCCAGCTGGCCTCCCACCGGGGTGCTTCGGTGGGGGACCGACGCAACGGCCGGTTCAGTCTTGCTTGGAAGCAGCCTTGCCTCCTTGGCCTCCCTGGCGACGACGGCGAGATCTACCTGACTTGCCCCATCCCCTGCAGGCTTCTTGCAACTAGGAGCGGGCCGCCCGACGGTAGGTCGAGGAGTCGCCGCCGAATCCTTTGGAGGCACCTTGCTTGCCTCCGGAGTTCTGAAAGGGCGGCCACCGTTGCTGCAGAACTCCCAAGGCCCGAGCCGTCTCCATGTCGGTCTTGATGGCCTGCAGCGACTCATCCACTGTCTTTCCAAACAGATTGTTCCCGTCGAAGGGCATGTCCAAAACCTTGGCTTGCACGTCCTGGCGGAAATCAGTCGCCTTGAGCCACCCCCGCCCTCGAAGGCAAATGCTGTTACCCAACTGGCGGAAACCGGTGTAGGCAATGTCCGTGGCCACAGTTATGGTGTGGTCCGACACCACCTCACCCTCCTGTAGGATCGCCAGGGCCTCTGCCCTCTTGTCATCTGGGAGGAAGTCCAACAGGGGGGCGATCTTGTACCACAATTCCCTGTCGTAGCGGGCCACGATCGCTAGGGCGTTGGCCGCCGCCGACGAGATGACTTGTCGTCCCACGCGTCCAGCTTCCTTCCCTCGCCGTCTGGTGGGGAAGTTGAAGATGAAGCCGATGCGCCCCCCCCCCCCCCCGTTTTCTTCTTGGCCGCTGCTGAGACGACCGAATCCAGGGTCGGCTCTGCTCTAAGGCACAACGGGGCGGCGTTGGGGACCCGGTACTTCTTCTCGTACCGGTCCCTCTTGGCAGGTGTCGTGGACGGGTTCTTGAGGAGGGCAAGTCCCTCATCCCACATGTCATCCAGCAACGGCACCGCGAGGACCGTCTTCCTCTTGGCCTTGCGCCGTTGGTAGAGGAAGCCTTCCTTCTCTTCGGGGCAGAGCTGAAAAAGTTCAGACACCCTGGCAATCATGGCGTGGAAGGAGCCAATCTCGTCGGGAGGGGACGCCCGAGGAATCGGAGACTGTAGGCCAGTCTCATAGTCACCGCCGTCGGCATCTGGCCCCGTCGTGGCCGTCTCTCTTCCCGTGTCATCACTCGGGACCGGGGAAGGCAACAAAGGCTGAGAAGGCCGTGAGGGCTGAAGGGGCACTGGATGGATTCTCCTCCTGTTTGGAGGGCTTCCCGACAGGCCCGGTTCAGCTGGGTCGTCTGTCGAGGGTAGGGGCAGTCTTGTTCTTATCTCCATGCATAAGGCTTGGATTGCTGTCAAAATGGCCACCGAGTTGTCCTGCGGCTCGGGTTGCGACGGGCGTGCCGGGAGCTATGGTTGTTCCTCCTCCACGGGAACCTCATTGTCGTTGCCACCCTCGCTTTCGTCGAATCCCTCGTCGGGATTCCTCCTGTGGGACCGGGCCTCTTCCAAATTCTCGGTCAGTTCCTCCTCGGAGGTTGTGTCCGTGTCCATAACGGCCACCGCCCCCCCTCTTTTTCCACGGGGATCTTCTCGATGGGCTTAAAAGATGATTCCCTCCACAGAGGCAGGGAAACTCTGGGCCCCGAGGTCGTCTCCACTGGGATAGCCTCCACATGCTTCGCCAGGGCCGCAGCAACTCCCTCGATAGAGGCCTTAGCCCGCTGAATCAAGGCCATCACCACCTTGGGCGTGCTTTAGGCCTTCACCTTAGGGGGAGGGTCACCGCCTCGCTCCCCCTCGGCCGGTTCCTTCGAGATCGACGGGGGCCTCTCCAGAAGCTTAGCCGGGTTCTTGGATTTTCTCTTCCCCGAGCCAGAGCATTGGCTCGTGGTTGATGGCGTCGGTGAAGGTGCGCCCTGCCTGGCAGCCGAGGAGCCCGACCGTTCGGCGCTCCCGGTGCCCGCGGACTCACGGTGCTTTGCCTTCTGTTGGGCCCCGTCACCGGGGCGCCCTCGCAGGACTTAGAAGACCGCTCCGACGACTTCTTCTCACCTGCTGGGCTCTTGCCTTCCAGCCAGGTGGAGACAGGTCCGATGATCCCTCATAGTCCGATCCGACATGTTCATGCAAAACGCACAGTCCTTCTCGACATGTGTTTTGTCCTCGTGGAGGCAGTAAAGGCATTTTGAATGCTCGTCCTCCTTGAACACATTTTGTAGGTTGTATCCAGGGCAGAACCTGAACAGCTTGCCGGGAGTCAAGCTTGATCCGTGAGGTAGGCCTCAAACTTCTGGAATCCTCCAAGAAGCATAACTCGACGAGGGGCGTAGATAAATCCAAAACTGGTCCCCATTGATCAGAAGTAGAAACGGTGGAGCTTGAGGCTCGATTAAACCGAAAAATGAGAAATCTCTTTGAAAAAGCACAAAACGCAGTAAAAGCTCGAGAGCTATAGCACGTGGACTCCTAAAACTTGAACTTGCGGTAAAAATCTGAGGATGGCTGCCAGGGGCGGGGCTTAGGGAGAGGGCAGTCATTGGCTGGGGACAGTATGACCCAGAGAACAGCGATTGGTTACTACTAAGAAAGACAGATCAGAAACGAAACCGATACTGATTTTTTCTTTAATGAGGATTCCCAGCCTGACGACGGGGAATATTCATGAGCATGTGAATCCATGCCAGACCCCATGCTGGAGAAAAGGAAACTTTTACAAAGCGCATTGCGCCGCATCATCGCTCCTAGCTCAGGACAATATTTGAGCAGAGGGAAGAGAGGACATTAAAAGTATGCACATGGCCATTGCTTGTAATGCGCAAAGGAGAACACTTACCTACTGGCATTTCGTGCACCGCAGCAGGACTGGGCCTCCATTCTCAGTGAAGCAACTGGGAGATGGATGTCAATCTGATGTTCTGCGCATCACTTGAATACAAAGGTGAGCACATCCTTTGAATTGCCTACCAGTCAGCATACCCTGGGGAGAGTTAGGGTGGTGGTGGGGGGGGGGGGGAGAGCAGAAGACGCAATGGCTTACCTTTTTCTTCTCATCTGTCCACCTGATAAGATACTCTCAGAGGGCCCGGCACCAAATAATCATATCCAGGACCTCCAACCCACTCCCAACCTACCCATACGCTGGGCAATTAGCCTGTTCAGCAGAACAGTGGGAAGGGAGTGGTTTGGGTGAGCAGCATATCACCAAGAGTCACACAGTGGGCGATCCGGACCAGGCACTCCTGCAGGGCACCAGAGGTAAGCGTTACAGAGTAAGACAGAGATCTTCCTCATCGGCTCACCAGCACCTTCCTTGCCTGTGACTCTGGCCGCCCACTCCGGGCCCTCTTCCTGCTCCCACCTGTGACCTCCGTCATCTTCGACTCCACACTCAAATTCTCTCCTCACATCTCCAACATCTCTAAGAAGTCAAACTACCGTCTGCAACTCCTCAGAGGTATTCTTCCTTTCCTCACTTTGCCCCAGAAGCTCACTGTCTACAGAGCTTTGGTTCTCTCTAGGTTTGACTACTCCAACTCCTTGAGGGTCAGTCGCTTCTCCAAGCAACGAGTTGGTAGCAGATCTCTTTCTTCGGCAGACTCCCTGTCTCTCTGAAACTTGAACAGAACCATCTCGGGTTCCAGAAGACCTCAAGACTTCCCTCTTTGTTTCTGCCTTCTCTCTTTCTCTCCCCTGCTGATCTGATACTGCACTGGTCAACTGGCTACCCTCTGAATTCGGGCCCAGGTGTTACACTCACCTGGTATCCTCGGGGGCACCACACGATACTGGATGGATGTCTAAGCACTATCCCGGATCCCTCTCTGCTTCGTCATGTGCCAGAAGTTGGGTAGTGCCTATAACAGGAGAATGGAGGGTTAAGATACTGTTTCTGTGATGGGTGGACTCCCACCTCCCTCTGGTCCAAATCCCCTCCCTTGGGGTTATTGCTCACCTTAGGTTTTTGGGCGTTGAACTCTCCGTCCTGCGTCTATGTGCAGGGGCGCGTGGTTGGTGCGGGCGTTCCGTGGACCTAGTTGCTTCACTGGTCCGTATGCCCTTATGTCGGGTCCAGACCGGCTGTGACTCCGACTCTGCTTGCTGTCTTCCAGGTGAGTTTTAATGTATTTTATTCTGTCTCTTTCTTTCCCTGCTTTTTCTCGGTCTTCTCAGCGTCTTGCTCCACTACCCTCCACTATGCTGACCTTGTTCCTTCTCCATTGCAGGGTGCAGTGAAACCCAGAGATGGGCGAGGTAAGAGAAGCGCAGAGTGCTGCCAGGTCTCGCTGCTTGCCCAGGTAAGAATTGTTATTAATGCTGTCCTTGTTTCTTTATCTTTGCAGGTTGCGGCGAACTCCGGAGATGGGCGAGGTAAGCGAAGCACAGGGTGGATTCAAGACTGGTTACTTTACAGTTAAGTGTTCTTGCTCGCTAATACTGTTCTTGTTCTTCCAGGATATAAATGGAATCTGGATCTAGGGCTTCAGAATCGAGCCGCCGGAGAAGCAGATGAGCAGGAGCTGGACACAGTGAGCGTTACGCTGCAGGAGTGCAGAATAACGCAAAGCGTGTTATGCTGTTTGGGTGTGGTTTAAATAGCCCAGACCAAATAGTTCCAGGCCCAGCCACACCCAAAACACTACACTGCATGGCTTGGTTCTGAAGAACTGAGCTGTGTAATAGGCCCAACACTGGTATTGCTTTATTTCTGATAATAAGCCTGGCGCCAAAGGTGCCAGGAGTGACTCCATGTATGTTTCTGATGACGTTTTAAGGCCCTTGGGGCCAGTGTGAAGGGCTTTAGCCCCACTGCTACCAGGGGGCTGTTATACCTGGAGGGGGTCAGGTGCATGGATCGTGACACCAGATCCCTACCTGTCCAGCTGTACACCCGCACTGCCTCCTGGCACCCCCAGCACTTGTGGTCTGTATCTGTAACCGTACAGATCCCCTTCCTGCATTTTTTAGACACTTGTTGTCAGCGCTTTTAACTCTCGCACTTGCCACCTGCTGGCTGCACTACTGGTTGTGTTGATTTCTTGTTCTGCACTTTCCCATCCCACCTGCACTTCTCCCCTTCTTGCTCCCTTGCACTTGCGTGTTCGCAATGCCACTAGGCCTAGTATTTCCACTCCCTTTCCTTGTCGCGCCTTGAAACACTTGTGGATATGCACGTTATAAATGCCATATCATACAGCTAAGATGACCCAAACAGCCTGGCTATGAATGGCCACCCTTTGCAAAATGAAACCCTTCATCCCACTGCAGGATTTCTGGAAAATAGTGTAGGCCTTGTGGTCTCGCACATCGATGAGAGAAATGCCCTCCGGATGGGGCTCCCAGCTGCTCACTCCCCTAAAAACAGTCCACCACACGACTTACTACAGTTGTACGGAAATGTGACAGAATCACCCCCATCCTACATGAACTACATTGGCTTCCTCTCTAGGCTAGGATACTGATCAAGACTGCATGTATTATCTACAAAGCAGTCACGAGTAGCACACCAGTGTACTTGGCAGCTAAGCTTCACATATCTGGTGTCACGCACTTCTTGCAAAGCAAATCGATCAACCGGCTTGACTCAACTCATCCGCAAAGAGGATCTGCAAACAGTCCATCTCTTGTGACACACCCACCCTCTGGAACTCTATCCCGATGTCAGCTCAGAATGGCCCCACAGTTCTAAAATTTTGCAAATCTCTCAAAACATGGCTTTTTCAACAACACCTGTCCAAGCACCAATTCCAGAGGACACACATCCTGACGCACAGACCTCAACACACCTTGCGCTATGGTTGAAAGATTCCAGCCCAAATGCGGGCTACCCACACACTATACAGCGCTCCACAGTTCTCAACCTAGGTTCATGCTTTAAACAATTTTTTATTTTTTAACTGGTAATGCACGCCATACAATAAGAGTTGCAAATTATTTTATTATTTCCAAAGGAAACTGCTAATGCGGCAATCTCTTCTTGCCCTCAACCATCTACCCAAACCTCAATTTGGTCACAGCAAGTTCAAAGCGGATACAGGACAGTAAAACAGTAATCATCTCTGCCATGCTTGCATCAAAGAACCATAGATGTGTGCTGCAGGAATAGCCAGGTAAAGTTCAGTTTCTTTTTTAAATAATTGCATAAATTCTAAGTTACTCACCGTAGTGAATAAAATACTCTTAGTCCCCTTTCCCCCATGCTGCATAGGAGTTCCTTCGTGGGACAGGAGACGGAACCTTTTTCACCAGAAATAAACCTTCCACTTTAAATTTAGAGGCACCCAGGAGTGCAGCCCTGGGAGCATGTGCGCCCTGAATCCGTCCACCAGCGTCACACCTCAGTCCTCATAGATGCATTGACAATAGATTAACATTGCATAATGACACCAGTTTTATTAGGGGAGAGCATGGTGGGTACCTTAGGTAGGAATGCTGGGTGTGTCTGCAGGACTTCTTTATCCCTGTGAAAGGTAGTATATGGCTCTGAGGCAACCAGCAGCCCGATGTCACTGATTCTGCGAGCGGAGGTGAGGCCGACTAGCAAGGCTGTCTTGATGGTGACCAGCCTGATGTCCGCGGACGCCATTGGTTCAAATGGTTTGTGCGCCAGGGCACCCAAAACTATGTTGATGCCCCACACGGCGTGCAGTCTCTTGATGGGTGGGTAGAGCCTGGCAAGTCCTGTGTAATGTTTGACAATTGGGTTGGAAAAGATCTGTTCCTCCGAGTTTCTGTACGCCCCAATGCCTGCCAGGTAAGTGTGCCAAGTGTCTATCTGCACGCCAGAAAAGGGGCGAGGTGTGCCGAGAAGGAGAGCATGTCGTCCAAGGTACATGCAAGGGGGTTGATACCCCTAGAGTCTGCCCAGTGGCAGAACCTGGTCCACTTGCTCTTATACTGGGCTCTGGTAGATTTGCTCCTGGCGCCATATGATCTCTAGATTAGCCTGGGGAGGCTGAGGTGACCTAGCATGACCTGTTCAGGAAACACGCTTTGAGGGCTAGTTTCTGTGGAGAGATGTGGAGGACCCTGCTCCCCTGCTGCACCAGAAGATGTACTGGGCCCGATGGAAGGCGATTGGGAGGCCTGCCCAGGAGACTGAACAGCTCCGATGAACCATGGCCTGGCTGGCAACCATGGTGCTATCAGAATGATGCTGAGGTGGCGAGACTCCTTGATCTTGCAGATAACCCTATCAGCGGTGTGGGCGGTTAAGCGTATGCTGTCATTCCGTCCCACCAAATCTGGAATACATCTCACAGGGAGCCCGGGCCCTGACCCTGCCATGAGGCAAGCAGCTGGCACTTCCTGTTGTCCCAGGAGGCAAAGAGGTCAACCTGGGGGTGACCCCTTTTGTAGAAGATCTCCTCCAGCAGTAGGTTGTTTAACTGCCACTCGTAGTTGTCTGCTCCCAGTCTGCTGAGCCGGTCTGCCTCCAGGTTGGATTCCCCCAGCAGGTGGACGGCCGTGAGGTAGATGTTCTCCAGGGCCCATTCCCACATGCTGATCTCAAGTCTGCACATGAGTGGTGGGGTGGTCTGGTACCTCCCTGCTTGCTGACATAGAACATGCTGGCCGAGTTGTCTGTCTGAGGACGATCTTGCCCTCGATAACCGGAAGGAAGGCTGAGCGCTAGCCAGATGGCCTTCATTTCCAGCCAATTGATGTGATACTCCTGCTGGGTCCAGGTGCCATGGACGCAGTGGTTGTCCAGGATGGCACCCCCCCCCCAACCCACAAGAGAGGAGTGTATGGTGACCTGTGGGGTAGGTTGCCGGAAAGGCTTGCCTGTCCGCAGGTTGCAGTCCCTGGACCACCATGTGAGGTCCAGGTGAAGCGATGGAGGAACGTTGATGCTCTGACTGGGAGCCTTGCTCCTGGTTCGAGGATGCTGCAAAGTGCAGCTTTGTCCTCCTCATCCTGAGTCTCATTTGGGGGACAGCCAAGAGGACTGGTGCCATGAGGGCCTGGTGGTCACACCTACTGGGTGAGGTCACTTCTCTGCTGAGGAAGTGTTTTGTGGCCCTCTTGATGGGAGTGATCGTGTCCTTCGAATGAAAAAGTTTCTCGGAGCACGTGTCCCATATGAGACCCAAGGTCAGTCTCTGCATAGGCTACAGCTGCGACTCGAGACCGTTTCCTGATAAGTCGCCCTGACGAGCCTGTCGTCGAGGTACAGGTAGATGTGATGGCCCTGCGACCCGAGGAGGGCCGCCACTGTATTCATCAGCCTGGTAAAGACCCTGGGGGCCGAGTTGAGCCCGAAAGGAAGCACCTTTTACTGGAAATGGTAGCCCATGATCCGGAATCGTAGAATAAACAATGAGGCTTCTAGATCGGGACGTGTAAGTACACGTCCTTCAGATCAAGGGAGCACATCCAGTCTCCCTTGAACAACGTCTCCGCTATCAAAGCTGGCGTAACCATCTTGAATTTTTGTAGAGGTAGGGAGAGGTTGAGGGTGGAAAGGTCCAGCATAACTCTCAGGCCCGCCTGGTTCTTTTTCTGAATGGTGAAAATACTGGAGTAAAAGCCCAAGCCTCGTTGGGAGGCTGGAACTTCCTCCACTGCCTGGCTCTCGACGGGAACCTGTGGGACTGGAGGGGAGGAGAGGCTGGGATAGGGAGGCGGTACCCCGAGGACACTATGAAGAGGATCCAGGGATCCGTGAAATTCTGGCACCAAAAATGTGCATGGAGGGCAAGCCTGCCCCCCACTGGAGACACGTGGACCCAAAGTGGCGTGTCATGCCTTCTTTCCCTCTGAGGCTGTTGCGGAGGAGGGGGACTGGAAAAAGCCCTTACTTTCCCCCACCCTCCCTATTTGTTGCTTGCGCTGATGCTGGGTTGGTGAACAGTCAGGCTCCCTGGACCTCCGCACTTGGAAGCGGCGGAACCCTCTGTAAGTACACCCCTTGTCTGAGCGCTGCTGTGACTGGGTGTACGTTTTGGGTGTGGCCTTTGTCAGGATGGATAAAGACCGTTTGTGAGCTGTTTTTCTTTTTGTCCAGCTCCTCGTCCGTAGTGGAGTGGGAGGGGTGTCCCCTCAAACTGAATATCTAAGATGCGCTCCTGGACGTCCGGATTGAATTTAGTAGTACAGAGCCAGGCTGTTCTTCTCATGTCCGTGGCTATGCAGATGGCCCAGCCAGAGGTGTCAATATGGGCCACGGTGGACTCCAGGGTGTCTGTCTTGTGCCACTATCTCAGCCTCTACCAATCCCGCCTTAAATCGCGATTGGCTCTGCGCCGGAAGCTCAGAGGAAATCCGCAATTTCCCGCCAAAGCCTCTGGTTAACGGCTGCCAGCATGGCATCGGCGTTGGCCTGATGAAGATCTTCTCCTCCTTGCCTAACAGCGCCACTGAGGAGGAGGCCGAGGACGACTGAGGCTTGGAGTATAGTGATGCCGCATCGATCACCGAAGAGTGCAGCTGAGGGTAGGCTGATACCAAGAGTGTATCCCCCTCCATCTGCCTGTACTTGGCGTCCAGGCGTCGATTAACCGGCTGGACCGAGTGGGGCTTGAGCCAGCCCTTTTTGGCCAAGGCGACCACGTCCTTCTGCATCGGGATCCCCCTTCTTGCTGTGAGACGCAGCGCGAGGACTTCGGCGAGGACCGCCTCTGCTGGTTGCTCAACCTCGGGTTGAGGAAGGCCCAAGTACTCTGCCAGCCCTGCAAGACATTGGTGGAAAGCGGTGGCTGACAACGGCATTTCGGGGTCCTCCTCCTCATCCGTATCCACGTGAGGGCCCGGTATCGGTGGAGGGGTGCTGGGTGCCGAAGCCTGGGGCGTGGAGACCGGAGCCAGAGGCTGCACGATCGGATGGGGGACCGGAGCGGGCGGCAGAGGCTGCACAGGGGCTCGGGATGCCTGCACTGGGGCCTGCGGCGCCGGAGCCATTGGCAGGAGCACATCCCCGATGGCATCCCCGAGGATGACCCCCATCCGAGATTTCACGGGATCAAGGAATCTTTCAAAAAAATCTGTCCTCACAGGCTGGAGCGATAGGTGATATTGAAGGGGTAGCCGGTGACTGCTAGAGCCATTGCATGCCCTGCCCAGTCCCACCTTTAGACACGTTCCTCCACCTGCTCCATGCCTTGGTGTGGTATCGGGCGGATGTCAGGAATGTCTGGCACAGCGGCCATTTTGTCAAACTGCCTTCCACGTGCCTGCGTCGTGTTGCCCGGCTCACCGGGCTACCCTGTTCCACAGGCTGAGGCCTGATAGGCGTTTCGCCCTTGGCAGGTGGATCTGCCGGTAGAACTGCATATAGGTGCCCCCGTCAGTACTAGGGTGTGGCCCCTCGGATGAAGACCCGGTAAAAGAACCTTCCTGTCCCTCTGCACTGTCGCCGGGAGGATCCACTGACCGCTCGGCCTGTCAGCTGGTAGCTGATGTAGCCTCAGTACTCGTGCTGGTATGAGGACCTGAGCAGTCCCTCCCGTGCGGGCGAGTCCTTGGGAAGGAGTCTCCCTTGCGGGGGATGCTGGAAAAGAGCAGCCCTACCTGGGGCTTGGATTGATGATAGACAAAGTCCTTTAGGTCCTTTGGAAGCGATATCTGGAAGAGCTCCTTCCACCTGGCTAGCCAGTTCTACAGAGACCTCGAGGAGAGCGCGTTGTACACGGTACAAGCTTGCCAGCCGTGGTCTGGGCCAAGGCAACGTAGGAAGCGAAGTGTGGGGGTCTTTAGTTGGAGAGAGCCTGTCGCAGGATGGACACCTGCTGAACCCTGTAGAAGTCAACATGTGCCGGGGAGGAGTTTGATGCCTGAGGACCGAGTACCTGAATGATAAAAAGACAAGACAGAAAAGAAGTATCCACGTGTGGAATTACATGGCCGGAGCCAAACCCAGGAGCGCTGGTGAAGTCAGCTTGTTCCCGTCGACACTGAAAAAGCGACTGGGGTGTGGGAGTCAGAGCAGTGCATGCTCCCAGTGCCGGACCCCTGCGCGCCTCTAAATTTAAAGGGCAAGAAGTTTATTTCTGGTGAAAAAGGTTCCGTCTCCCGTCCCTAGGAAGGGACGCCCATGCAGTATGGAGGAAAGGGGGCGTGACGGAAGAGTATAGCGGTAATCTAGAAGATGGCTTTATTTCTCCAACCTTATAAAACAATGTTTTACAAGTAGCACTGCTTTTGTTACTTTCTTTTTTAACCAGACTTGCATTTCTATTCATAAAAATGTAAGTGGTTATGTTCTGGAACATTAAATATGGCTATGATTAAACCCTTCATTGGCTCCACGTTTCTGCAAAGTTCTGTATAGGTTTGTTTAAGATTCTCAGTGTACACTACATTAATACAAATCTGCGTCCTTGTATGGCATTTCATTCAGTATTCTTTCATTTCTAACTACTGTAATTGCAAGTGCTATCATAACCCCACTTTATTGTAAGCCAATAAAGTGAAAGGCTGAGTTGGCCCTGCTGCGGCTTTCAAACTTGCCAAGTGCAGGCGAGCACCATATGAGAGAAACACTGAATTTGTGAATTATCCACCCAGACTTACATTATCAACCCGAGGCTCTCCAGATGTTTTGAACTATGACTTCCATGATCCCCAACTATTGACTATGCTGGTTTGTACTGATGGTAATTGTAGTTCAAAACAAGAACTGTGGAGCCAAAGGTTGCAGACCCTGGACTGAGGGCAAGAGACCTCAAACTGACAAGCACTCGAGGACAGTTTAAGAAACATTCCATTATAGCAACAGCCTGATCTTTAGTTGCAAGACAAAGAGCTGTCACCTAATGGTTATTATAGATCTCTGCAGCTGATGCTCAACAACAGCTGAACTCCTTGACAGCCTAGGGCCTCCATCAAGCCGTCTCTTTAAACTATGTACAATGAAAAGTGGTAAATGGCCGCCAACTCCCATTTTCCACCTAGTCTGTCATGGTCACTGCTTGCTAAACCATCCACTCTACATGGTCTCTAGATTTTTTTTTCTTTTCTTTTTCTTTGCTTCATCCTAAATAATTTTAAACACACATCGCTAAAAATTGAGGTTTATGCAAAATAGATCAACAGTTCCATCCAGTCTGCCAATCCACAGACCAACTGCAGCCTTCACTCTGTCACCAGATTTCTCTTCGCTTAGGATTGCATTATATAGTCAAATAGATAGCAGGCTGGGCCTTGTGGTCCACTTGATCTTGCCATTTAGTTTGCCTGATGAAACATCATTCTCTCTACTTGGGTACCAGCTCTGACCTTGCTCTCACTTTGTGAGCTTGATGTGTGAAATTTAGAAATTCCTTTACCACACAGAGTACAGACACGGGGCAGGTATAAAACATACAGGGGCACTCCTGCACAACACCAACTGCCCTTACTGCATAGTTACTTGCAAAGGAAACCCCTTTTTAGAAGCTTTATAATATTTATTTTGCAGGGTTTTCTGAGCCCTTTTCTGCAGTTATTCTTTACATCTTAAAATGGTAGAGAAGCCATAATTTATTTTTTATTTTTATTAAGAATAGAATTATGTGGGTAATCCATCTCGGAAAACGTGGACTGCTGACCAGATCTCAGTTTCATCAACCAACTTGCCAAAAGTGTAGTGTACACCCGTGCCCTGCTGCATCAGTATCCTGATCAGCAGACCTTGCGCTCCCGTGGCACAGAGCAGGTTTAGAGGTCAAAGATGCTGTTTGACGGCTGCTGTGACAGCAAAGACGCTGCAGCAAAGCTCTCCACCTCTGTTCCAAAACCACATAATTAGGAGAAACAATCAACCTGTTAACAGGATATTTTGGAAATGTAAGACATACCTAGGTTTTGGTAAAGTGGCTGACGGTACCCATAATTGCACTTCTGGGCTCCATCCCCCTGCACTAGCCTGGCTGGGCATGCACCCCCTGAGCCCATCCAGCCCCACTCCTTCAACTTAGCACGTGGACCATCTGCCCCTGCACTCTACTCCCCTGGGCTTCTGTCCACCTGGCCTCCCCAGGCACTCGCTTAACCCTCCAGTACTTCCCCATACTTGCCTCTCCCCTGCACTTCTTTTTACTGCACTTGCATGATCCGAATGTCACAAGGCCTAGTAGGACCGTTTTTGTTTTGTCATCCCCGTCCCCTCCACCCTTGCCTTTTTGCGCCTTGAAACACATTCTGTATAGGCGCATTATAAAAACCACAATAAATAAAATAAAGAAATAATTAAAATCCACTTCTGATTTATAGTATACCAGTGTCCGCTCAGAACAGCTGTGAGAGGCAATGCAGATGCTAAGGACAAGGTGCCTGCCTCAGTTGACATTCAGGGGGATTGGATAACCCCTCCCTGCCAGGCCCAATGAACCACAACAGGAAGTCTCCTGGTAGTCTGATTTTAAAGAGACATATATTCCATAACTGAGGCCTTTCTCACAACGGGGGGTTGCACACCAATGGCCTTTGAAGTGCACGGCTAGAGAAGGGACATGTTTAGGCGAACAGGCAGAGCACAAGGGAGAAAGCATTCCACTATCTTGAGTTACTGTGGGCTTTTCTTACCTTCCCGTCTCCTACACTTCATGCACAGCAAAACCCCGTGTAGGATGCAAAAAGGTACATGTCACTGGTTATCTTTGCAAGTACAAGACCCTTTAAAGCAGGCTTGCTTTTAACCAATCCCCTCGGGCCCGTTGCCTTTATAAGGAAGGGGCCTCACCTCTTTCACCGATTCATTTTGGGATTAATTCCTGGAATTCCTCTTTTGGGAAAGCAGAACTTTCCAAAGTCTTCCACTAGCAAGGCAAAGGAGCTCTGCTCCCTACCCACCCCCCCAGTGCACATTGTTGGTAAACTGCTGCTGGAGCAGGCCCCGTCTCTCTGCCACCTACTCTAGTACCCAGGACTTCACTGGAGGTGAAGGATTCCGGCCGATGTTAGATAGCCTGCCCCTGTTTGGGAAAACAATAACTTCTCTTGTCTCTGAGCCCCAGCAACGGAAGCAGCAAAGCAGCTGGCTTCTGACATTCTACTCTGTCGAATCTGCAAACCATTGTTCACCACATTCGAATCAAAGGAACCTGCGATGCGGTCTTTTGACACTTTGAACCTCTTCAAATCACTGTTGCTTCTCTTCAAACCAGTTTGCCACCTCACTACACCAGCAGAGCGTGTCGACAACACTGGCTCAAACAAAAGGATGCCACTGCGATAACCTATGAACTGCCAAGTCTCGAACATTACCTTGAACCAAGAGCATCTTCATCATTGACTGAAAGCTCAATAGTTAAATAGCAGCCAGCGTCATCCCGAACAGTACTCGACGCCTTCTCAACATCCGGATCACTGAGACTATACGAACTTGGTTGCACCAGCTTGCACAACGTTAAGAAGACTGGCTTGACACCAAAAAGGTGCTGTAGGAAGGCCACCATTCCTCCTGGCCCAGTTGTTGGGACTTTGTGTGACTGACACGGTAAGCCCAGTTTTACACCCTTTTCCCCCAACGACATTTCCTACAGCATTTCCTTTTTTGACAACATTGTAGTGATTTATTGCCTTTTCCTCCCTGCCAAGTATCCTGGAAACCTGCCATGATGTGCTAACTAAGCATTTAGTAAATTGGTAGTGAGATGCTAACTTGGTTCAAATATGCATACATAAAAATAGAAAACTCATTTATCTATCTAATGCCTCATAGTGGCATTTCTGACTATATTTAAAGCCCCCTAAAGTTTTAGAAGCATGTTCACAGAGCACCTCTATGTGGCATATTATGTAAATGTCAACGGTTTGCACACAGGAATGGAGCAGTGCAAGTGGCATCAAGAGCCACACGTGCTTATTTATACTCCTTATTTTACTTCCTTGGATGTATTAGCCTGATTGCAGGGAGTATAATGACAGGCACACCACGTATGAGGAGCCATCGAGATTTTTGATTCGCTTAAAACCCCAAGCAGAAGAGCACATTTAAAATCTGAAAAAGGCAAACATACATCCTTTCTGGACTGCATGCTTTTACCAACCAATCCTCCAGACAGGGCAATGACTATGTATTCCCTTGAATAACACTCAATCACACTTGACAGATGTTTTGTGAATGATTTTGGTGTAGAACTTAAGCCAAATAGTGATTCAACATGATCTGCGCCTACAGCCAACCTCAGCAATTTCTTATGATGCAGCCAAAGTAGGTATGTTAAATAAGGAGTCTTTCATTCATCTCAGTCAAATTCCTATTGCAGTAAGGTTAGAATATGTCACAAATATAAATTTCTCATTTAGGTTAAATAGGAAAAAAAACAAGGTCTATTATTGCTGTGAGAGCTTTGTCCTCTTCGTAGATTGCAAGAAAACGAATAAAATCCCAGACTTTCCTACCACTCTGGAAGTGGCTCTATGGCCTGTACATCCAGTACATTTCTTCTTATTTCATGTATTGGATGGTCGGATGACGGCTAATAACAAGGAGGGAGAGTAGGTGGTTGGGAATCTTGGGTTTCCATGCATGTAGGCATTTTGAAATGTCTACGCCCACAGGAGATGTATGTTAAGATACTTGGAGCCATATGTAGTCAGTTTGGCATTTATGCATTTGTGGAAGAAGTAGATAGACTTTATTTAGCTCTCAAAATAAACTCCAAATCAGCAGAAGTGTAAGTCCTGTCTCCTCTTAATCTCATAGAACCTTCAAAAACCTCCAGAGGTTTTTGACATGTCTGATCCATACTGAAAGAACATGGTCATTTGCAGTCTGTGAAATGATCAAGAATTTAGCAGTCCTAGAACAAACCTTGCATTGAGATGATAAATCATCCCATCAGAAAGTAGCTTTCCCATCAAAAGATAAATCAACCTCATTCTGAGATTTCTGTTTTTAACTTTTCCTGTGCTGCAAAGCCTGGTGTGCATTATTTCTATTTTTAGGTTTATATATTCACATATTTATAACTTTTGCATCAAAGCCGACAGTTAGACTCCCAACCCCAAAGCCATAAACAAAGTATAGATCTAAAAACCTGCCCCAGATATTCTCAAATGATGTCTTTTTCTTCTGACGATTATAGATCACTTGTTCCATCTGCACCAGTTCAAACATATCATATACATACATGCCTTCTTGTGGCTAGTCTTATGTTCAATCCCCTTGCTGCTTGATCAATATGATTAAGGCAAGAACCCAACATAATCAGAGACATCTGTTTCGCCTCAGGCACTACTTGGATAAACCTCTTCCCCAGGATGTCTAACAATTTGTCATCCTTATTTAAGCACATCAAAGATGCCCTACCCTTCATACAGCTAACTGGTGCTGAAACATAGTGTTTGTGCTAGCAGATGGGGCGCTAGACAACTTCCCATCTGCCGGAGTTTGTATGCGATGTCCTTTCTAATTTGATGGCATACTAGAATTTGGTTTCTGTCACTCTGCAATACCACCTATACGTCATCATACATTTTGATGTTGCTTTCCTGGAAATACTGGAGCAAACATGCCTGAATATTTATCCGTAGAAGATGTGTTGTTAAGGCTCTTGCATTATATATTCATATGTCAGAGGTTTGACTTTGTTACTGGTCTAAATAGACTATCATTTCAAACCAAGTTGGTGAGTCAGAAGAGCTGCCAATGTCTTTGTTCTTATAAGGTGGCCTTGAAAACAGTTGTAGAAAATTATATCTTCTGTTTTGATATGTGATGTTATTGTATGTGCCACCATAGATTAGAGATTCACAATCTTAACCTAAATCGTTCTGTGTGGGCAACCCACTCTGTATCTTGCTTTCAAACCATTTGTGGTCTGAATGGTGTGCACACTGTCTGAATCTCTCTTTGTGGTGCCTGCCATTTTACAGAAACTTCTGAGAAATGTCTATGGGACTGGTGAGTCTTTAACTGTACTGTGTTCCAAATGAGCACTCAAAAGCTGGAGAGCTATCTCCAGCTGTACCGATCAGTCTGCTCAGATTAAACCTCTGGTGTAAGCCTGGTAACAGTGCCTGGAGGAACTTTAGTACCAATCTTCAAATTAAGCATGGACCTCAGCAACTCAGGATCACCCTCAGTAATACCAAGACCCCTGGAGGTAATGATCAGTAACAAGTCTTCACCTTCAATATAAAAATATTATAGTGGTAGGTGATTTTAATTTTAAGCCTAACGATCCAGCATATCGGCTAGCTGCCCAATTTATCTCTGCTATGATGGACTTAAATCTCCTTCAGCTGGTGACTGATTCGACATACGAACGTGGTAATACAATCAACTTAATTTTCTCTCAGGATACTATTACGTCTATCTTTCCTGCATTCCAGATAACCTGGTTGGTCCCTTTGTCGTTCCATTTTGCATGACTTTGGACTGTGATCAACCCAAAATCGCGTAGCCACAATGTTATTAGGCGGACTTGGCATTCTACTGAGTCGTCAGTAATTGCTTCTATTTTTGCAATCTTGTGGTTCATTGCACACTCTTGATCTAGCTGGTCTTTCTCAAATATTCATATCCACGCCTCATGGCCCCATTGAAAACCTGAAAAGTTCCGGGAAGACCCTGTGAGCCCTGGTTTAGCAAAGATCTAAGGTCACTGCGGCTCAAGCGCCATCAGGGGGAGCACAGATGGCACATTTCCTATTGCTTGTCTGACAAGGCGCTATTGCGCCCAGCCACGGCAGCCTATCACAAAGCTATCTCAGAGGCTAAACGTATCTTCTATAAACATCGTATTGAAGTGGCATTGAATCAGCCAAAGGAACTTTTTCAGCTTGTTAAATGATTGCCTTCTAAGACAGTGTTCTCATCTCAGTTGTAGATAACCGGTCGCGTCTATCGGATCAGTATGGTGTGGGTGCGCTGGTTTTGTTAGCTCTATCAGCATTTGATTCCATCGAATGCGCCACCCCGCTTGATTGTCTCTCAGGAGTTGGCCTTGGTGCGACAGTTGTGACCCAGTTTCAGTCTTTTCTCACTGATCGCACCCAGTCTCTTTCTTTGGTGCCTTTTCGTTCAATCCCAACCCCCTTGACCTGCAGAGTTCCTCATGGGTCGGCACTGTCCCCCATTCTGTTCACTACATCCAGCCACTTGGCGCCCTTATTTACTCCCATGGCTTCCGTTGCTACTCCTATGCTGATGACATGCAAATGATTGTCCAACTTAATCTTGCTAATCAGGATACTGCGTCTCAGCTGAGTGGCTGCATGGAGGCGGATTGGATGGGCGACAACTGGCTTGAGCTGAACGGGGACAAGACCGAGGTGATTGTCGGCCCTCATCTTCGTCTGGCTACTGGTCTTCAGCTTTTGGCCTTCTGCCATCGGTCTTTTACCTGCCCCGGTTTCCGTGGTCAAGGACTTGGGTGCGAAACTAACACCATCTCTGTCTTCTGCGACCCAGGTGAGTGCAGTTTGCCAGTCTGGTCCCCTTCAGTTGAAGATCTTGCAGAAAGAAATTAGTTTTCTTCCTTTGCATCTCCGGGCTCCAGTGGTGGCTGTGTTGGTGCTTGGTATTGTGGTTTATTATAATTCTTTGTACCTTGCCCAGCCTGGTTTTCTGATCAGCCGCCTCCAGATTTTGCATAACTAAGCAACTCGACTTGCTACGGGTACTCCCTTAAAGGCCTACATTTCTACAGCCCTCCGTTACTTACATTGGCTGCCAGCTGCGAAGCGGGCTCTGTTTAAATCTCTATGTATTGTGCACAGAGCCTTTTATGGCTTTGGTGCAGAATACTTGCAGTATAAATTGTATCCTTATGTTCCAGCTCAATCCCTGCGCTTGCAAAAAGCCACCCTCATCCAGGTCCCCACTTATAAACTTTCTCGGGTGGGAGGACGTGCTTCCTCTGTGGTAGCAGTGAAATTTCAGAATTCACTCCCCTAACTCTACGAGTCATTGATAATCATCCATCAATTCGTAAGGCGCTAAAACATTTCTTTTCTAGGTCTCTGGTCCTGGCTGGTCCTCTCCTTTTGCTCTCAGCACCAAGATGCCCTTGGCCGATTGTTGCGCTTTGCAAAATCGATAACAGACTCAGTCTCTACACATTTTAAGAAACTGAAACAACCATGCACTGCAAATCGGATCCTACCAGAATTCCTTAAAAAAAGCCTGTGTGCGCAAATGTCAGGACATTCTATGGTGTTTTCTGTGGAAGAAATGCTTGTAACTGCACAAAACAGGCCACGGGTGCTCTGCACCCAGGTACTGAAGACCTATGTTGTGGGTGTGAACCTTCAGAGGATGTAATCTTTGCTCATACAAATTAGCACAGATCAAATGCGAGCTGCAAAAAGAAAGAACAGAAGGAAAACTCCTACACACAGCACAGCTTAGCTTAGATCCTTCCAGTGCCAAAATACAGAAGGGCTGTAGAGAAGCCATCAGAGGGGCCTGGTTAAATGTGAGACTTTGCATATGCATACAGATTAACACTCAATTAACTGCTCAGCAAAAGAACTGTCTCTATGCAAAGGACACAGGCACGACACATATTACTAGGAAAGGAGTGCAGGGGTATGAGGGAACATTTGAACAAGCCTACCAATTAGGTCATAAGTGCTGTTCTGGAAACTTTGAGGGCTCTTTTTAAACAATTAATGTATGTGCTTAAAAAAAAACAAAAAAACATTTTGTGATTATTACACTAAAATAAAGACATTATATAGTCTTTACTGGATGCAATAACTGTTCTGGTATGTTCACTGGTTGGCAAGAATTAGCTTTTCCATCCAAACACATACCCTCTACTTTGTGCCCTTGATTTTCTATCTGTCCTGAGAACTCGATCCTGCACTTTATAAGTCAACCTTCCAAAAAACCCTCAAACCACACTACTTCAAGACTGGTATCACTACAAACGGCCTGTTACAAATGTCCGTTTTAATTTCTGACGTTACACTTTTTATTATGTCACTACATTATTTGATAACCCCAGATTTTCGATCTACAAACGCTGTTAACATACCAGTAAGTGATTGTCCGGTCATAATAACCCCTAAGGGAGGAAGCGTTTCAGCTATAATCTATCACCTTTAAATCAGAAATGTTAAGTGACATGCGCAGAGAGCAAATCAAGAGCAGTAGTTGCTAAATTACTGAAAGACAGACATACACTTCTTTCAGGTCTGTCAGATCCTCACTAGCAGTTTCATCATTCTACCCAGAGACAAGCAGCCACTTCCAAGTTTTACAGTAAGTATTGCATCCATCGTGTTAATTTGGCTCCTTCTTCCTCCATTTCCTTAGCCATGTTGCTGCTTACTGTGGGACCAAATATGACAGAACTCCCCTGTTGAGAATCATCTGTAGCTCCATAGACAACATCACTTAACTTCTATGTCAATCATTCGATCCACACTCAGGATATACACAGATTGTGTGAAGAAGGTACATAAAAAATAGACTCAAGTTTCCAAATGTCATTTCATTAAATAAAAACAACTTCTTTACAAGGATTGGATCTGCAAATCCACGCTGCTCTAAGGCGTCATATTGTTCAGTGAGGAGAATCTTGAATGTCAGCAGGAATAGCGATCAGGACTGCAAGATATGGTTAACATAGTGGTCCATATCCATTCCTTGCATTTCCAAGCCAAACTTGCTAATCAAAGTATGGATTTTGTCCTTGATGCCAATGAGCTTTTATTTGATCTCAATTAGCACTTTGTCACAGTTCTTATAATAGAAATTCCACTTGCCCTTACTTCTCAGTGACAGGAAAAAGCAACGTTCTGAAGTCGAGAAAGCGAATGGGAATGTAGAACCTGAAAGGCAGGCCACCTCTTTCAGCAGAGAAATATAATATAAGATGTTCTCTAGGTTGCCAGTTCCCACAGAGCAATAACATAGCTGATCTTGCTGCTGGAACAATACACTTTGCCTTTTTCATACAAAGCCATAGTGAGAGAACTGTACACGTTTATGAATCAAGTGTGAAACAAGTGGGACAAGGAACAGCCTGCTGAGGAAGTGTAAAGTTTGGGATGGTAAAAACATTGGCAAGAGTCAGCTAAAGAGATGGAACTGCTTGAGGTATCTGTAGAGCTGGAGGAGGCTGGCAAAATTGCAGAGAAGGAGCTTGGCTTTGCTACAGAAATAAGGTGCACAGCTGGAGAGATGAAGGTGGCGCTTTGCTTCAGAGGTGGAGGAACTTGAATTAGCTGTAAAAGATGGTCATACATTGGAGCAATGGTGGTGCTTAATAGAAGATATTAAAGCGCTAACAGTAAAGATAGAGTACTTTGCTGTAGAGATCAGGTTGTTTACCTCTACATATCTGGGAGCTAAGCTGTAGAGAAGGCAGATCCTGCAGTGATCAGGTTGTTTAGTAAAAGTAATCAAGGTGTTTAGTACATTTATTGTGGCAAGGAGCATTAGAATTGTGCTGTTTAACAATAAGGTGCTCATGTGCATTGATTGTTAAGATTATCTGAAAAGACATAGGAAATAGGCTAAAGAAATGAAGGTGCAGTGCTGTAGTGATTGAGTACCTGGTTTTGCTGCTGAGACAGCACCACTTAATTATAGGGGTTTGGTTTTGCTCTTTAAGATAGGAGAGCTCAGCTGGTGATGGGGGCTTGACCTAGTTGCAAAAACGGGAGGTGTTAGTAAAGGAATGTATCGATTAAGTTCTTGTTGCTTAGTTGTTTAGCTGGGAGGTATCAAAGTTGTGAGATGGCTGGACCTAACAAGATGCAGAGATGGAGGTATGGCTGAGGTAATCCAAAGGACTAGCTTTTTAAGCCAGCAGCAAACAGAGGATGTTGGCTCCAACGGGCGGTGGGTGGCCCACTTGTACAGATTGAACACGCAAGGCCAGTCGCTAGAGGCAAAATTCAGCACTCTGTTGTGTGTTGCTGTTTGGTACTCAGGGTGACGTAGGCTGTTCAAGATTAGGGTCTTCATTATCAGATGCATCCTCAGTATCTTTGTTTTCCAATTCAAAATTCTGTATAGGAAAAATTAAATTGAGAGCTTAAACAAATAAAGTTAAATTAATACACCTTTCAGCAACTTGTAGAAGTATGCGACAGAACACTGCAGCAGTAACCTAAGGAACAAGTCTTACCTCTAGCTCTCGCATGACCTCATCCATGAAATCGCTAGAATTTTGTTTGTATGAAACAGCCAGCTTAATTGCATCAGAAAAAATCTGCAGAGAAAAATGAAACTTAATTTGTGAGAGACTACTTAACTCCTTCACTGTTAGTGTTTTGTTCGGGGACTTCAGAGCAGAGATTTATTTGGAACTCAAATGTGCATATTTTAACCTGAATACTTCTTACATAAAGATCACAATATAGTTATGTTTTCTCCCAATGACACCGTAATACAGCGAGTTTAAAGAAGGCTGTATTTATTCTTCTGTTCTCTACAGCAGATCCCCGTTGCCTCCACACTCTTTCTCTCTCTCTCTCTCTCAACTCCTTCTCTTCAAACACATTCTCCCTTTACATTCTGCTCTGGGGTTAGCTTCCGATTCTTTATTCCACAGCCATCATTCCTGAACAGCATTCTTCTCACAATATAACACACCTCCTATTGCACATTTTCTTATCCATTACTGCACACTGCTGATCTTTTATTGATCAGCTTTGGTGCAAGAGCTACTCTCTCCTTACACCATTTTTGCCATTACACTGCCTCACCATATTCCCCAGATCATCCTAATTCACACAAGTTTTTGAATACTTTGAAATCCCTTTGTCCACACGCCTCCCTAATTTTATTTTCACCAGTTCTCCTTTTGGCATACAATTTCTTCAATCATTATTAGGTTTTCTCCTTTGCAGTATTTCAAATGTAGATACACCTGTGGTTTGATGTGGTTGGCTTGTTTGTTTATTCACTTATATTGCGCACCAGACCCGAAGGTATGAGGGCGCAGGAGCAGCAAGATTATTCTCAACGTGGTTACAGTGCTGTACAGTAATTTACAGAGTGTAGATAGGTAATGCAGTTGCAATAAGTACAGTGATACACAGTTTACAAATATACATATGTACATAGTTTACAAAGGTGAGGTCAGTTATTGGTCGTTATTCTTTAACCATTGAATATAGTTACGTCTAAAGTGGGGGTAGGTTTGAGGTATCCTTAAGGAGGGTGGCAGGGAGTTCGTGTTGGGCTGCTTTCATCTGGAAGCTGTTGCCTCCCATTTTGGTTTGTTTGAACCTACTGAACTGTGAGCAGGTTAGCATTGGTGGTTCTGGTAGGCCTGTTAGGGGTATGTCTTGTTATTCTGTCGGCCAAATAGCGAGGGGCTGCATTGTTGAGGCATTTGTGTGTTAATGAGGCTACTTTGAGCAGGGTTTTGTCAGTGGTGGTAAGCAAATTGTGGGTTCTCCTGATGTTAGAGATGTGCTCTCTTGGGGATGCTAAGCACTGCTCTGAGGGCATTGTTTTGCAGAGTCTGGATTTTGTTAGTAACCTGTTTGTTGGCTCCTACATAGAGGGTGTTACAATAATCCAGTTTTGAGAGTACAAGGGCTCTGGCTAGGGTGATGCAGTTCTGGGTAGATAGGAAAGGTTTGGCAGCTCTTATAAGCTTGCATGTGTATGCTGTAGAAGAGGCCAAGGAACTAACCTGTTTATGGAAGGAGAGGGCAGAGTCTAGGTAGATTCCTAGTGTTTTCACTTATTTGGCTACCTTGATGGAATTTTTGTCTATAATAAAGCTGGTGTATTTGTGGTCAAGTTTGTTGAGGTTGGGGGTGGATCAGAGGATGAGTTCAGACTTGTCATCATTCAGGCAAAAACTATGGGAGGCCATCCATGCCTGGATGATGAGGTACACCCTGTTCACCAAGGCCAAATCCTTGTAATCTCCAGTCAACGGGATGAGGATCTGGGTATCATCAGCGTAATTAGTGTAGGTGATACCCAGACCGTCCAGATCCTCAAACAGGGCCTTCGTGAACACGTTGTACAATGTGGGGGAGACGCATGAACCCTGAGGGACCCCGCATGTGATGGGGATAGGGTCAGCGGAAGCTGAAGTGGAAAAAACCTGCATAGATCTATTGCTCAGGAACGAATATCCATCTAATGGCTTCTTGGGAGAAGTGGGCAGCCGATTCCAGGTGGTTGCATAGAATTTTGTGATCTACGAGGTCGAATGCTGCAGAGAGGTCTAGGAGAAGCAGTAGAGAAGTATTCCCATTATCTCTCAGGGTGTCGATTTGGGCCTTAAGATTGATAAGAGCAGATTCTGTCCCATGTTGGGGTCTAAAGCCTGATTGCCGGATTCCCAGGAGATGGTTTAGTTCGGGGTATTTTTGGATTTGCTGATAGGCTGTTTTATCTAATATTTTGAGCAGGAAGGGGACGGTGGTGATTGGTCTGTAGTTAGTGGGTATAGCGGGGTCTAGGGAGGGTTTTTTGAGTAGAGGGAGGACCCAGGATTCTTTGAGATTGTAGGGGATACTGCCAGAGGAGGAGGCGTTGATAAGTTTAGTAATAAAAAGGCGAGAGGTCTCTAGCCGCATCTTTAATGCTTTGTGCGGGGAAAGAGTCGCCTTGGCAGTTTGACGGTTTAAGGCCGAGGATGATTTTTTTCCACTTCTAATGTGGAGACTTTGGAGAAGCTAAAGCGGGTGAGTGGGTTGGGTATAGGGGTATGGGGAGTGGAGGAGTGTTGGTGGATTTAGTGGAGTTGGTTATGGATTCCTTCTTGTTGTTGATTTGAAGGCCTGCGACTTTGTTGGACAGGGCCTTTTGGACACTAGTGCACCATTGTTTGTCTTTTGCAAATGTGTCTGGGACTAGGACAGGTGTTTCCAGATGATAGTAAACAGTTCTTTAGTGCTGGATTTGGCTTGCGATATCTCTGGTTACATGAATCCTGTTTGGCGATAATGATTTCTTCTTTGTATGTGGAGGCTATTTTGTTGAGAATCAGCTTGTTGATGTCTGTAGGAGATTGTCTCCACACTTGTTCCTTTTTGCGTTTCTCTGATCTGAGGGCTTTTAGATGGGATGAGAACCAAGTGTTCAAGTGTTTTCTCGGCTTGCATTTTCTCAGTTTCAGTGGTGCAATAGAGTCTAAGGCTGAATGAATGATTTTATTGCAACTTTCTACAAGGTGGTGCGGGTTGGAGGTAGCTGAGAGTTGGTTCAGGGTAGGGAAAATGAGGGGGGATGAGCTTTTCCACTGTAATGTTTTTCTTGCTTCTCGTAGGGATAGCTGTGGCTAGTAGGTTATTAGTGATGGGGCTTGAGGCTTCAAGGGTGAAGGTGAGGAGATGGTGGTCAGACCATGGTTGAGGGGTGTTGGCGGTGATGGGGGACACACAGTTGAAGTCTGCTACCCAGTCAAGGGTTCTCCCATTGTTGTGGGTAGGGGTGTACACTCTTTGGGTAAAGCCCAGTTCTGACAGGGTATTGTTAATGAGGGTAGCCTGGGGGCCTTTGAGGCCTAGGTTGAAGTCTCCTAAGAGGAGGCTCTGGGAGGTATTTTTTAAGTTGTTGGTTAGGATGGTCGTGAGGTCTTCCTCACAGGAGCCTAAGGGACCAGGAGGTCTGGACAATAAATGAATGGTGATGGTTTGGGAGTTGGCGGTGGGCAGCTTGGCTATGAGTGATTCACATGAAGGGATGTGGTTATTGGTGTTGAGTCTAATGTTAAGGTTAGTTTTAGCGATTATGGCAAGGCCTCCGTCTCTGGATTCTATTCTGTCCGCTCGAAGAATAGTATAGTCAAGAGGGATGGCTAGCGAGAGAGCTGGGCCAGCGGCTGCATGGAGCCAGGACTCTGTGATGGCTAGGAAATAGAGCTCTGCTGCTAGAATGAGGTCTGCTATGTCTCTGGCATGGGCTACTACAGATCGCGCATTAATTAAGACGCCTCTTATGGGTGGAGTGGTGGTTTTAATGCATGTGGGTCTGGTGGTTGTGTTGTGAACCTTGTGCTTGGTCGTTGTTAGTTGGGTTATGCTTGGGTCTGACTGTGGGGCAATTATTGGGAGTGACCATGGGCATAGGTGGGGTCCGGTTAGTCGGTTTGGACTGG